>NC_138739.1:4351214-4806214 GCF_965113295.1 Leuciscus leuciscus | reverse complement strand
TATTAATGTATTTAATAAATACTCATTTTTTATTAGCAATATTAAAATGAACTTAATATAAAAAGTTCAGTTTAATCTTTAATAATTTAATTGTGTATGTTTTGGTAGAATTTTTTTATATATATATATATGTGTGTGTGTGTGTATGTTTTGGTAGAAAAAAATACACACACACACACACACACACACACACACACACACACACACACACACACACACACACACACACACACACACATATATATATATATATATGTGTGTGTGTTGTGTATATATATATATATATATATATATATATATATATGTGTGTGTGTTGTGTATATATATATATATATATATATGTGTGTGTGTGTTGTATATATATATATATATGTGTGTGTGTTGTATATGTATGTATATATATATATAGCATTTGCTTTGAAACTCCAGCTGCCTGAAGTCGCTCTCACTGATCCGTGAATTGACAGGAAGTGACTTCCAGGTCCAACGGTGTGAATTGAACTTGCAGTGAAATCAATAAGTGCTGAGAATCCCCTTCACAGGCTGACGGTACCCATCTCCTCCATGTCCGCTTTGGTTCCTGGGGTTAGCTGAGCGAGTTTGAGTGCTAGCGGCGGGTGGGTGTCGACTTTCCAAGGAGAGCCGGGGTGAAGCTTGTGTTGCTGTCGACCCCGCGCTGACTCGTCTGCCAGCAGAGCTTGAATCTGTCCATTATCGTGCTGTCGCTGAGGGCAAGGTCCTGCCCTCTTAAACACTGTAGCGAGGCTAGGCTAATGCTAGGCTAATGCCCTCCTGGGGCAGATAATAGGAGTATAATCCTCTTATCCACGCCTGGGGCCGTCTGTAGGAGCAGGACACCTCAGTGCGGATCTCTGGCCCCGCGTTGGGCGCCAGGTCTCGGATCCCCTGCGCACTGGTATATGTGGCTCTTCCCTTGGGGAAAATGCAAAAACGAGATAGCGGAAAGATACTAAAGCTGCTAGCATCCATAGCAACCGAGATTCGATTTTTAGCTAGTTAATGACATGTAGCATGAATTTCTGATGAATAATGTTGATGAATGCTGTTTTTTTGTTTTGTTTTTTAGTAAAGAGCTGATTAAGATGTGAATGAAGTTAAATTGACGTTAACAGATGAAGTTCAGTGTGTGGGTTCATGCAAATGGAGTCTTTTCACACACTAGATCAAGACTTCAGAACCAGTTTCATTCACTGTCGGATGATTTCTTGGACATTACTTCTGTTAGTTGTGCTTAGATGCTTTCACTGAAGACTCATTGTTTCTCAGCCGGAGACTATTGTGTGGTGTGTGGATGTGGCATTGAGCGACAGTGACGTATAGTCCAGTATCCTATAGTTCGTGTTCGGACTCGCCTATATATATTCCAGCTCATGACAGGCGGCGAGTGAGGCTTTTAGCAGGGATGCTGGTCCCTTCACTGGAATACAAATAAGCCGGAGCCGGGCTGGACGCAGCATGGAAAGTGAGGATCAATTCCCATAAAAGCCTCGTTTTACACGTTCGCTGTACTTGCTTTAAATCAGCCAGAAATTGAATTTGGATGAATTGCATCCTGGTTATGGTGATGTTCGCTGTTACCTCACTCTCCCTTTTTAAGTGGTTTTTCCTTCCACTTTCCTTCGTGCCGTTTAAGTGCATGTTGAGAGTAAACAGTGATGGATACAAATCTTTAAATGGGATTCTGGGAAGGTAGCGGATGGAAGGAAGGAAGGAATGAAGGAAGGAAGGAATGAAGGAGGCGAAGCACTGTGTTCGCATTTGACTTCGTCCATCAAGAACAGTTGTAATGAGATTCAGGGTCGATAACATGCAGCAGGGTTTCTCGAGATCAAGCGGTTTTCCATCTCTTTGGCTAATGCTAGCTCGCTCACGTAGCGCACGCTCCCCAGAGAGTGACTTATCAATGAGTCCGTGTCACTTCATCAAAGCTAGTAATTATTCCTGTAAAACTGTCTACAGGTTAGCCTTGTGTACAATTAAACTTCTTTTAGTTTTTCTGCAGTCTACACTGAAACATATGGAGATCCTAAACGGACATGGTGATGGAAATAATATGTGACCCTGGATCACGTCACCAGTCTCGAGTCGCACTGGTATATCTGTGGCAATAGCCAACAAAACATTGTATGGGTCAAAATTATCGATTTTTCTTTTATGCCAAAAATCATGAGGATATTAAGTAAAGATCATGTTCCATGAAGATATTTTGTACATTTCCTACCGTAAATATGTAAAAAATTTGTTTTTGTGAGTGAATGCAGCACAATCGCCAATATAAATGCACAACTTTAAAGGTGATTTTCTCAATGTTTCTATTTTTTTGCACCCTCAGATTCTAGAGTTTCAATAGTTGTATCTCCGCCAAATATTGTCCTATCCTAACAAGCCACACATCACTGGAAAGATGTATAAATCTCAATTTCAAAAAATGTACCCATGTGACTGGTTTTGTGGTCCAGGGTCACATATGAGATGGGGGATGAGATGTTTATGTTTCCCCGAGAAACTTTGCGTTCGCTCGCGAAATGTTTTGCGTTTCCCCGAGAAACTTTGCGTTCGCTCACGACATGTTTGCGTTTCACCGAGAAACTTTGCGTTCGCTCACGACATGTTTGCGTTTCACCGAGAAACTTTGCGTTCGCTCACGACATGTTTGCGTTTCACCAAGAAACTTTGCGTTCGCTCGCAAAATTTTTGCGTTTCCCCGAGAAACTTTGCGTTCGCTCACGACATGTTTGCGTTTCACCGAGAAACTTTGCGTTCGTTCACAAAATGTTTCGCGTTTCACCGAGAAACTTTGCGTTCGCTCGCGAAATGTTTTGCGTTTCCCCGAGAAACTTTGCGTTCGCTCACGACATGTTTGCGTTTCACCGAGAAACTTTGCGTTCGCTCACGACATGTTTGCGTTTCACCGAGAAACTTTGCGTTCACTCGCGACATGTTTTGCGTTTGCTCGTAAAATTAATTTATTTATTTACAGTTAATAATTTTAGTGCTTCAACAAAGTTATTTTAACGTTTTTAATAGTTTTAGTTTTAGTTAACGCTAAATTAGTTTTAGTTTATGATAATTATGCTGAGCTGAAATGTTTTTTCTTGTGTTGGTTTTATTCACAACCTCGAAGAAGTGTAGAGATTTTCATTATATTTTATGAACGTGTTATCTAGGTCCAGATTGAGCTGTCCAGTCACGTTTACTGTACTGAGATGAGGAAACTGCCATGCAGTGGATGCTAATGGTTCTTGAAATCTTAAAACTGTGTAATGTTTGCCTGCAGTAGAATTAATCATCCTTTCAGATTAGCATTAGCGTTGATGCTGCCTTCGAGTCATGTCAGAATGACTGTATTTACGAGATGAACGCCGCCACAGTGTCTTAATTACCAGCGGGAGACTCGGGAATCTCTTTGAGCCTTGACTTTACAAGTTGAGTGCGCCAGTTAAACAATATTGGAAGCTAATTGTTTTTTATCCACGTCGATAAGAATTGTGATAAAACTAGTTTTATGTCTTATCATCCTCGTGTCTATCTTGATTCACAACCAAATGACTCTCACGAACTGATTCTTTTTTGAATCTATCACTGAATGAATGAATGAACAGTTTAGGTACTCAAGGCTTACTATTTTACATTAATATTTAATTATTGATTTATGTTACACATTAATATTATTAAATGATAATTTTATTGCGTGTCCTTCATCGGCTGCCATTCCCGGAGAGCCGGATTGCTGACGCCGGTCTAAATGTGCGGTTAATGACTGGCTTAATGGACCTGTAATGTGCCTGTATCCTACAGTTGTGTTTTTCCTGCACTAAGCTCTTAAGAAGCATTCCCTCACTCCTAACCCATATTCCCAGGATGGCCGGTTCATCCGTGCCGGCATTCTTGGCCTCACACATAGGCTTTAGCGTTTGGCCTAGATGCGGAGAACGCTTTTGTTTCTCTGTAGGAAATTCTTACACGTCGCCTGTCGGAAAAGATGGATCCTTCAAAAAATGTGATAAATAATAATTAATAATAGTTTGTCTTTCAAATTTTTTCATGTATATTTGTTTTTTTCAATTAAATTATTTAAATAAAACATAATAATAATAATAATACATAATATTCATATACATTCATATTACAAAAAAAAACAGTACTATATAATAATAATAATAATACATATAGTTTTTCAGCCATATTTTCTTTATTAATGATTTCCCCCCTTTATTTTTATTATTTATTTAATAATAAATATTTTCATGTTTGTAGTCATATTTTTCTTTATGAAAATTAAAATAATATAATTATATTAATTATAAAAAATCATATTTTTCAATTATAATTTTAATAAAAAAATGATAATAAATATTTTCAATGCTTTTGATATTTTTATTTTTAAATCTAATATTATATTAATTACATTTATTATTGTTGTTATTATTAATACACATTTTTCATATTTCTTTCAAACATATTTTTATTTAAATAGGAAAATGTAAATATATTAATACTAATATTAATAATAAATATTTTTATGTTTGTAATCATATTTCTTTTTAAGGAAATGAAAATAATACTTTTTTATTAATTATAAAAAAGCATTAAGATTTTCTTTAAAAAATTTAATAATAATAATTTCACGTTTTTCAATAATATTTTTTTTAAGTTAATTAATGATTATGTATTTTTTATATGAATGTTAATAATAATAAAAGTAGTAGTAGTAAATAATTTTTTTTTTTATAATTTTTTATAATCTTTTTCTTCATTTTTTTTTCTTTAAGAAAATGTTAATTTAGTTATATTATTCAAAAAAAATTAAATATTTTTTATATTTTTCTTTAAGAAAATGAAAGTACTATAATTATAATAACAATATTTATTTATTTTTAAATCATGTTTTTCTTTTTTTTAAAGTTGGCAAATTTTTCCCAAATAAGTCATATCTAATCCCATTCTCTTTATTCTAAAATAATAATAATAAAAAAAAATTTGTTATATTAGTATTCATTGCGTTTAGCATGAGTAGCAAGGGTTCGTTTCTAGCGTGTTGCCTCTAGGACTGGCGAGGAGACACTAAAGGCCGTGTGAAAGCGTGACGGATGGAGGATCGATGGTGAAGGTGCGGCTGTGGGAAACAAACACACACCCGTTCACCTCACGAACGAGAGGCCACCGCTTTAAGAGCGATTCATGTTTTGATGAGTTTAATCCAGCCAGAGAAGAGCAGCTCCCCGCTGACCCTGAACACTGAAGGACCTCGGCGTTGTTATCAGATCATCGCGCTCTTCCTGACGCGGCTTTCCTCTTTCAAGTGCTCTTTTAATGAATTCCCTCAGAGATGCTATCGCGCACAACGCTAGGAGCTAACATCGCTCCTGACCGAATCCCCAGTCCATCGCTTTTATTTATCAGCGGCTTGGGAGGTCAGGACTGAGAGATGGTGGATGTTAGCATTAGCGAACTGGCGAGCCTCTGCCACTCATACGCCAACATTAGCATGTGCGTTGTGTTAAAGAAGAAGTGGTGGCACGTTTTGTGCTTCATTTTGTGCATAAACATGTTGTACGTCTAATAGCACTGTGCAATCTTCAGCAAGAGGCACTTATAAGATGATTTCTCATAATTAGCTTAAGTCTAAATGTTTGAATTATGTCAAATTATGTAGAACTCATATTACATATAAAATGTACATACTTAATGCTGCTTAAATGTCTGTATTTTCCTTTTAGGGTGAATCTTGTAATAAAGTATTATTTCTCAGAATAAAAAAATATTATATAAAATATAATAAATATTTTTCATACTTTATCATAAAATATATATGATAATTTTTAATAAAATTAATATAAAATTAAATATAAAAATATGATTAAAGTATAAAATTATATAATAACAATAATAATATTTTCCCTTAAAGGTAAAATATGTAAGAATTGTTTATCAAAATATCCACAAAAAAAAAAAACACTTGCATAATGTTATATATTTCTTTCAATTGTGTACTTCCATTATCCTAAATGTTTCCAAGAATTTGTAAATTCAGAGAAACCGTCCCTGTTCACTTGTTGCCTGTCAATGCTGTCTGATATCCGCGTTATCCCTGGTTTCCGCTCGATCTGCCATTGTAACCATGGCGACAGACGTGGACAACTGCGTTATGTTTAGCGGCGCGCTCACACTGTTGTTTCGCTCAAACATTATGGACCATGGCAAGCAGACTTTGGGACAAAAGGAGAACTAAAACGAGGATCAATATCAGCGTGGCGTTTTCGAGATGCCGAGAGCTAGCGTCCGCGACAAACTTTAGCATTAGCATTAGCGCCCTGCTTCATTCCTCAGTCATGTTCAAAACATCAATGTTCACTCATCCATAAACATTATTAGATCCATCAGCATGCATGAGACAAGTTCCATAATTCCGCTTATGCGTCATCAACCTACGCCTTTGTTATTGTAAGAGGTTAGTGGCCCCTAGTGGCTAAATTACATATTGTAGCTTTAAATTAATGTTATTTCCATTTTTAGCATTTGTATTTTTTTTGCATTGTAACATTTTCATGACAATTTTGCATATTTTTGCGGGATATTATCAATAACTGCAATGCCGAATAATCTCATTGTTGTTACTGTAATATGAAAAAAAAATTTTTAAAGTACTATATTAATTGGTTGTATTGCCTTTTATGAATGCTTATTTAAATTAAAAGTACTGTCTAATTATAGTAAAAATACTGTATTACAGTAATACGAATCATGCATACAGTAATGAGAATTATGAATATAAACATTAAAACATCTGGATGCATTGCCGTAATGAAAATTTGGAGGTACAATAATTATTTATTATTTATAATATTATATCATATAATAGTAATAATTTTCATAATATTAATTAAATGACAATTATTATATATTATATCATATTATATACATTATAATACAAATGTACAAAATTTCATTATTGAGAATCATGTATTGACAATAATGATTTTTTTAAAAAGGAATAGTATTAATGATAAATAATATAATAAAATAAAAAATGTCAGTAATGAGAATCATGTTTTGACAATAATGAAAAAGATGAAAAACGTAATAATATTAATGATAAATAATAATAATAATAATTTTTATTATAAAATAAAAATGTCAACAATGAGAATCATGTATTGACAATAATGGAAAAAAATATTTAAATAGTAATAATATTACTAATAATAATTACAATAATAACAGAAATTAAAAAGTCTCAGTAATGAGCATTATTTGTTGGCAGTAATGAAAATAAATAAAATCTGGATGCATTAGAGTTTAACTCATGAAACTGTCACAATGTAAAAAAAAAAAAGTTTATTTTTCTTCATGCAAAATGTAGTTAACTTATTTTACATTTAATCCTTTAGCAGACGCTTTTATCCAAAGCATCTTACAAACGAGAAGCAATCAGACCAACAGTATGCAGGAGCTGTGGCCAGTCCCAGTTAGTCTAGCACACTTATTCTTTTAAAGAGACATATAGAATAGAAGGTGTTAGATTAGTGTGTGAAGTGTTTCAGGCAGATATCGTGCTCCATTTCTCTTTGCGACGGACTGCTTTGTAGTACGAGACTGATTCTGCGCCGGCTTTGTAGTCGGCCGTCACACACCATCAGAGAGAAAACACTCGGCCTTCACACTTTGAACCGACGCAAAACCCAGTCCTCTTCAAGTTGTCCTACTTTCAGAGTCTGCAGCGCTGCTTTGTGAGTCGCAGTTGTAATGGCTCTATTTGTTTGCTGTCTGGGCTGTGTATTTTCATAATGCGGGCTGAGAGGAATCTGGCAATAAAATGGTGTATAAATCAATTAGAGCTGAGGTAGATTCATATCTGGCTTCTCCTCGGTCTGCGGCTGAAGTAACTATTGCCATTACTCACACAGAGGCGAGATGCTGATCACATGGAGAACGCTCTGCTTGCACTTACTCCGGCACCTTGCTAAATGGGCTTCAATTTTTAATTTCCACAGGAACAGAGATCACATCTAAGGAGGAGGATAGCATGGCGCTCATTTATTTAAGGAGCGATGGTTAGGCGAACCGGGAGGACAACGGGACGTCCTGAGTGATGGTGGGATATTGAGTTGATCGAGATCTAGATCCAGAAATGACCTTAAAATCAGGATAAACTGCCCAATATACTCTTTGGGAAAAAAAAGAGTTTTGTATAGAATCCATGGAAGCTTGTTTCCGCCAAGGAATTAAAAAAATGTATTGCGAATAATTGTGAATTTTGACTTTTTTTTCTCAGAATTGTGGGAAATAAAGTCAGAATTGCGAGAAATAAAGTCTGAGATGTGAGATAAAAACTTGCAATTTCGAATTATAAAGTCAGATTTGCGAGATATAAACTCGCAATTGCAAGAAAAAGTCATAATTGTGAGATAAAAACTTGTGATTGTGAATTATAAAGTCAGATTTGGGAGATGCAAACACAATTGCAAGAAAAAGTCATAATTGAGGGATATAAACTTGCAATTGCGAAAAATTTAAGTCTGAGTTGCAAGATATAAACTCGCAATTGCGAATAATAAAGTTAGAGTTGCGAGATATAAACACAATTACAAGAAAAAAAGTCATTGTGAGATAAAAACTTGTGATTGCGAATTTTAAAGTCAGAATTGCGAGATAAAAAACAATTGTAAGAAAAAAGTCCGAATTGTGAGATAAAAACACGCAATTGTGAATTATAAAGTTGCATTTGCGTGAAAAAGTCAAAAATCGCAATTGTGAATTATAAAGTCAGAATTGAGGGATAAAAATTCATAATTGCGAATAATGAAGTCAGAATTGCGAGATATAAACACAACTGCAAGAAAAAAAGTCAGAATTGTTAGATAAAAACACGCAATTGGGAATTATAGTTAGAATTGAGGGGAATATCATAAGTTTATAGTTTCTATTTCATAATTCTGACTTTATAACTATATAAGCTTCCATAAGAACTCTGTGGTTCTTGACTCAATTTTGAAGGACACTTTATGCCAAAAAGTTTCTATATAAGCAGAAATGTCTTAAATAACTGCACAATACTTTGTTTAACGGGTTATTTCCATATTTCCAATAAATTTCATTTTTGGCAATATTTTTGCCAGTCAGGTTCTAGAATCTTTTCGATCCTATTTTTCTTTTACAAAATGTTATTAATAAAGCATATTTTAGAAAACCTTTTTACATAGAAGTACTTACATGTTATGGTAGTGTTTATTGTGCTGCCATTAAATCCAGCTTTTAATGTTGTTTATATGTCTATGTTGTGTTTTTAATATGCTTTAAGACAAACCATGTGTAAGTTCATAAGTCGACAGCATTGCTGAGTATTTTCTCCTTAAAACTGCAGTGAACCAAAGACAGTCTCAAAAACACGCTTTGAAATCGCTGGTGTTCCTTGTAACCAATCAGATCAACGTGTGATCGTCAACCAGTGGATCTCTGAGCTGAGTGAGTGAGTGAGTGAGTGAGTGGAGGCGGGGCTCATTTGCATATTCATAGAACCGCGCATACATTCAAGCTATTTTAAGGCATTTTTTTCAAGGAAAAAACTTTTAAATATGTCATTTTGGTGATCAAATATGAGTTTTAAGGGATACAATTACTGACTACAGGTGGACTTTAAGATAAAAGCCTAAATCTTAGATGTACTACAGACTTTCTCTTCCGAGAAATATTGCAGACAATATTTTTGTCCAATCGGTTTCTCTGGATTGAGAGCAACAATTTTTGTAAAAAAAATATTACATTTTTTGTAAATAGGCTATAGCTAAAAGCAGAAGTATGAATTTGCACCAAAATATAGTTTTGATTGGACGCACGATAATTGACGTCAGAAACTAAAGATACATGTTTATGTTAATAAAGTTTCCTTCATAGTATTCAGCATCGTTTTCCCTCCCGTTTCCCCAAAAGTCAGTTCTGATCGGTTCATAACCGGCTAGTTGTGATTGACTGAGATCCACGGGTCTTGAGAATCACTCTACTCCTGACTTGAGTACTTTTTTTTTTTTTCGGAGAAAAGCAGACGCATTCAACAATGCAACCCCGTGTTATTTGCCTTGACAATCTCCTCGAAAATGATCTGATATATAGTGTCGTGCCCTGTGAGCGGGAAAGATGGAGCGGGAAAGAGCGCGCGAGAGCCACTTCAGAATATCAATGCCTCAAATACTTCACTTCAGGCCTTTTCATTTCGTTAAAAGCCCCCAGATCCCCTCGAAATCACAAACGCCGGTCCTTCTTCCAGAGATAATGCAGATATTGTCGCTGCAATCATCATTATAAGCGCTTTTTTGGCTCTGGCGTGCCTGAGCTGAGGGGTTTATTTACAGCGTCGTAATATTTGTATTAATTCGCCATCAAAGCCGTTATTTATCCGCAGACGGGACGGGGGTGCGGCGGTATCATACGGCTCATTTCTAATGAGTGCGGATTAGCGTGGATGATCCGGCTCTGGTCCGGCGTTCCCGAGGTCAAAGGCAGCCTGGAATTCTGTGGCACAAATCCTTAGGCAAGTATGATTTAGTATTAATAAACTAAATGATTTTTTTCTGTTGCACTCCCTCCGCGAGCACGGGATAAACATAGATTATACATTCACAAGAAACCTTTGATTAATTTCACGCTGACATGTTAATAATACGGAGTGTGTGCAGACTTATAAACTCTCGTAAAATGCATTTTCCCTAAATATCTTGTCTAGTTTATTTTTTTTTACGTCTCACAACTTATATAGACTTTCTTTGTCTTGTTAAGGCAAATTTTATCTGCAAGCATCATAAATACACAGCTAAATCATATTTTCAGTTTTGTATAATTTGGCTAAACTACAGGTCCATTAGAAATTATGTGCACAGTAGTAATTTCTGGGGGAGAATGACAAATCATTTTCAGACCATAAATGTTGTTGTTTTGGTTAAATATATATATATATAATTAAGTCTGTAAATTTCACTAAAAACAATATTCCTAATTGAAATAATTCCCGCCCAAAATAAAGGGGCGGGGCCTGGTTGAGTTAGTTAGTAGTGTGTTAAACTGGCGGTTATGGAAAGGGACGGGACATTTCCCAAACACACTAGAAGCGCTCGACCAATCACAACATACTGCTCCAACCGACCAATCAGAGCACAGTGTGCTTTTCAGAAGGAGGGGCTTCATAGAGACAGGAACTAAACAGAGCGTTACTGACAGACTGGGAAGAGAGGAGCCGCAACAATGGAGAATATGAGGAAAATAATCAACATTCAAGCAGGAAAACCTTTGTAAAAGGGCATAATATGACCTATTTGAAGCAAACACCCAGAAAAACAAGATGTCGTCCGTCCATGCGCGCTGAAAACAGCACGAGCGCCACTGAAACGCTCTCCAGAGTTGCAGAACATGAGCGATGAGGCTTTTGGCCGGTCGTAAACAGGTGTGGGCCGACTGATTAATCGTAATTAATCCGATGTGTCCATTCCTCCGGCTGGGACACATCTGCGACGAGCGCCGGTCCAAATGTCACAATGTCAGCGAAGGGCAATACGATTACTTTGATTAAAAAACTCAAACAATTAATTTATTCTGGGGATTCCAGGGTTGGATCATTGCAGTGTTTGGGGTCACGGTGTTATTGAGTACATCTGTCCGTCCCGTCCAGATTGGCCCAGATCAACAGCGACTGCAACAAGAACAGCGCCTCTTTTCATTTGGCAGGCCGCGCTGTCATTATTATTTTGCGGGTTATGGAAAAGCTGGCTATTTTAAAAGGATAACAGTGGCACTTATCTGTCCAAAACAGGCCCACTAATAAAACTTGAGTCGGAATGGCTTGGGATGGGGAGATTTATTCCCGGAGAAAATGAGACACGAGGGAGTGAATCCGTCAAATGTCACTGAGTTCACATGAACATGTCCAGGACTCGAATGTGCTTTTAATCATTTTGAGGTAGAACTTAGAGAGTAAGTGTTACTTTTTAATTATAATAATAACATTAATAATTATAAATAATATTTGTGTTTTATATTATTTGTAATAATTTTAATATTTAACATTAATGTGTTAATAATATGTAATTTAATATTACTATATTACAAAATGAATTGATAACAAATATTTATTTATTTTATTTTGTTACTTATTGGTTAAATTGACCTTGTGTGTTACATATTAATTGTAATAATTGAAATATTTAATATTAATATAGGGTTAATACATAGAATATAAAAATATGATATTAATAAATCGATTTAAATATTTAGTGTAACAAATTTTTTACAAAATTAATTCATAAATATTTATTTAGTCATAATAATGCTAATAACAATTACATAGGCTATATTAATTGTGTTAATGTTGTTTATTACTTGTAATAATTTTAATATTTAATATTAATATTGAATATAATATGAACATTTATTAACTATTTAATGTTTATATATTTCAATATTTGTACTTTAACTAAATTAATTGATAACAAATATTTTATTTATTTATTTTTGTTTACTTATTTTATTTTATTTAGGTAGTGGCTAAATTGGCCTAATAATAATAATAATATCATAAATCAGAGTCATAAGTTGTTTCATTTTAGTATCAACTTTGTCTCAGATGTTTCTCCTAGAATTTAAAGATATAGAATTAACATTGTAAAAGTAGAAATGTTTCGCTGACTTGTAAACCTCTTGTGAGAGTCATGTGAGGTTACTGTGGTGTGAGCCAGAGCCTTCAGTCTTCTTTCATGTAGTGCTGAGGAACATAGAGACATGAGCGAGGTCGTGTGTGTGAAGGTTCCTCAGGGAGCGCTGACTTTGGTGCGTGGATCTATTTCTCCTCTAACTGAATCACTGTGGCGTGAGCTCTGGGATCGGCTCGATTACTGCAGATCTGCTGATGTTACACTCCTGGAACATTTCACATCAATACTGTTCAAAGATTAGCAAAACAAATACATATACAAATTAATTATTATTTTGTTCCAACAATTACACACATTTTACCCTCTCTTTCCTTAACCTAAATTAAATTTGATGAAACAAACACTACCATAACTTACTTTACCAAAGTTTTTTGCCATTTCATTTCTTTTATTGATCAATTAGATTTTGGGTGTCTACACCATTTACAAATAGTGTAAAATCCATTTGTAAATGTACTTAATTGTCATGAAATATGTTGCAAATATGTGAAAAATATATTCTTAGTTTCATACAAAACAATTATATATATTTTTTATATATATAAAAATTTTTCTTGCAATATATATATATTTTTAATTATATATGTATATATATATATATATATATATATATATATATATATATTATTTATTTTATTATTATTATTTATGAGACAAAATAGGCTATAAGCAGGTCATTCATGATTAGACCATCAGAGAATTTAAACCAATAAAACACATGATCAATATTTGATGATGATGATGATGATGGGGATTATTATTATTAGATTTTAATCATTTATTAAAAGATAAAAACTTTTTTATGATGCATAATTATTATTATTATTATTATTATTATTATTAATAAATTGTATTAGCTTAGTCATTTATTTTAAAAAAAATGTTTCAGTGTGAATTATGAATAACTTTATCATGCATTATTATTATTATTATTATTATTAACTAATTAGCTTCCAATCATTTATTAAATATAAATCATGTTTCTGTAATGCATGAAGAGAAGCGCTCCTGAGTTTGCCAGATTAGTTTCCTCCTAGCTGAAGTGTGTGAGGATGCTCCTGTGCTTCTGAAAGAGTCGATCGAGTGTTCTGCACACTGTGTGTCATCACGCATCCACCCTCTCCCAGTTAGCCCTGCACCATGATGCTCCGCCATCTGTCGCTGACCAGTGCCTGAGAAAACCAGCTACATTTAGACTCTTGTTAGTGTGCGCTCAAGTGCACCACCCCGTTCCCATCGCGAGCGCGCACTTCGATTTATCACACACCCTCTCTTAACATTGAGGCTAATGTACTGTCGCGTCCCCTGGTGGGGTAGCGGTAGTGCTAGCTCACAGCTATGCTATATTCAGCCTGATTAATGAAGCGTCTGACGGAGGGAGTGTCTGCGATGTGTGTGCTGAATAAATGTCGTACATTACACAAATTCCCGCTCGCTTTAGCAGCGAAAGCTGAGAGGGCGTCACACGGCCCTCCCTCCCTGCCTTGTGGGACCTCTCTCGGCACTCAGCGGTTATGATTGGGTAGTCTCGAATTAAAGCATCCCGTCAGGACGAGGAATCATGTCCGCCCGCTGGCTGGCCGGTTGTCGTGGAAACCGTGTCCCAAGAGGAGGCTGAGGCTTGTCTATGAGGCAGGGAGAGGGATGAGCACAAAGATAAAGGGAGGAATAAAACTTGTTTCTGACAGCGCAACAAGAGCACAAAACCTTTTAAACGGTGAGGAAGCGATAAACTAGTGAAAGTGGTGTTTCGTTGAACATTTAGAAAACGAGGAGACTTAACTTGGTGTGTTTTTGCATTGTAAAATGTGTCCAAGTCATAATGTGACATAATGCACTGCATCGCAACAGGAGCTCAAAAGTCCAGTTACTGTTTTGTTTGTGATAAACTAATGAAAGTGCCGTTTAGTTGAACGTTTAAAAGGCGAGGATGCTCGTTTTGGTGTGTTTTTGCATTATAAAATGTCTCTGTAAGTTATAATGCAACATAATGCATTGCATTGCAACAGGAAATGTTGTGTTTGCGATAAACTAACGAAAGTGGCGTTTCGTTGAACGTTTATAAGGCGAGGACGCTCGTTTTGGTGTGTTTTTGCATTATAAAATGTCTCTGTAAGTTATAATGCAACATAATGCATTGCATTGCAACAGGAAATGTTGTGTTTGCGATAAACTAACGAAAGTGGCGTTTCGTTGAACGTTTATAAGGCGAGGACGCTCGTTTTGGTGTGTTTTTGCATTATAAAATGTCTCTGTAAGTTATAATGCAACATAATGCATTGCATTGCAACAGGAAATGTTGTGTTTGCGATAAACTAACGAAAGTGGCGTTTCGTTGAACGTTTATAAGGCGAGGACGCTCGTTTTGGTGTGTTTTTGCATTATAAAATGTCTCTGTAAGTTATAATGCAACATAATGCATTGCATTGCAACAGGAAATGTTGTGTTTGCGATAAACTAACGAAAGTGGCGTTTCGTTGAACGTTTATAAGGCGAGGACGCTCGTTTTGGTGTGTTTTTGCATTATAAAATGTCTCTGTAAGTTATAATGCAACATAATGCATTGCATTGCAACAGGAAATGTTGTGTTTGCGATAAACTAACGAAAGTGGCGTTTCGTTGAACGTTTATAAGGCGAGGACGCTCGTTTTGGTGTGTTTTTGCATTATAAAATGTCTCTGTAAGTTATAATGCAACATAATGCATTGCATTGCAACAGGAAATGTTGTGTTTGCGATAAACTAACGAAAGTGGCGTTTCGTTGAACGTTTATAAGGCGAGGACGCTCGTTTTGGTGTGTTTTTGCATTATAAAATGTCTCTGTAAGTTATAATGCAACATAATGCATTGCATTGCAACAGGAAATGTTGTGTTTGCGATAAACTAACGAAAGTGGCGTTTCGTTGAACGTTTATAAGGCGAGGATGCTCGTTTTGGTGTGTTTTTGCGTTATAAAATGTGTCTGCAAGTCATAATGCAACAATGCATTGGATCGCAACAGGAGCTCAAAAAGTTGTGTTTGCGATAAATTAGCGAAAGTGGCATTTAGGTAAACGTTTTCAATGCGAGGATGCTTGTTTTTGCATTATAAAATGTGTCTGCATTCGTAATACGACACAAGTATGCATTGCTTCACAACAGTAGCTCAAAGTCTGTTACTGTTTTGTTTGCGATAAACCAACGGAAGTGGCTTTTAATTGAACGTTTACAATGCGAGGATGCTTGTTTTTGCATTATAAAATGTGTCTGCAAATCATAATGCAACATAATGCATTGCATCACAACAGGAGCTCAAAATGTTGCGTTTGCGATAAATTAACGAAAGTGGCATTTCGGTAAACGTTTACAATGCGAGGATGCTTGATTTTGTGTGTTTTGCGTTTTAAAATGTGCCTGCATTCGTAATACGACACAAGTATGAATTGCATCGCAACAGGAGCTTAAAAGTCCAGTTACTGTTGTGTTTGCGATAAACTAACGAAAGTGCCGTTTAGTTGAACGTTTAAAAGGCGAGGATGCTCGTTTTGGTGTGTTTTTGCATTATAAAATGTGTCTGTAAGTCATAATGCAACATAATGCAATGCATCGCAACAGGAGCTCAAAATGTTGTGTTTGCGATAAATTAGCGAAAGTGGCATTTCGGTAAACGTTTACAATGCGAGGATGCTTGATTTTGTGTGTTTTGCGTTTTAAAATGTGCCTGCATTCGTAATACGACACAAGTATGAATTGCATCGCAACAGGAGCTCAAAAGTCCCAGTTACTGTTTTGTTTGCGATAAACTAACAAAAGTGGCGTTTCGTTGAACGTTTAAAAGGCGAGGATGCTCATTTTGGTGTGTTTTTGCATTATAAAATGTGTCTGTAAGTCATAATGCAACATAATGCATTGCATTGCAACAGGAAATGTTGTGTTTGCGTTAAACTAGCGAAAGTGCCGTTTAGTTGAATGTTTAAAAGACGAGGACGCTCGATTTGGTGTGTTTTGCATTGTAAAATGTGTCTGCAAATCATAATGCAACATAATTGCATTGCATCGCAACAGGATATCAAAATGTTGTTTGCGATAAACTAGTAAAAAGTGGCATTTCGTTGAACATTCTTTCTCCTCTCTTTCCTTCTCCTCTTTTACTCAAGGTGCAACCGAGGCTGCTGAAGAAAACGCCACTAAAACCAGCCGAAGAATGAAGCAGAAGGAATATTAAAACAGCAGAGAGGTAAAAACCTTCATGAGCTCCAACACCATCTGACCATATTAACCTTCTATTATTGTAAATCTGTTATTGTAAAGAAAAATAAGCTAGTTTTAGAGTGGATTTATGGTTAATTTAGGTTTAACATGAGCTTATATAATTTTAAGAGTGGTAATTCCTTTGTGTTTTATTTTTTTATCACATCATCTAGGCTGTCATCTATCATTATTGACGTGCTTTTTCCTGTTTGATCACATCATTACAGGCTTAGTGTGCATCCTAATGTGATATTATATGATTTACTGTATATTTATGAACGCTTTGAGGCAACATTTCTTTTTTTTCGCCTTCCTTTTGTTCATAAAGGTAGTTATTGGGAATATCTGTTTGTTTTTGGTACACACACACAAAAAAAACATTAAGTGCTTAGTTTGTGTGTGTTATTTCTCATTTTGTTATAGTGATGTGTTTCACACAGAGATGCTTGAGTATGTGCTGCTTGTGTGCTGTCATTGACCGTCTGTCAAAGATACGAGGCTCTCGAGTTTGCGCCGAACAGAGGGCGTTTGCTCAGATTATTTGCGGCCGGTGCCTGTTTCTTCTCAACAAGTGGAGAGCAGAGAAGGTCAGCACATCTGGACTCATCACCACAGGCTATTTGCGAGTGAGAGCAATGCGATTGGCTGAATATTGCATGCCGTACCGCTGTAGAGCTGAGATACGGGTGAAGAGCTCATTTCTGCTTTATTACCCTCCACATCTCCCCCTCGCCGCCGGTAAACAGCATTTATCTGTATGCGTGCTCATTGAACACGAGAACCGCGTCCGCTTGGGTCTTGTTTCTGTTGCTCTCCGTCAGCCAGGATCACAATTAACCAAAGCGATTAATCTTTACTACACACTTTAGGTCACTTCCCTCTGTCACGTCTACCAATTTTAAACACCACCAATTATCAGTGCTCTGATTATTTTTGGTGGTATTTAACTTGACCAACATTTTGATTATTGCAGTGAACTTGACACGCTTCGGGGGTTCTTCGTGACTTTATTTGTGAGTATTTTTGCAGTGAAGCTGGAATGGGTGTAGATGTGCCGTGAGCTCTATTGATATCCGGGCTGAAGTGTGTCGCAGGTCTGATCCGGGTCTGAATGCTGGAGATCTGCCGTGCCAGACTGAGTTAGAGTCGCTCGAGGGCACAGTGCATTGTGGGCAAATCCTGCAGGCGTGGGAGCCTCTGCAACACGGGGCCTGTTTGCTTTGGCCCTCCATTGTGTTCACAGGACAGACTCTGTGTCACAAACACACCAACACAAGCTGCAATAGAGAAGAGATGGACATAGAGTGTTTGTTTTGTTGGTAGAAATTTACAATCAACCAACATGGTGGTTATTGCAAGAAATGTTACACTTTAAGAAGCGTGCATTAGGACATTTGTGCACCTCAGTTTCCACAATGAATTTTCCTTATTAATTATATTTCATTATTTGTATTGTTGTTGTTTTTATTATTATTATTATTAATCATTCTGAATATTTGTTGTAAACTGTATAAAACATGGTCTTTGTAGATTCCTATCAGACAGCAGATAAGACTGTGCATTTGCGCTCTAATAGCTGTCAGTCTGCTTTCCTTCCTGACTATGGATCAGTTCACTTTCAGGAGACAAATACACACACACACACACACACACACACACACACACGAGAGGCTGTGTATTCAGAAATGTGTTCTTCGCACAGTGGATCTCAAGATAAAAGCTGATGCATTCCCTGGCGATGGAGAGACTGCATTTCTGTAGTACGTTGAAAGGAGGTTCCCCAAGGCTCTGTACGAGGCCTTCTGCAATTGATGTATTTTCCCCCTAATACGTGGTGAGCGAGGGCTTACATTGTTTTTCTCTTCTATTTGTATTAGTAAATACTGTGCAAAACATGCCTTTTTTTAACTTATTTTAACTTAAAGCTGTAAACTGTAAAGACAGTTTCCTGTTAAAACAATAATAATAATATTTTATTGTTATTTTATTACTATTACCATTATTATCATTAAATATTATTTATAAAAGTATCACTTATTATAGACATTTGTTAATTGAATACTGTGTAAGGGCCCATTCACACCAAGAACGATAACTATAATGATAAAAATATAGTTCTAAATGTGAAAGAATAGCGAGTCCACATCGCAACTATAAAGAGAAACAACATCGTTGGAATCACTTTCAGTGTTTGTTTTCCTGCTGATGAATGATACAAATATTGACAGCCAATCAGAATCCATCCTGCTTTCAGATCACAGACCACAAAACTGCAGCGCAAGATTATAATAAACAGAACGATATCGTTATAGTTATCTCTCATTCTTGGTGTGAACGGGCCTTAAAAAAATAATTTATTTTATTTTCCTTTTTTTTGCTGCTTGTATTAGTCATTTTGAAGCTATTTTGCAACAGGGTCTGTTTGGTAAGATATTATTAGCTATATCACCTAGCCTTTACAGCCTAAGTGTTTGTATGAGATAAATCTTGTGATATAGTGTGTGTGTGTGTGTCAGGCTGGAGCAGATATGTGCTGATGAGTTCCTCTCGGTGGCAGGCGGAGTGTTTGCACTGCAGTGCTGCGGTGTAGCGGCCCTCTGACCTGCTGGGTAAACAACCAGAGAGTCTCTGACTCCAAATAAGGCCAACACATCCACGGCACAGAGCAGAGGCAACCTGCCATCCTTTACAGCTCACTGAACACACACACACACACTCATCTCTCTCACTCCTGAGTTCCCCTTTCTTTCCGTTACTGTCTTTCTGTAGCCTGACTTCTCTCCTCACGTGTTTTAGTAAATGGAAATCCTTTCATCATTTACTCTCCCTCATGTCGTTCCAAACCCAAATGTCTTTTTTTTTCTTCTGTAAAACACAAAACAAGATATTCAGCAGAATGTTCAAGCTGCTTATTTACAACAAACGCATACAGTGATCAAAGCCAGTCAAATTCCAGAAAGGACAATAAAAGTGCTAAATAAGTGTAGTCCATATGACTTGTGCACTATATTCCAAGTCCCATTATCTGATAACCATATTTGTGTACATTCAGATATTCCACAGGAACATGTTGCACCAACATTTGACACCAGTTGTGGTTGATTACACTCATTTGAATATGCAATGGAGAGACCGCATTTCTGTAGTACGTTGAAAGGAGGTCCCCCAAGGCTCTGTATGAGGCCCCCTACAATTGATGTGTTTTCCCCCTAAAACGTGGCGAGTGAGGGTCTCCATCAGTTTTCTCCTCTGTTTTAGTGAATACTATGTTTTAGTGAATACATGCCTTCATTTTTTTTACCTATTATAACTAAATATACATTTTCCTGTTTGTATTATTAAAGCTACACTGTGTTGGATTTTCTCCCATCTAGCGGTGAAATTGTTTATGACTATCAACTGAATATTACTTTAGCTCCTCCCATTCCGAGGCCGTTTTAACTCCTACGGTTGCCGTATTAATTCAAATCTGCCGGCAGTCGCGATTAATCTCCCCCTTGCATTCGTCACGGTGCCACTGAGTGTAAAAACGCGAAAGGCGAAGCTTGAATTTCCAGGTATGTCCCTCTTTGGCTAATGTATTTTCAAGATGGAGGCGCAACATGGCTGCCGCCATTCGAGCGACTCGCTCGTATATATTCTAAATGGCAGATTCTACGCTTACGAGAATACTTGATTAGTTGGTAGAAGTAATTACACATTAATGAGCACATATCATTTTGAAAGAACAAAGTGTTTTTTGCTAAGAATCAACTTAAAAAATTACACAGTGTAACTTTAATTATAATGATATAATAATGCATACAGTGATCAAGGCCAGTCAAATTCCAGAAAGTGCTAAATAAGTGTAGTCCATAAATGACGTGTGCACTATATTTCAAGTCACATTATCTGATAACCATATTTGTGCACATTCAACTATTCCACAGGAACATGTTGCACCAGCATTTGACACCAATGATGGTTGATTACACTCATTTGAATATGCAAATTAAATTTGAGAGCTGAGAGATTTTAATAATAACATGTTATATTTCATACTTTTACATTCAATTATAAATGATTTTGCTCTCTCCCTAAGCTCTTGAAGGAATATAGTGCATGTGATTTAGAGTAATTAATACTTTATATTTCCTTTCAAAAGATGAATACAGTCAGTGTATGTTTTAAAAACAATCTGCTATAAATTCCTTTTGTGTTCCTGGAAGATAGAAACTCGTCTGGCTTTGAAACGTATATTTTACCTATATTTTTAGGTAAACTATTTCTAAATCCATTTTCTTTTAGTCTCTTTGGCATCATCTGAGATCCACTGCCTCAACGGTTCTACTCTTCATAATATGAATGTTGTTTCCTTTTTCGCTTTTAGTTTTGAAAAATGCTTTTGCCTTTTAAAAGTCATTCTGCTGTTATCCTACAGAGCAACGGACTGCAGACAGCCTGTGGCATCCACCAGTGTCAAATTTCATTTTTTTTTGGACACTCCCCCCTGTTCCACTGACCGTTAACTGCAGAAAGCACAGTACATCTCTAGTCATTTTAGCATTTGAACCTGCTCTCCCTGTGAGGGAAGAATGACCTCACCTTTGCATCTTTTGAAAAACAGTCATATTCTTCTTCGTTCAAAAGCAACAAGACAGTCACTTTAATATTTATGATACCGATCGCAATGACCTCTCCTTTCACTGTGAATATATAGACCCCTTTTGTGTGTGTGCGGACTGTCTGTAATGAATTCATAATCTCTGCAGTGGGACTTTGTAGATTCCTATCAGACAGCAGATAAGACTGTGCAGTTGCACTCTAATAGCTGTCAGTCTGCTTTCCTTCCTGCTATGGATCAGTTCACTTTCAGTAGACAAATACACACACACACACACACACACACACACACACACACACACACACACACACACACACACACACACACACACACACACACACACACACACACACGAAGGGCTGTGTATACAGAAGCATGTTCTTCACACACTGGATCTAAAGATAAAAGATGATGCATTTTCTAGCGATGGAGAGACTGCATTTCTGTAGTACGTTGAAAGGAGGTCCCCCAAGGCTCTGTACAAGGCCCCCTACAATTGATGTGTTTTCCCCCAAAACTTGGCGAGCGAGCCTCCTCTGTCAAACACGCCCAAAGTTTTGAAAGCACCTCAGAAAGGCACGTTTTTTTTCAAAGCAGCTTCAAAGTTCAGCATTCCCATGCCTCAGAAAAACAGCCATTAAATACACTGCAATCGTATGTGCCCTGAAGCTACTCATGGAAGCTATTAAAAATTATTGTCACACTAAACAGTGCTTTTGTGAGTTAATATTGCTTGTTTATTAGCTTCGCATATGTTAAATTCGATTAAGCTTTGTGTATTGCTTTGCTTGGTTGCTGAAACCAGTTATTCAAGTGTTTACCTTTTGAAAAATATAATATTGTAGCTATAATGAAGCTATATTTAGCAGGTCCTTCTCTAATTGCTTAGTTTTAATGCACCAAATTTTGACCTAATTATGCATCTACCTCTAAAATAGTAGTAAGCCATTCAATAACAATATAAAAATATGAATTGGCTGCTTTATCTAGTTCTACACAACATAGACGTTCCAAACCCACACACTGAAACAGCAAAGAAGAAAATATTTCCAGCATACAATGCTCATTATGGTCTTATGGATTGGCTATGTCGAGTGGTAAGTGATCTTTATCATTTCCCCCAGCATCCTCAGATGGCTCTTCAGCCCGCTGAAATTTACCATGCTAAGCTTTCCGCCACCAGGAGAGCGCGGGACACTCTGTAGCGTTCGATTTATAAGCCTGATTAAACTAGGCAAGTGTGAGTAAGAAACATGAGGGAAATCAACATAAAATCACAGCAGCGCTTTACGTGGCGTTCCTGCTGATTGGGTCTCGGCCCTTTATGATGGCACAGATCACCGTGGCCCTTAAATAAAGAGAAAAATGCGTGTAAACAATACTCCAGGGCTTCTCTGTAAAGGATGAGTTATTGTGCTAGGCCTTTGTTCATTGTTCGGTGCTGTTATAGGTGCAGGCCTTTAACTTGCGGTGTTTCAACACAATATGTATTGTGAATGTCTCTGATAAACACCCAGTGATTTATTTTTTTAGTAACTTCTTAGCCCAAAACACAGAGCTTTATTTGAATGCACTGCACATAACAACTACCTTTGGTTTTTTCTTATGTAAATGACTGTTTCACTCATTTAGGGTTGGGTAAAATTTAACTGTGATTTCTTTCAGTAGTTTTAATTTAGTTAAAACTGTGACAGTTATTATAGTTTCTAAACGAGTTTAGGAAAAGGATATTTTAAACACTAACGTTTTTTTATATATAGGCTATATATAGAAACATGTATGGCTAATTATAGTCATCTGTTGTTTTCTCCAAACACAAGTGTTGACTCTGGTTACTATGCAAGAACATTCTTTTCATAGGGGGTAAATATGTACAAATTGGCTATTATAGAGAAAATGAATCTGATTAGGGTCAATTTATTCCCTCCCGACTTCTTATTTTGGAGGTGGGATGGTTTTAGCGAGGGTTTCAAATGACAGATAGTTCATCTGTGCGCGCTCATTCACGGTGTCGTGAGCGCGCAGAGGCCTCCCCCTCCTGCGCTGTTTTGGGGAGGGTGAGCGAGCGGGAGAAAAGGGGGGGCAAAAGAAACCCCTACGAAACTGCCCCTACCCCCAGTCGAAGTCCCGGACCTGAAAAAGAAGAAAAGAATCTGATTCAGCTCTGGGACGCGGTGGACCGACAATCGACCAACATTTAAAGCTCTTTTTTAAAGCGCGTGAAGAGTTTCGTGCGCTTTTGGAGAGTTTACGCACGGACGCCGTCGACATGGCACGGATAACTGTTTTCTCCCGTTGAAAACTTCGCGTATTCAAGGAGTTAAGCCTGTTTTATGCTTCTGCGTCGAATCGACGGCGTACCCCCGCGGACCCCTCTGCGTCGACGCGAACCTCGACGCGACCCCTCCGCCGTAGCTTGACGTGCACCTCCAAAAAATTGTAACTACGCGTCGCGGTGACGCAGACCGCAGGGGCTGTGATTGGTCAGATTATACATCATTGTGACACTGAAGACTGGAGAAATGATTCTGAAAATTCAGTTTTGATCACAGGAATAAATTACACTTTACTGTATAGTCACATAGAAAACAGCTGTTTTAAATTGTAATAATATTTCACAATTATACTGTTTTTGCTTTGTATTTTTAATCAAATAAACACAGCCTTGGTGAGCAGAAGAGACTTCTTTTAAAAACATTAAAAATCTTACCGATCTAAAACTTTTGACCGGTAGTGTATATGTATATATTTATATATATTCTTTTCTTTTTTTTGTTGTTGCTAGAAATAAACTTCAATCAATCAAATCAATGTTTGTTTTGAAAAAAAGTTTGTTGTTTATTTACAATACAATGTTCACGGGTACATCATGGATATCAAGTAATTAACCAAGTTAACATGTTTCCCGTCGAGGCTTCCAACGCAGTTTGGGAAGTTCCAAAGTCGCCAGAAATCTGAAGCAATAGCTTCCCACTGGCTGGTTGAAGGGCAGGGCAAAAATTCGGGCTGCAGCGCAGTCCACAGCGCTTTGCAGACCTCCGATACTATGCGGGACACCGTGGTCGCACCCATTTTGTAGCCCAACCCGGTGATCTGTTGGTTTGCACCCGAAGATAAAATCTTTAAAGTCACTGCCAGTCTCTGAGCGAGGTCAATAGGCATACTGTGTGTAGTCTGATGCTGTATTAACGGCTTTAAACGATGAACAAGATCGTCAAATCGACCTTTCGACATCCGAAAATACTTAAAGTGCATTTCTTCGTCCAAGTCCCTCAGCGGTCGAACAACCGTAACAAATTCGCCAATCCTTCCCCTGTCTTCGTGCACTGGTCGTACAGACCACCTTCGCTGACGTCTTCTTTTTCTTCTACGATTAAACATTTGCAATAAAATCATTTGTTGTTCAACGTTGATTAGCTCCAGCTGCAACAACACTCTCTCTCTTTCGCTCGCCATTGTCGGAAATGAAAAAGCGGAACCGGCGCATGGAACCAAAACAAACTAGGAAAGAGATTCGCGAACCACACCACCCCCCTAGCGTTCTGGCGGTGAAATGCACCGCGATGCAACGCAACCCGACGCAGAACCATAAAACGGTCACGACGCCGTTGGAGTGACGGCGTAGCTACGCCGTGGAGTTGACGCAGAAGCATAATGAGGGCTTTATTCGGACCCCATCTCTGTTTTACATGGATGCAACATAGGACGCTTTTAAGAGGAATTATATGGTCGTACCGCATCTGCATTGATCCGAACTAAAGTTACGTGGACGTGCTTGGAACTATTGTAAGTAAACATGATTTTCTATGGTCATTTTAATCCGTAAAATCATTCTTGTATACTTTTCGCCAATTTTTAGACCGTTTCTATTCACTAAATATAACTATTTAACGATTTTATTGCTCGATTTCGTTTTCTATCACTTTGTGTACATCGGAATGTCTTGTTTTTATGCATTATGTGCAGGTTTTGGCAACATAATTTTTTGTAAATGAGTCGAACATTTTTCAGATGGATCATTAGGCTGTTTTATTTCCTTCATGGTCAGTTTGGGGTCTTTGAGACCCCCAATACCCTTTCAGTAGCTTCAGAACTTCATGACTTTTCCTCTTCGAGGAGTGATCATAAACAAATTATTCAGAGGACTTTTGAAATGTTGCATTACTTCTGTTAGGAGTCTCTGATACCCCAAATATAAAATTATAATGAAAAATGCATACAATGAGATGCAAATTGTGGCTGGTCACTTTTGGCAGTTTAGATTAGTTTTATTGTCATTTTTTTAATTGTGTTGAAATGTCAATTCGACCCCATAATGTGGAAATCTGGAGTATAAAATAATTTATTACACATTTTTTGGGAGATTGTGCAGTTTGGTTTTGAATAGGAAGTAATTATTGCAGATAATGTTCATTCTATTCATCAAGAGTTGTTCTCGCAAAACTATTATACTGAGGATTTTTGGCTGTATTTTCATGGCATTTTAATGCTTTTTTGTAAGTTATGCTCTTTTTCAGACCAGTTGTGCCATGGCCTATAGACTATATCAAAGTTATAATGTTTAATGTTTACTTTCATTTGAAGCAGTACATGTGTTCATACAGTGAAGGTTTTAGCGAGACTGACTGAAAGCATAGTGCAGGTATTGTCTTGATTAATTTAGTCACAGATAATACGGGCCTCATTAATCACTGTTATGTGACTTCAGGGGCCCAGTATCAGAATGAGTCTGGACTGAAGTGGTTTTGCTTTTGAGAAAACCTTGGCTTAACAGTTTGCTTTGATCTAACAGAATTTTATATTCAGACTTTGTTGATGTCTCATCCTGTAACTTTGATGGCAAAGATCTACTCTAGGAACTCCTCGAAAAGGACGGCCATCGTCGATCCTTTCATGAAATGCGTACCAGCTTATTTTTGAGCGTTAATGGCAAAAAGGTGTTTGCTTTCACAGTTAAAATCTGGCTTTGTTCTTTGCTGCAACTTGCAAACTCGCAAGGATGTTGTAGATTCTAAATGTCACTATAATTGGACGATTTATCACCGCTGATCACTGTCAGATCTTGAGAGATGTTAAGACAAATGCGTAGGAATGCAAGCAAACAGAAGCCGTTAGCTGTGACTGCGGTCTATAAACCTGTAGTTTGGCTCATTTTTCTTTTGTGGCTAAACAATAACGCACAAGAAAACAATGAAGACTGGTTGTGTCAGAATGAAGACATTTTTTCAGAGGATGTAAAAACTTCGTTTGGCGAACTAACTTTGATTTCCCGTGTGCGCTCTGTGTCACCTTTGGACGAAAAGTTAATTGAATTGAGCTGTGGATACGAGTTCTGGTGAAATGTCTTTTGTAAGGTGTCTTCCCCAAGGTTTTGAAATTCATTTCTGCAAAGTTATTCCTTCTGGTGTCGTCTTTTTTTTGGGGGGGTGTGTGTTTTCCTACTCTTATCGCGGTAACCTTTTTCCCCATTTTAAATAGGGATCAAAGGACAACGCCTCAGAGAGATTCTAGACACGCTATGCCAAAATAAATATTCTCCTGACTTTAGAGAAAAGAAAAGGGCAGCGCTCTTGCATTTGCGTGCATTACAGAGATAGCCTCTTGTTTACATGAGCTAGAGGAGCTAATGATGCTAAATATAAAGTGTGTGTCGTGCTTTAAATGAGCAGCATCTCTCTTTAATTTTTTAGCATTAGAGACCTTGTAAGGTGTCTTATATCACTTCCTAAAATACATAAAGGGTCGTTTGATAGAATAGAGTTGCGCACAGCCTTGTATTCATTGGCGCCATAGTGCAGGAAATGCTAATGGAGTGGTAGAAATATCAAAAACACAATTATACAAAAAGCTCCCTCTCACTGTGGTTATTGTAGCCCTTGTGTGCCAATGTGATCGTAGTGGAAGATAAAATTAGGCGAGTTTGTGTATCAGCGAGAGCAGTGCAATTATCAGCTTGGGTTTTGAATGGCAGATGCAGTGGTGGCGGTAATGGCAGCTGTGCTGCAGCTCCTCACATTATCAGCAGAAAAGGGAGGGGAGGAGAGATGTTCGCCTAAGCTCTGCCAGCTAATTGTGTTTATTCCTCTTAATTTGTCCCGAGTGCTAAATCGGTGCTCTTCAGCTCACGGTGGGTGCAATTTGTCTGGTGGTTATAAAAGAACGAGGGCCGTGTCTTTGAAATGAGCTCTTCTGGTCTTAATGTGTCCGTAGCTTGCGTCCACACGCGCGGCCGGGCAGAAGGAGCCGTGGCCTCCTCGTTCTGCCACGGTTTTGCAGCTTTCCTCCACGACCTGAGGGACAAGCGGTCAGTCTGGTGGAATTATCCAGCACTTGTTCAGACGTGTTCCCAGAGAAAATCGCAATATTGTCCGTGACAGGCCTTGTTGAAGATGAGGAATGGCCTCTACTGGTAAATTATATTAACTCTCTGGCCTATGTTGCCCATTCAGTCCAACAGGTTAACGGCGAATCCAAGATAAGACGCCAAGCAACCCACCCCTGCTGACGGGATTGATCCATCTCGCCCCAAAGTTTAATTTCATCTCACGGTTGGCCAGTTGCCTACGTGACGCTGCAGGACTGATCGTCCGGTCTCTGGGTACTGAGTACTGCAGCGGTGCTGATAAAGCCAAGAGCTACTACCTTCTCCCCACACACCCTAGCAAGGCCTAAGCTTAAACCCCTCACCGCAAGACTGGATTTCAAACCAATGATATGCTCCGCTTGCTCTGATGCCGCTGTGATAATGCGTTCATTACGGTAGGAGGGCATTACATACCCGCCACCCAACCTCTACCCCTCCCACAGGCCTCGATATGTTTAGCTGATTCATTGAGGGCACTTGTTGTTTACCCCCGGTCCCCACCATCATGATTTTTCTGCTTTCTGCTCTTTAAGTATGATGACCAGCTGGCACTCCAGGTTGATGGGCATCTCGCCCATCCCCGGGGGAGTTTAGACAATGCAGATCTGTCATTAACACGCCCCACCTTTGCTTCAATCTGAGTTATGACCCCTACGAGGGTTGTGGAGACGGTCCCCACCCTGTTATCCATGGCTGGAGGTCAAGATGCCATCTGTGATTGGTCTGCTTATTCTCCACTTCGGCTTGATAGTTTACAGACCCCAGTGAACCAGATTGAAGGGTTGGATCCTTATTTGATAGACTTGGAGTGCGTGTGACCTTTCTGTAGGGCGACTCCAAATGAACAACAAAGTCATTAAGGGGAGCCAAAACAATAAAGACTGTGAATGCAAAGTAGAGTCCTCTTGAATATCCCATTTGCCAAATTAAATGCTTCTAGTTTAGGGATATGTGCTAGTTTAATATTGTTATCAGGGGCCTTGCTTGTTGAGGCCTGGGGTGATTGAATTTGCTGGGGCAAAGACAGGGTGTTGGTTCGGCAAGATTTGTTTGGGACCAAGTAGAGCTGAAGGGGTTTATAGTGACCCTATAGAAACTTCAGGGCCCAGTTAAGGGGACAGTTTTCAGGATGAGGGGCTTTTTCATGTGCTAAAAGCTGCTAATCCGCTGGCCTTTGTATGAGAGCAGAAAGCTCGGGGCAAGATGGGAAAGCCATGGCTTTCAGAGCCCGGCCTTTTGTTGTCATTTCACCCAAATCAGGGGACATCTGTTAGGATCGGGGGTAGATTCCCAGCTGACGGTGGAGAACGGGGATGGAGGAGGAGGAGGAGGGAAGGACAAGATACGCTGGTGGGGGTGGGAATGTTTGAGGGCTGATGGATGTGTGTAATTGTTTGTAATGCAAGCATGAAAACATGGGCCTCTGGGAGCCGGAGCCGCATTTGTATGTGTGTGGACAGAGGGGCCTTGTAGTTATGAAACAGTCAGTCAAGTGTAGATGGGGTTAAACACGAGTAAATACCTGCCTGTCAATGCAAGCCATGCTCCCTTAATTAGGAATGACAAAATGGTTTGACAGCAGAGAAACAGGGAGCGCTATAGCCTCTAACTAGCACAAATGTCAACATGTGATTAAGCTCTGTTGGAAACTCATTACGTTCCTGAAACGCGGATCTGTTTTTCAATAAAAATCACATCTCTTTTTGTTCAAGTCAGTGCTGAATTAGCGATATCACTCAAGTACCGTTTTTCCATTTGCATCCATTTAAGATTCAAAGTTGCATTCACCCAAAAAATTCTATTTTGCATAAACAAAAGCTTCTTTTTTTAGGTTAATCATTGTAATGACAGTTAAGCACATTTTCCCTCTAAATTCCTATTGCTGTCCTACTAAATATGATTTCAGGTTTTGTTTTAAGCACAAAGAGTTAAAGGTAGTAAAATAAAACATTGATCACTCCTGCATGGCATTTCGATTATGGCACTCTGTAATTATAGCTGTACTGTGTTCTTCGAGTGAACGAGGACGTGTTCTACACGACTGAGTCAGGGATGCTATAGATTCTGCGTCAGCGGGGCGTAAAAGAGCTAGAGCGAGTGCGAAGGAGTTCACTCTCTCTGTCTCTTCAAGCGAGAGGGAAAGATGATTTGCTATGTGCAGAACATCCCCCAACCCTGCCCTCATGCGATATGACATTTTGACGTGTAAATACAAGGCCTCCAGGACGCCGACTGTCCTCGGGCTGATAACATCATTATCTCTGATTTAATTGCAGCATTGAGATGCCACCTGAAGATGTTTATTGAATTGGTGTGTATTCGGATATGATGCATCACCTCTGGCCGACAACATGTTTTTTGTGCTACTTTTCTGCTTTTTAGCCCCTGCCATTGAGAACATAATTGGAAAGTTAGATAAATTGAGATCAACTTGTGTTTATTGTACTGTATGCACAAGTAATCCATTTTAAAAGTAATACTGCCTCTGGCGGGGGGAAAAACAACAACCTGCCAATATTGCGAGCCCAGATTACTTTGTGCCAGGATGGAGGCGGTCATCTTATTTGTTTGTTTTCCTAGAGGCCTCCTTTGCGTTTTGAAGTTTTCGTATTCTCCCATTTTGCTCATAAATGAGGCATGAAGCCATACTTGGTGTTTTGTCGCGTAAGTGGGGATTTACAGGGAATGAAATCCCGCCGCCGAGATTACCGAGACTAATATCACCTTGCGATCTCCTTTTATTAGCTCCATTACATCCTCCGTATTCTGACCTTGTTTCGGCAATGGCTGCATTTCTTACATGGACGTTTTATCTGCCCAGTGGGGACGGGATGGAGCAGGAGGGGAAGGGGTTGAATCACAGACAGCGTGAATGAATGAGGAGATGAATTGCACGTTATCTTCCCCCTGCCTATTCAGCGTGTGATTGGGGAGGCGATAATGTCGACAAACAGAAGGGTGTAGCCTGCGCCGGCGGATTACAGTCGACTAAACCAACGAGAGGAGATGCATGGGATAAAACATGAATGCGGTATTAGAACTGCTCTTCCACTCGGACACGTCTCTCGCTTTGGGTATATTGGGAAAATTGTTTATACGACTAAAATCAGAAAACTTTGGCTGTCCATTTAACTGCGTTTTTGGGGCCTGGAAATGCGAACTTTTGAGCGGTTTTCAAAGTGCAAGTTTTTTTTTAAACGATAGCGTTATAGTCTTTGTAAACTACAAAAACATGAATTTGTTAATATATTACGTGTTCAGTCTATAGGCTTTTAGTTTCTTTACAAAGTGACATCGCCATCTACTGGCCTGGCTGCATAATACAGCGTTTTTAGGCATTTCCGCGGATATGTGTGAGCGGGATCGTTTTGACAACGTTGGCGTCTGTATATGAAAAACATTTCCATTCTCGGAGACACTAACGTTAGCATTTAGATAAAGTACTTAAAGACAACAAAATTGAGTTTCAAAAAAAAAAAAAAAAAAAATCCCCCACTGAAAAAAAATGGTGTAAAAGAATTTTCACTTGAAAATTGCATGTAAATTTCACAAAGAATTACAAAGAAACTGCAAGTTACATGTTGAATGAATCATGCAATTTAGAAAAAAATTAATATTTCAATGCTTTTGCGTTCTCTCACAAAAGTTTTCAGTTTGCTCACAAAACACTGAAATCCGTAAATCTCTCCGTTTGTGAAAACAGGATATTTTCAAAGACATCATAAAATGTACTCCAATAGTCTCAGTTTTATTTACAAACTCGAATAAACCTATTTTGCACGTTTAGCTTGAAAGTTTACTTTTAACCTGCTAATGTGTCACTTTACAAAAGTTGCTAATCAGCATTGCTAATGCCATTTTTTGTGTTGCTTTTCATCTGCCTTTTTACCTTTTAATAAGTATGCATGAAATATGCACACTGCACAAACTCTCGAATAGCGTCCGCAGCCTTCAAGCGGAGCTAATACGCTAAGAGGGCCTGTACATTGTAAATCACTGTGCTCTTGTTCTTCTAAATAGTCGTCAGAGAGAGACGTGCTAGTAATTCGTAGCAGAGGGCAGCCTTGTTTGAGTTTAGCGCGACAGGCTTTGAAAGTGATGGATGGCCATCTTTCTCTTTGTTTATCTCTGCAGATATCTGAATCTTAAAAAGCATGAAAGCGGGAGAAAGATCTGAGAAAAATCAAACTAAATTTATTCAGCTGGAGATCCGAAGGTCAAGCAAACATGTTTTTGTGTGTGTGTGTGTGTGTGTGTGTGTGTGTGTGTGTGTGTGCGCGTGTGTGTCGGGCCCCATGATTCAATTACTAGATGTTTTGAAAGGATTCATGTTGCTCTTAGGCAGACGTATCGTGGATTACATTTTACCTTATGAAGTGCAAAAGAATTGAGCCATCGGATAAGAATATTACTTGTGTGAATAAAACAGATCACAGACTGTTGTTCTTGCGGATTTTGTAAGAGGTTCTCAATCGATGTAGACAGGAGTTTTCATATTTCAGTTCATGCATCTTCACTTGGATTCTGTTCCTGTGTGTAGCTCCGCCCACTCTGGAATCTCATTGGTCCCAAATCCTGCAATGCATAAAACATTAAACAGCTTCTGATTGGTTGTGATTGTTTCGCATTAGATTCATGGTTATTGTGGAGATACCATCACTTTTTTGTGTATATATCGTGATTAATTGTATCTAACATAAACATTTATATATATATATATATATTTATATATATATAGATATATATAATGTATACACACACTGTATATATTTATATACATTCTTACACACACTCTTACACACACTTACAAACTTTAATATCACATGTGATTAATCGCAATCAATCGATTTGACAGCACTAATACACACACACACACACACACACACACACACATATGTACATGTGTATATATATTATATTAGTGCTGTCAAATGGATTGATTGCGATTAATCACATGTAATATTAAAGTTTGTAAGTGTGTGTAAGAATGTGTATATATATGATTGTTTGTCATTATCTTTAATAAATAAATAAATATAATAAATACCTTGGATTTAGTTTGTACCATGTGTATATGATTAAAAAAGTCCTTCAGTTCCAGGATTCCAGATTCCAGATTCCTGTATTTTTCCCGTTAATGATGACTGCAATGTCTCCTGACAGGAGTTTTAAACACAAGACAAGCAAAATCAGAAATGAACCCTGTAAAATCAGCATGCATTCGTGTCCAAGGAGCCTTCGCGGGCATCCGAAAAAGAGCGTATCGATTTCCCGGTCCGTGCCAAACATGCATCGCACGCGCGCACACACACACACACACACACTCAGGAGTGGGAGTGTTGGCAGCTCTCGATGAGATGCATGAGCTCAACATCAGAGCGTCTCCTGGCTTTGTGTCTGCGCTCCCGCAGTTCACGGGGTGAGGAGAGACTCGGCTGCTCGTGTGGAGGAGGTGTGTGTATGTGGAAGCCGTGTATTAATAATCTCGTGCTCCGTAGATTCACCGTGGGCTTAATCTCGCTGTTACGTGCTGCGTTTCAGAGGTCAGAACCAGACGCTCGGCTTCTGAAGGCCTGCGTTTCTGCTCGAGCTCCGTCACGAAACCTCTGAGACGCCGGCTGAACCTCAGAAGTGACCGATTCTATAATCGGACTCGTGTCTATAACCAGTGTCTATAACCAGTGTCTGTAACCAGTGTCTATAACCAGTGTCTGTAACCAGTGTCTATAACCAGTGTCTATAACCAGTGTCTGTAACCAGTGTCTGTAACCAGTATCTGTAACCAGTGTCTGTAACCAGTGTCTATAACCAGTGCTTCTTTCACATCATCTGCTATTGTGTATTTAATATTTATTTTTCTTTTTTTAACAAAGGGTCAGTGAAAGAAGGTCTGAAGGGGTTGTTTGTTAACCTTAGAGTGTATGTATGTATGTATATATATATATATATATATATATATACACTCTAAGGTGAACAAACAACCCCTTCAGATCTTATGATTACATAAGAATTTTATTATGTAAGAAATTATAAGCAATTAAACTTAAAAAATGGTTAAATAAATGGTTTCACAAATATAAATATTACATTATAGAATATATTTATAAATAAATATATTATATAATATATTTTATTTATAAATATTATAATACTTATTATTAATTACTTATTCATTTTTAATAATAATTATTTTTCAAAATATTAAAATTAATGTAATGAAAATGATATAAAATCGGTCTGAATGATTTAACAACGAGCTGTGAATTTTTTGGTAGTTTTCGGTATTTAGCGTATTTATTATCGACATTTCATTTGCTACATTGAAAGTATGTTTGGATTCATTTGCTTGGATTTATTTTCAGTGAAAATTCAGTGAAATTAAATTCTTAACTTTCCGAAAATTTTGTTTGTTTACCTTAGCATTGTCAAAAGTGTATGCTTTTTATTTTATTATTTATATATATACTTAATATCTACTTTCTAAGAAAATATATTACCCAAAAAATTATTTAATAAATTAATATTAATGCTTTTTTTTATTATAATTATTTTTTATTTTTTTACATATTACTTAAAAATACACACTTAAACGTAATTGTCAAGTTTGAATGATTTAATTAGCACCTATTTGTTGGTAGTTTTCCGCATTCAGTGTGTGCATGATAACTCCGGCCACATTGCGGTGACTCCTGAGATTCAGTGCCAGTTCTGCATGAGTCTCAGTCCTGTGACCCGGTCCAGATGAGGCGTCTTAGAAGGTAGCGTAATTACGTTTGGCTTTAGCTCTGGCCGCGTGTCTATCGTGCGTGTAAACGCTCACAGTGGAGTGTGTAGTGGTAGTGTGTGCTAGTGGGTGATATATGTGTAGTGGCAGAGGAATAGATCCACTCTCCCATGGGCGTCCGGCTTATTACAGTGTGACCAGTGAACAATGGCTGTATACGGTACATTTATCTATTTGTGTCCTCCGGCGATGTCCAGCGCCACATTCATCCGAGCGGCTCGGGATAAAGCTGAATCCACCCTACGCCGAGTCACACTCAATTATCAGAGCGCCAGCGACGGGCGCCGATATTCTGTCACCCCCTAATTAAAGCCGGCCTGCAGTTTTTCCTAAATAAAGTCGATGCCCGGATGAATCAATACAAAGGCTCGGCAGACACTTTCCACCAAATAGGGTTCTACCTTTTAAAAAGGCACTTTATTTTATTTTTCAACAGGAAATCGTTCGGAAAATGTTGTTCTCAGGATGTCATTGATTTAAAAGCTCCACATGATGTCACTTCCATGATGTCACAGTTGTATCTAATAGTTCCTGTTCCGAAGAAACATGAGATTTGTGCCTTTATTGCTTTAAAACGTAATGAGAGCCCAATTTATATTATATTTTAAAGTGTCATTTATTCCTGTGATCAAAGCTGAATGTTCAGCATCATTACTCCAGTCTTCAGTGTCACATGATCCTTCAGAAATCAGTATGATGATGTGATGCTCAACAAACATTTCTGATAAATGAATCAATACTTTTATTCATTAAGGATGCATTAAATTGATCAAAAATTACAGTAAAGATGTGTATAATGTGACAAAATATTATATTTCAAATAAATTGTCATAATATTACACAATATTACTGTTTTTTTGTTGTATTTTTAAACAAATAAATGCAGCTTTGTTGAGCATAGGAGACTATTAATCTGAACGGCAGTGTGTGCGTCATGATCATTTAGGGCTGATTCGTGAGAGGTGCGTTTCGACGACATGAAAGAGAGTCCAAATGACCTAATGCTGTGTGTAGACTACAAGATGATGAAATGATCTGTTGGGATTCGTATTTGTGTGTGTGTGTGTGTGTGTGTGTGTGTGTGTGTGTGAGTGTGTGTGTGTGTGTGTGTGTGTGTGTGTGTGTGTGTGTGTGTGTGTGTGTGTGTGTGTGTGTGTGTGTGTGTGTGTGTGTGTGTGTGTGTGTGTGTGTGTGTGTGTGTGTGTGTGTGTGTGTGTGGTGTTGTTGTTCATGCCTGTGCCTGTGTGTGCGTGTGTGTGTGTGTATGTGTGTGTGTGTGTGTGTGTGTGTGTGTGTGTTGTTGTTCATGCGTGTGCGTGTGTCGCTGAAGGCAACAGCGTGTGTGCTGGCGGGGAGCTCCGGTCGGTGTGGAATGAGGAGGCGAGCGTGTGAGTGTATGTGATGCACTCATATCCGCCGAAAAGAAGAAAAGGAAATGCAGAAAAAGATAATGAGTGGAAATAGAAATAGAAATCTCAGTGCATTAAGACTAAAAGTGGCCAGAGAAGACGAAAGGGCACATCCGAACTAGATTTTTACAGACGCTATACGGTTGCTAATGTGGTCAATTAGGTGTTGCTATGTGTTCAGAGACCTTTCTAGCAGTGGCTTAAAGGATTAGTTCACTTCAGAATTAAAATTTCCTGATAATTTACTCTCCCCCACGTCATCCAAGATGTTCATGTCTTTCTTTCTTCAGTCGAAAATGAAATGAAGGTTTTTGAGGAAAACATTCCAGGATGTTTCTCCATATAGTGACTTCAATGGGGTCCAACGGGTTGAAGGTCCAAATGTGAGTTTCAGTGCAGCTTCAAAGTCTCGACACGATCCAGCCGAGGAATAAGAGTCTTATCTAGACAAATCAGCTGACATTTTATAACAAAAAATAAACAGTTATATACTTTTTAACCACAAATGCTCGTCTCGCACTAGCTGTGATGCGACACACATTACGTAATCAGGTTGAACGGTCAAGCGTGACATAGGAGAAAGAACCGATCTAGTGTTTACAAAGCGAACGTGCAAAGACTAGGTCAAACGCCCTTTACAAAAATAAAATAAAAGGTAAAGCAATGATGTCGGATGATCGCTCTACATTTTCCGCCTACGTCCGGTTACCGCCTGAACTTTCCAACATGTTTACGTAATGTGTGAAGTCGTGGACGTGCGAGACGAGCATTTGTGGTTAAGAAGTATATAAATGTTTTTGTTTGTTATAAAATGTCGGCTGGTTTGTCTAGATAAGACTCTTATTCCTCGGCTGGATCGTGTCGAGACTTTGAAGCTGCACTGAAACTCACATTTGGACCTTCAACTCGTTGGACCCCATCGAAGTCACTATATGGAGAAAAATCCTGGAACGTTTTCCTCAAAAACCTTCATTTCTTTTCCACTGAAGAAAGAAAGACATGAATATCTTGGATGATGTGGGGAAGAGTAAATTATCAGGAAATTTTAATTCTGAAGTGAACTAATTCTTTAAGCCAAAAGAGCCTGATATTGTGGTCTCAATGGTATACGGATGGTGTCGTTCGGCGTCCGTTGACATGTACACGCCAGTTTAATGAATCCCAGCACTCCACTAGAGCCTAGACACACGTATTAGCAATCGCCTCAAATTGTATGTCCCTGCCATTCACTTTCATCTCGCTTCAGCTAGGTTTGTATTTTCTTTGCTAAAAATGTTAGCTTCACCAAAACAACAAGATCAGGGTGTCTTATGACCCAAACACGGGGCTTTGATAACTCAGATGGTGGCATGCTTGTAATTTGCCCAAGCTAATATTGTTAAAGTCTAAGTGTCTAGTAAACAACATCTCTGGCTCTTTCAGATTCCAAATAAGGAAGCATCCCAAGTATGTTTCGTGTTGTTTGGCGTCTCTCATGTTACCATTTCTTCCCATCTGAGAACGGCGTTTGATGTCCGTTGCCATGTTGTGATAAGCTCCATGCGGGACATCTGAATCTTCCCGCCGGAAAGTTCCAACAACTTTGAGAAGCAGCATGGTGACTTCCTAAACATCTGTGTGGGCAAAGTGAAAATTTGGGGATCGTTGTGCGCAGCTGGAAAAAGTCAAACTAGCCAGAAAAATGTGCTATTTATAAAAGTCTAGAGCTAAACTATCTATTATCATGGTAGGAATTTTGTAACTCCCCAAGACTACTATTAAAATAATTTATGATTAGTACAGGTGTCCCACTGGGTTATGTCCTTGGCCCTATTGTTTTGCACTTGAAACTGTGCCTTCTAGTGATGTTTTATTTATTTATTCTGTATTCTGAAGCGAAATCCTCCTAGTGTATGTGTTCACTAAAAACATCCAGCATAACGGTAATAATTGTGCGTCTAGTGGAGCTGCTCAAGGAGGGCTATTGATTTTCTTCCACTCTCTCCGGCTTGTTTTTCTTTATTTTACCTTCGGATTCCAGCTTGGTGCGGTCGGATCTTTCACAACCCGTCGTGAGGTTTCCTCCTGCTTCTTGGATGCCGTTCAAGCTGGAAAATAGTAACAGAAGTGAAATTCGATTACGGTGACACAAAGGATGCTCATTTAAAAGGCATGAAAGTAGTTATCATCAATGGATTGCTTTGTCCTAGAAGTGGTGGATTTTTTCAAAGATAAGAGAAGGGTGCTGCTTTAAACACAGACATGCTTGTGGTACACGCATGGTTTCATGCTTGTATTTTTATTTATAGTCAGTGACTTTTCCTGATTTTTTTTCACTTAAATGCAATGTTTCTGAATGAAAGCATGAAGCATTAAAGTCGGAGTAACAACTCAATATGTGTATTTGTAAATTAATTCACCTCGTAACAAAAAAACTGTGAATAGTAAGGGTTATTTTAATGTTATTTGTATATAATGCTATTTATTTAGTTTTTATTTGAAATGCACCTCATAATCCAATCTGGAACAGTTATAGTTCTTACAATTTATTTTATGTGCCTGGCTAATTTTGAAGGATTGACCTCATTTATTTCTTCACATCTTCTCCTTCCTGCCATCAGAATGGCAGTTATGAGCTTCATTCGGGTTTCCAGATGATAAATATCAAAGACGGCTGACATTTGCCCTCTTAAATTCAGTTAGCAATGAGCAACAGTACGGATAAGCCCGGCAGCTGAATATTAATCTCTTTCCAGTGAATGTGATCAGAATCACTTTTCTTTTAAAGTCATCAGAACGTAGAGACATGTTGTCTGGATTACTGCAAATTAAGAACCATAGTACAAAATTCAGCTGATTATCAGGGGCGGACGGAGTAAATGTGAAATTGAAAAGTGCTAAATCCGACTATTATAAAGGGGTACAAACTTTTGTCATTGGAGCCGTGGTTATTATTCCAGGCACGTTCATCTGTGGTGCTGGTGTGGGAAATGCAGATTCAGTTCTGGCATTCTTCATGCTTCGTTCCCTTTTTCCAGTGGTCCTGTCCTTTCACTAGTAGCAAAAGTTCACAAATCTTTTGTCTTCTCAACAGACAAGTCAAGGTACATGGAAGTCAAGTGTGTCATGGAAATAGCTAAAGTGCCTCATGCATATTTCATCTAGACGAGTGTCTGAGATGGAGTTTGTGAGTATTACTGAGTGTGTAAGGGTTTTGTCCAGTTCCAGTATAGATTTCTGTCATGGTCTCCTATTCAGATATGGTTACGCTATAGACAGACATATATTTGCTGTAGCTCAGCTGACGTGAGGGGCTGTAGAAGACATCCAGTTACCCACACAAATACCAAAGGAACAGATTTGATGCTAGTTGATGCTCGTTCATCTGTTTGCCATTGTGATATTACAGCCAAAGGTGATCTTGGCTGACGTCAAGAATCAAGTTTTCAACCCCTTCCCTATAACCATCTGAGTCTATTCTGGTATGTTAACATTTTTCACATTCTAAATTAATTCCAGATGGTTAAAAACATGTCTGCCCTTCACTGTCTCTGTAAATATTCAGTTTAGTTCAGAAACACATTAGTTAATCTGAAATGATGTATCATATTGATTAAGTTAGTATACAATCTTTTGTTGGCTTCATTAAAATTGTTTGCCAGGGTGTCTTAGATGTATCTGTCCTAAAACATAACCGTTTTGGCTTCTTGTACCCCAACAGGGCAATTCCCAGCTCATGTTAGTTGAGCCACAGCCCAGGATCCATTGTTTACAAGATGCTCAATTGTACCGTGGAGCCATTAATCAGTTTGGGGCCCGGTTGCCTTCAAGTTATTTTTATCTCACAGCAGGCACTAGAGTTCTTTCAGGGCAACCCTGCTTTTTATTCTAGACGCCCCTCCAGCACTACTGCCAACTTTACCGCCAGCCCTGTCTATAAATACATTCACCTCTTCTTAGAGGCTTTGAAGTCCCCATTCATGCTTCTTATGTGTCCCTTCAACTTCAGAATCCAACGGCAGACAGGAAGTCATGCGGCCCCCTCTCTTTCCAGAGTTGTGTGGGTCACAGGGAATGGCAGGATTACTCCCATGATGGACAGTTAAAAAGAGCAATTGCCAAGTTGGCGACGAGGGTCGGTTATAAACAACCCTGTGGCATGGATTTTATTTTTCTTCTGTTGTTGCCATGGAGAGCGCCGACTCACCCGACCTTTGACCGAACACTTGACTGAAACCAGACTGCAAGTCTGAACATGTGGGCGGAGTTTCAGCACCCTCCCCTAAACTCTATTTGAAACATAATTTGTGTCTGAAATCCATAGATTCTCTCCTATATGAATATGCTGTGAATTGTAGAAAATATTACCCAGAATAGCTGACAGCCACTCCACGTCCCCATGGTTTTTTTTTTCTTTCTTTTTTTCTACTTCCTCCCCATCAGCTCAGTGTCAGACCAAGTTCTCCACAGTTACGGGGCTAAAAGTGAGTTTTCCCAGTCTGTCTATTTTTAGCCTTCGCCTCGGGTGGAGATGAAACAGGAGCTGAAGGAATAGGAGGAATTTGGGTTTTTCAAGAAGCTATCATTTCATTTTTTCTCTCCCTCAATCTGCCAATACATGTCTATTGTTTTCATTTTAGCCACTGCTAAAACTGCCAATTCCTTCGACCAGGGAATTCCCAGAATATGGTGACTACTTTCTCCCTATGGAATGCACAATCTAGCGGGAGCATCTACCTGTTTGTTAAGCTGTTTTGAATTCCCGTGGTGCCCCGGGGTCACATCAGGCTAGACCGTTCTGTCAGGGGTCGTATCCTGTGTAGTTGAAAGCTGAACGTCAGTGAGGCGTTCTTTAATTTGCAAGGTTGCATGTTCTTACCTGTAAGTCTCCTTTCCTTGTAACCGTTCATAAACAACCATGTTTTGTATGTATTCATTTTGTTTTTATCAATCAATGTTGTCTCGAGTCCTAGGGAGATTCTATCCGCCGCTCTTGTCTGTGCTGAATGTGAAGTGAGCCACTTGACTTGCAAATGGATGCAAACGTGAGTGGCGTATCACGCTCGAGTAACTGAAGAAGGATCAGTGACACTTCCCATAGGCAAAGATTTATTGGCGGCTCCCGCTTCTCCAGAGAATGATTCAGCCATCCCCCTTTCATTCTGTATGTGTGTAACCTGCAGACTCCCACCTCAGGATTTAATGGAACTTCCGGGAGACTTGCCATTCATGGTACAGCAACTGTTACGCTGCTCTCAACAGCGGCCTTAATTGCTTTCAACACGGTGGCCGTTTAGTTAAAACAAGCTTGCTGTCAGGGAACATCCTAGTAAATTCGACCGCAAGGCTCCCCGAAACATCTCATGCAGACTAATCTCCGCCACCGCATTGCCACCTTCTTGAACCCACAGTAAAATCCCGAGCAAGGAGTCTTAGATTATCTTTTAGGCCCAGGGAGTCGATGATGAAATAACTGTGTTAAGCTAGCGTGAAACTTCCAAACCAAGACTCCCCGCTACAGCAACACACGCTAGCTTAAATGAAAAGCAAAGTGACATGTGAAGGCCAAGTATGGTAACCCATACTCCGAATTTGTCCTTTGCATTTAACCCATCCAAGTTAGTGTACACGCATGAGGAGCAGTGAGTAGTGAACACATACACACACTGCAAACTGTGGACACACACATGGAGCAGTGGGCAGTGAGCAGTTTTGCTGTGGAGCCTGGGGAGCGATTGGGGGTTGGGTGCCTTTCTCATTTCCAGACAGTTTTAAGAATCGAACCTGCAACCTTCGGGTTACCAGTCTGACTCCAACCATTAGGCCATGACTGCCCCAAATGGACCCGTGCCGCTCGGACCGTCGGTTTGACATTGATACCTCTCAGTACATAATTGATATTCACCTGTCTCCTCTTAGACGACGGTTAGATTAAGGTTAAAACCGGAGGGTTTCAAAATGCCATCCGTAGGTTTATAGGCAGAAGGTTGGAATGGCAAGTCAGCTGAGATTGTCACTGTAATGAATTCATCCCTGGCTGTAAAACCTCTCTCCATACATTAACCTGCTCTTTAAAGGTTAGCGTACACCCTCCTTCCAAGGGTACGTAGCCACCGCTAAGTGCACCGCGCACATATTGTTGTCATTGCTGTAGCTTGCTCCAACTAGCCTGATTGTCCCTATCATATTGTGTTTATGAAAAGATATTTCTCTCACAGTGGTTGCTGATTAGCTAACTAATTGTAAGCGGCATAAAGGGAGGCCGGGCTCAGATGTTGGCATGCGGAGAGCTGCGCTTAACAGTTCCACTCCCACACTCTCATTAAAATACCATTCAGAGTCTGGTTATTTATTTTAGCTGTGGAATGCTGGGAAGGGGGCTGCCTAGCGCAGGGAGGAAAGGTAGTTTATGTCGACCGAATGGACATTCCGCATTGACACGGAATGTGGGATTTTTGTTTTTCGTAAAGAATCTTCTGCAACGCCAATTATCTGTGCTGCAAGCTAATAAGAGTGGAGAGTAAACAAAAGCCTCATGCTTCGTCATTTCGGTGAGGCTGCTAATCTCTGAGAGGCTTTCTTTGCTAACACAAGTCTGTCTTAGCAACACCTTGGTTCTGTTCGTCACAGAAACGAGTATGTGAATTATACAATGACTCTCAGGGGGGGTCAGCTTTTTTCAACCACAGTTTAGCACAGTTTTCTAGCGTAGTTAGCACAGTTAGTGCAGTTTTCTAGCAATTTAGCTCAGTTTTCAGATGACTTCTGTTTCATTTCTTATCTTTGTCTTATTTATGTCTTGTAATATGTCATTTTTAGACTGACTTTCTTGCAGAGGGTTTGCAATTCTTGGATGTTTCCCTGGCTGTTTTGTTGTTGTTGTTTTTGATGGAAAATAGTTTTTTTTGGAAACCGCCACCTTTTGTCTGTTTCCTTCAACAACCCATCAGGCCTCTTTTGTGTCGCATGCCTTCCGTTTGTTTGCTTATAATGTATTGTGTTTCTGTGACTGCCTTTCAATCGTGTGTGAGACAGAGAGCCCCCACTTACCGATTGAAGATTGTTTTCTCTAGCCGAGTGGCGGCTGAGTGAGAAATCTGGAGCGAAAGCGAGGGATGCGGAATGAGAGGGAGAGCGAGTGGGAGAATGTCAGAAAGTCAGGGCAGATGGACAAAAGGGCCAGTGTTATCGGCCCCAGCAGATCGGCCCCCAGAATGCCACAGCTGGTTCACATTTCCACGGGGAGCGATGGCGAACGGCTGCACTCCACTCTTACTGACCCCATCCTTTTCTCTCACACACATACTAAATCTAGCTCTTAGCACACACTCGCCGAGCTATGTTGCAACACAGACACTGGCAATGTTCAGAACGGCATACTTGCTTACTCCTGACTAAAAGTTGTGCTGTATATACTGTGTACTGCATACTACATCCTTTTTTTATATAGCATGTTAAAAATTGTATACTAGCTTACCCTTTATTAAAATTTGCTGATATACTGTGTACTGCATAAAAATAGCATGTTTGAAATATGTTACTAAAAATTGTGCTGCATAAACTGTGTACTGCATACTACATACTATTTTTTTTAAAAGCATGTTCGAAATTGTATACTAGCTTACTCGTTACTAAAAATTGTGCTGTATATACAGTGTACTACATACTACATACTATTTGTTTAAAAATAGCATGTTTAAAAATGAAATGATAGCGTTCATGTTACTAAGAACTGTGCTGTATAAACTGTACTGCATAATAAATACTCTTTTTTTAAATAGGAAGTTCGAAATTAAATACTAGCGTTCAAGTTACTAAAAATTGTGCTGTATATACAGTGTACTGCTTACCTCATCCTATTTGTTTTAAAATAGCATGTTTGAAATGAAATGATAGCTTACTCGTTACTAAAAATTGTGTTGTATACTGTGTACTTAATACTACATCCAATTTTATTGCAACTGTTGGCATTACAGGAATAATGCAGAACAAATGAATAGAAAAGAACAAAGGGAGGAAGCACATCACAAGTAAAAAATACAAGTGAAACACATGAAACCTCCACCTGAATCCCACATCCTGTTTTTTTATTTAAATAGCATGTTCAAAAGGGAATACTAGCTTTCTCCTTACCAAAAATGTGTGCTGTAAAAACTATAAACTGCATACTAGCTTTAAAAATAGCATACATACTGTGTACCGCATACTACATCCTTTTTTAAATATCATGTTCGAAATGGAATACTAGTTTCTTAAAATAGCATGTGAAACAGAAGTTATTCTGCTGTATGCTGCATTGTTGACACTTGCTTGTTACGTTGAATGATTTTTTCTTTTTCAACAAGTGGGACATAAGCTTAAAAAAGCATTTTAAATCCATATTATGTGTCTGAAATTTGATGAAATAGGCCAAGAAAGAGATGTTAAAAACGGTGGCTGATATTGCTTCTACAGTATGCGTACTATAGTTTACATGCACAGTATTCTATTATGAACTTTTCCTTCCCTATTTCCTCAGTAATTCTCTTCTAGTAGCTGCGTGACCAAATCAAAGTCAAATTGAGCCTCAAATAAAACTTAATTTTGGAGATCTAACAGTGTAGTGTGACAGTTTATTGGGTAAAATTAGAGGAAGGTTTAGTTTATTGGCTGTGCAATATGTGAATGTTCTTTAGTGTTCTTGTAGTGGCGCCTCACATTCATCCCTCTAAATGTCTTGCACATGCAGAAAGCTACCCATAATTTGATCCGTCGGGCAGCACCTTTGTTTTCCGAGTGTATTTGTTCTAGTCTATCATCTTTACGTGACTCCAGCCAAATCTGTTTTCATCCAGATCCAACATGCACTCCCTGCTTGTGTGTAAGCAACCCCCTCCCGTGTGCTTCCGGGGAATAGCTTGCTCTAGTAAACAGGGCTCCCCGCGCTGTTTCTCTCATGTGTGTTTCATACACGAGCTTATTCAATCCCACTCTATAATCCCCAATGCCTGTCTGTTTGGCCCCTCGGGCCTTGTTACCATTTACACTTGCTCCACGCACACGTCCGCACAACTCTTATTGCCCCTGCTTTATCAGCGAGGAAGAGATCATGTTTTCCATGCACAAAGCTGTGGTTATATATTATAAAAGTTTGTGTTTACATAATAAATGTGTGTGTACTGTGTATAATTATTTTGTATATATAAATATACACACACATGCATGTATATATTTAAGAAAAATGTGTTATTTATATATAATATATGTATATATAATATAAATTATGTATAAATATAGATACAGTATATACATGCAAATATTTCTTAAATGTGTGTGTGTATATTTATATATACAAAATAATTATACACAGTACACACACATTTATTATGTAAACACAAACTTTTACTTTGGATGTGATTAATTGTTTCACAGCCCTAATGTATATGTGTGTGTGTTAAATATAAAAAGCATTAATAATCCTAATATTAATACATTAATACTAACCTTGCATTAAGAATGTTAATATTTGTGTGTGTGTGTGTGTGTGTATACACAAACATATTTGTTCAATTATTAATATTATAATTTTTTCTTTGTCTACAGATGTGGCCTACTTTTTATAAGCATAAACTTAAATTTTTTTAGTTTTGAACATCAATGTCTGCTGCGGTGTTGTTGTTGTTGTTATAAAACACAAGACCTTTGTTCGCTTTGGCTTGTCTGTCTGGAACTCACGTTTTCACCGTGGGAATACGCTCAAGGTTGCTAGGTTTGGGAGAAAGCATCTCCCTTAGCAAGGTATGCTGTGGAAAGTTTTCCTGGACTCGATATCGTTTCTAAAGCGCTCTGGAAACTCAACAAAGCGGAGGAAATACATTTTGGAAAAGACGTCTGCTTCTATTTTAGACAGAACTGGGCAGCGCTAACGACACTCGGCTTGATATTCTGCACAAACATGAGCATTTCAAAGTGAAACACAATCACTTATTCTCTCGTTCTTCCCAACACGCACGTACGCAGGCAGTTCTTCCCTAGAGATGGCAGATCCGAGCAAGCCATATGGAGCGGGCTGTGTCTTGCTGGGCACGCCTGACGAAAGCCGAACAGCTTGGGCTGTACTGGAATGACAGCCTTCAGGTTTTTTTTTTTTTTTTTTACCAGGTTTTCCAAAAACCTGCTTCTTTTGCTCTCTCTTACCCTCTTCATTTTTCACAGTACTTTCTCCCCCCCTTCCTCTTCATAACCAAACAGATGGAAACGAAGAACTAGCATCACATATTTAGCAAGCAAACACACTTATCTCATGACAGCTCCATCCTGGCTTAACAATCTGCCTACATTCAAGCACCTCCCTAAATGATGCCACATAACCACCCTTAGCTGTCGTTTCACAGTGCACTTGAGGGTCTAGAGCGCACATATCAGGTGCACGAAGGCTTTACCGCCTCAGAGGAATAGATGGAAATGGCAATAACAAAAGAGTGTACCCCTTGAACACAAACCCTCGCCTATTGAGGGAGCCATTGCTTTGAGCTAGCATGCGGCAGGTGCCAAAAATAAAGACACCAAAATAAAGACAACGTGAGGTTGTGTTGTCCTTTTTCATTTCATTCCTTCCTAGCGCAGTTGGAGGCTCAACACTTGATGTGTTCGGCTTTTTTTCGGCACCTCCTCCTACACGTTTCTCCATAATCAGCAGACGCAACGCACCAGGTGGCTGGACCGGAGAGACGGGGAGAAAAGAGCGTCACAGCTTCTTAATTTAAAGTATTTAAATTCCTTGCGAGTGATTTTGATTAAGTCGGCCCACACATTCCCGTTCACGCTCAGCAGGTACTAACCAGACTTGGGCGGTGTGAAGGAGAAGGGGGGGGGTTCCTAGAGAGCAATGAACAGAAAAGCTCTCTGCTTCCCTTGTACACACAAAGAAACTCTTACTCAGAGTATCGATATTAGGTTCGAAACTAAAGTAGCTGTATCTAAGATAAGAATTAGAGTCTATTTGTCCACATCTGATTGGAGATCTCATGAGAGCTTTGTGTGTACCTTAGCTAATAGTCGGATCTCTAACAAGTCATCGAACCTATAGTATTGGATTTGCGTTCCCACAATTGCACGTTTTCGGTCAGCGCTGCCAATTGTTACAGTAATGAAAAATTGATTGTTGTATAATCAGCCCGACTTGCTTGCGGGAAAACGTCCCTCTGTCAATTCCCTCAACCCATCACTGCTATCGATTGATTGGATTGACCTCGTAGTGTTCTCTCTCGTTCTCCGTCCTTCTCAGAGCAAGTAAAGATTTACTCAGCTCGTTTTCCCTCCCTTATTTAGAGCCGTTGTTCCATGAACGTGAGTCAATTGAGCATTGTTGATGGAGGGGTTCTGCGAGAGGACAGAGCGAGGCTCCCGGTGCAGCACTTGTCATCCTCTTACCTGTTCGTTCCGGGAGTGTTTGTCATTTCTTTGACCGCTCGAACCCTCTGGACGAGCTGGAGGCCGCAGGGCAGCTGATGCGAGAGGTACTGTCTCGCAGCTCACAGGGGCCTGTCAGATCTCTTTAGAGATAAAGAAATGAAGGCGCCTCTTGCGCTCATGCTCAGTACACCTCACACCATGCAGCGCTGACTTAACGCCTGATATGGTGTTGAAAAAGGCCAGTTGCCTGACATGAACGAGGTGCCTACAGGGTTGTTCATGGCACGCGATGCTGGCATCTTTTTATGCTGCGGTTAGTTATCGCGTGTAAGCGTAGGGGTTGAATGAACTTGTTTTTAATAGCCTTGCATCCCAGCATGTACACTGCCATTCAAAAGTTTTGGATTGGTAATATTTTTTATGTTTTTAAAAGAAGTCTCTTCTGCTCATCAAGGCTGCATTTATTTGATTAAAAATACCAAAAAAAAAAAAAAAAACTGTAATAATGTGAAATATTATTATAATTTAAAACAGTTTTCTATGTGATATCTAGTAAAGTGTAATTTATTCCTGTGATCAAAGCATCATTACTCCAGTCTTCAGTGTCACATGATCCTTCAGAAATCATTGTAATATGATGATTTGATGATCAAGAAACATTTATTATTATTATCAATGTTGAAAACAGTTATTTACATTTTTATTTCAGGATTCTTTGATGAATAGAAAGCTTTTGTAACATTAAACACTACCGTTCAAAAGTTTGGGGTCAGTAAGAATTTTTATAAATTTTTTGGGGGGGAAATAAATAAAATAAATCAATACTTTTATTCATCAAGGATGAATTAAATTGATCAAAAGTTACAGTAAAGACATTTATAATGTCACAAAAGATTCTATTTCAAATAAATGCTGTTCTTCTGAACTTTCTATTCATCAAAAAATACGAAAAAACTGTTTTCAACATTGATAATAATAATGAATGTTTTTCGAGCATCAAATCATCATATTAGAATGATTTCTGAAGGATCATGTGACACTGAAGACTGGAGTAATGATGCTGAACATTCAGCTTTGATCACAGAAAATAAATTACAGCCTTGGTGAGCATAAAAGACTTCTTTTAAAAACATAAAAAATCTTACCGATCCCAAACTTTTGAACGTCTCCTAACGGGGAGTGCAGGAATGCTGCGTGTTTAAAAAAAGGGCTTTTACCAGCTGCTTGACCTCTCACCTTTGATCCCTCCTGCAGATCTTCAGTTGTCCGAAGAAGTAACTTTATTTAATTTTTTTGGCTGGCTAGGGAAGGATTTGTTGGGCATTGATTGAGGCATTTCTGATTCAACACAGTGTTAGCGCTAAGCCTCGGAGAACACTGCACGTCCTTCATGGTCTGTTTGTAAGGTCAAACTCCAACAATCACCTAGTGTTTCGATGCCTGTTTATGAGTGGTACTTTCATATGCAGACAGCGTAGTCTCTGTTTCCTCAATGGCTCGTTCAGGGACACATCGGAATCTCGGGCTGCCCAAGTTGAGGATAACTACTCCTCTACCCCATTCCTAGTGGGTATGTGGGGGTCACCTGACCTTTGACCCCTACTCTTGTTCTACAATTCCTCCCTTGTTGCAGCATCTCAGAAGCCCAGTCAGCGAGAATGGCAAAATGGGAAAGCGGGATTGTGGTAGAGCTCCCGGGACTCTGTTTGCCCTTCCTCCTCGCAGCTTGTATAATAGCCGTAAAAAGTGGCCAGTTGTTATTCTCAAACTGGGCTGGTGGGAGGTGACAGACAGGAGACACAAACCCAAACCTGGCCATCTGTTTTCTGTCTCCAACACATCTCACTTGCGTTCTCTCGGTTCAGCAGGCTGAGGGGAGGGAACCGCATCTACTCAGCCCAGTCATGAACCCAGGGACACTTACCTCACTCGCACATATTCGCGTCTGCCTCGGTGCATTTTCTCCCGAGGCTCCAGTCGCGGTCATAATGTGATTATACACTCCTGCACCCACTCACCACAGCGCTGTCATGTAATTACAGTGGTGAGGAGTCAACGTGCTTCAGCAAAATGGTTTTATTATGGTGAGTAAAGGGGTGAAAAAAGCTGAATTCCCCATTTGTTGCCACGGCCACCATTAGCGTGCTACTCCTCGCAAATTCGGAGCAGGCCCCGTCGAGTGAAGCATGTATAAACAAGGTGATGATTTGACCCCAGGGTTGTTAATTAGCACAATGAAGTTATTTCAGTTAATGGGACTAGGGGGGTGCTGGCATCCTTCAGGAAAGAGCTCTTAATCTGAACAGCTCCACTTGTGTAGTTCAGGTGCCATTTGTGCAACATACAAACCCGACTACCTCTCAACACAGAGCAGCTTTGCTATTATGGTGCTGCTAACCTAGCATTTACACACAACAAAACTACCTGTGTTGTTCAGTTTAGTGCCCAAAAACCAGGAAGCACTGAATCCCACCATCAATTCAAGACAGGAGAATGCATTCATGTTGAAATTCAATGGTTCCTACTTCCTACCACGAGAGCGGGATGTTTTCTGCAGCGTAAAGCACTAACATCTTGCCTGCGGCAGTGTGGTTACACCTAGCCTAAATAGATGCACAGTTCTGAAATGCTAATGCAGCCCGTCCACCCCACCTCAGGCTTCGCCGCCAATAACAGTGAGTGGCAGCATAATTGTCCACCTTTGAAAGGAACCATCCCATCCTGAGCAGCTGCTGAATCATAGGTTGCCAGGTTCCCAAATAACAATTTATTTACATTGATTTGAATGATTCCATACGGCAATCCCTTAGCATCTATGCGTAGCTGCTATTTACCCATCTAAGAAAACTATTCCAATTTCCAGGGGGCACCTGCGCTTAATGCAATTTTATTCCTCACTTGGGTCCCGAATATGAATTCACGCCGATATTTCTGCCTCTAGGGTGGCCCTTGAAAAGCTCTTACTTGAGTCTTAAAGGGCAAGAATTGCATGTAGATGGCTTGGCAAGAATCCAGAACCTAACGTCATTCTTCTTTCAAGGACTAATGCAGATCAGAGCCAGGCCAGGTTTGTAATTAAATTGCCTTTTCTGATGTCAAAGACTCAATGACCTGTCGTTTAGACAATATGTCCTACACTGAAAATTAATAATATCTATAAAAGCTTAATAATAAATAAAAGCTTGTCTCTCCAAAGCAGTCCACTGATCAGGGAATTTAAGTGGGATTTTTTACAAACATTAAAGTCCCTGTAAAGTCAAAATTAAATTTGTGTTCTGAGTTTGTCACACCACAGAAAAATTTGTTATTAGCCACCCAGCCAAATTTGAATGATAAAAAAAGCTGCCAAGTAAATAAAATAAGCTATCAAAATCTTGAAAAAATGAGCAGTATTCTGCTCTCAAACGCTGGGGGCGTGTCCGCTGGCTGCGCTGAAACCACGCCCACTCGCGGGAAAGCTGCCGCCGCCTCACTCAACTGTCACCGCTACAGCCGGAATGGATGCTCCTAGCAGCTTAATTGGATTTACAAAGCCATACATGTTTGAGCCTCCAGAGCCAGAATAAAAAAGTTCATAAAACTATCCTGTGTAAAATGATCACTACAGAGGCGGGTGTTGGTGGTGATCCTCAGCTCTCCATCAAGGCTCTTTATACAAAATTAATCCACCTCTTTGATATGATCGTTTTTCGGAAATTTAAATAAGGACACCAATCTGTTTTGTAAGTGATCGCATCCAGGTAATATGCATTTCCGTGACGAAGGCATAGCTAGCTAGCAAACTGTAGGCTGTAGTAACTAATAGAACTGACAGTAACTCGTGATTGAGCAGCGAACTGATGCGAATGTGCTCTAGTTATATTGTTAGGGGCGGGGCCAGCCTCAGAGGCTCCACTGCATCATCGACAGTAGGGGCGGGGCCAGGAGCTCAGTGGCTCCAGTGCATCATCGACAGTAGGGGCGGGGCCAGCCTCAGAGGCTCGAGTGCGTCATCGACAGTAGGGGCGGGGCCAGGAGCTCAGCAGCTCCAGTGCACCATCGACAGTAGGGGCGGGGCCAGGAGCTCAGTGGCTCCAGTGCGTCATCGACAGTAGGGGAGGGGCCAGGAGCTCAGCGGCTCCAGTGCGTCATCGACAGTAGGGGCGGGGCCAGGAGCTCAGTGGCTCCAGTGCGTCATCGACAGCAGGGGCGGGGCCAGCCTCAGTGGCTCCAGTGCGTCATCGACAGTAGGGGCGGGGCCAGGAGCTCAGTGGCTCCAGTGCGTCATCGACTTGTTACTTGCTATCGCTAATCGGTTGCAGGTAGTAGTGAGGGGAGGGGGCATTATCAATATAGAGAGAATTTTATGATTCAGAAATGTGCACATGAATGTCACGTTTAAATGTGAATATCTTCTAAAGGATTATTTTATCCCGGTTTAGGAGTTAGCATGTAGACGCTGGCGTCAAAGCTAAGAAATAAGAAGGAAAATCCACAAAGCTTTGACTTCATGCGAGTGCCGTGTTTGACTGCATTGCAGCATGTCTGTTCCTCTCACAGAAGTGAAAGGACTCTTGGATTTATCTCCCTGAATGCGCAAAGGTCAAACGTGCCACCTGGTTTTCTCAGAATGACATATCAGCGTGAAGCACCGCTCGCTTTGTTCTGATGCGCACACATACACTCCCTCCGTTCTGCTTGTACTCAAGACTCCAGAATTATGTAAGGGCTGTTTGGAGAGGATATCGGAGAAAGACGTATTCTTGGCAAAAGCCCCCTGCCTGGTTCTCTTGCCTGGTTTTTTACCCACGCCACTGTTCTGCATCTTAAGTGGAGACAGTGCGAATCCTGCGTATGTTATTTTTCATCAAACATTTCATCTCGGCTCTATAGCACATCTGCAGCGCAGGGAAAAGCCGTAGATCATCTCGCTGCCACTGTAAACAAACACAAAGGCAGGAGGCTTTGGTTACAGAAGACTTCGCTGTCTTCTCTGTGTCTCTGTGGATTGCTGCCATGATGGCAATGGCAGGTGTGTGCCTTGAAAATGAGAGGCAATCACCTGATAATGCTGTGATTGTTATGCATCTGTGTGGAGCATTAGAGAGAGAGAGGATAGAACTGGCAAAGCATATTTACATAATTCTCCCACAAATACATGCAAATGCAAATGATTACTCAACATTGGCACTGTGTATGGCGAGGCTTTACGATGAATCTCACAAAATCTGTCAAGAACATGTCCTATTTATTCTTGTCACAAGTCAAATTTAATCCTTAAAGGGGACATATTATGCAAAAGTGACTTTTATATTCTTTTTGAGCATAATCATGTGTCCACAGTGTGTGTGCACACAACCACCCTATTGTGGTAAAAATCCATCCTTTCTGTTTGTTTATTTCCCTATAAATATGAAACAGTGTCTCAAAATGAGCCGTTAAGGAACGTGCTCCAGTGTGACGTCACATCAGAACAGGCCCCGCCCACAACAGGTGACGGGATAGCTTAGCTCCGCCCCTGAGTGAGCATTTAACTGCAGCATTCAAGTAAGAAATGTATTCTTATTAAATCAACTAAAGTTATTCAACCAAGTTTTATTTTGCTGTTTGATTTATATTAACAGCATATTCAGCAGTAGTTATTGTGTATTATGCTGCTTTCACTTTAATGCACAGATCTAATATACACATGCGATTTCTTTCCCCGCTGTTTACATTCACAGACATAACCGACTGCGTTTGTGAACTTTGTGTGTTTTTGAAATAACCTTGTGTGTATTTGACAGTTAAGCGCAATAAGACACGAATAAGAAATTTGATTAATACTCACGGGACGCTTCGTCTGACATCCAGCTTTCTGTGCGCGTGCTTCGGGTGTGTGCGCTCAGAACACCATATATCAGAAGTTTGACTGATATGGCTTTAAAATAATAAACTTTTATGATGACGAAGAACTGCAATGTCACGTGAGCCTGGCCACGAAAGAGATGAAAATCAAAACCAAACAGATGTTTACGTTTTTGGCAGAGTATCCGAGGCACGAGCTGTAAAGGCTCAGCAGCTCATTTGCATTTAAAGATACAGGCACGAAAACAGCATGCTTTTCCTTCCACTCAAAAATGGGCCTTTACAACATGGTATAATAAATTATATATGGGGTATTTTGAGCTGAAACTTCAGACACACATTCTGGGGAATCTGAGACTTATATTACATCTTGTAAAAAAGGGGCAAAATCAAAAGAAGACATTATATATCACTCAGTGATTTAAGCAAACTTGGGGTTTTATTGTTTACTTTAATTGTCAACTATATGGTCAGAACTGGAGAGAAAATGGTGGTGGGATTGTGAAAGCACCTCTGGCTGAATATGATAGTGTTTTTTGCCGCTGGCCTTTCTTTGTGTGCAATTCAAAATGGCAGCTTGGACACCAAAGAGAGACACACACGAACTCGAGCCACCTGGACTACACAGTCAAATCTGGCGCTGACATGAAAGCCAGATGTGTGTGTGCTCAAACTCTCTCACTTTACTGTGGCGGACAGACACATAAGTGTGTGTGACCGCAGGAGGAGTGTGTGTCCTTGATAATTGGACAGAATCGAGAGCCATTCAGAAGGGCCTCTGTTTAAAACGGTGCCTGTAGCATACGGAGGGAACGGCGCCATTACAAGGGACTCTTTAAGGGATATTACATTCGCTCGTAAATAGAAACGGCCGAGGCATTGTTTTATGAGATCCCTCTGAGGTCTTTTGTCTTGAATCTGGTTTTAAACCATCACATTTTTAGTGCGTGTATAATCAGCCGGCCCATTTTATCAGTGAAAAATCCGGAGCCTGTGTTTCCCTTCCACTTTATTTTGGTGGTGCGTACTGACATATTACTACTTTGCGCAAAATGATCACAGCGTGCATCGTTTCACTTTCTCCTTACCTAATGCAGAAGTGTAATTAGCATCTGTTGGCTTTGAATGCATGCGAAGAGTGTTAATTGCCCATCATGCTAACTTTGTCAAATAAATCTTTCTTTGTGGGCATACTAACATTCGTTGGCTTGCGGATTCCCTGTTGTTTCTTTTTTAGTGAAAGAGGTTACATGAGAATTGCAGAAAAGTACATTATCTTTGCTTCACTTTGGGCTCTTTGGCCAATGTAGAAGTGTAATTAGCCTTTTATTAGCCTCAAATGCATGCACTTATGCGCTAATGCGCACATTAACTTTGTGAAATAAATCTGTCTTTGTAGGCATGCTAACAGCATTACTTGGTTTCTAAATTTGCGGATATGTTGTCTAAGATATCTTTTTAGTCAAAGGTATCTAGAGAGGTTACAGGGAACGTTGCAGACAAGTTGTAGTGTGATGTCTTTTCAACACGCCCGGTTGCGCCGCTATCAGCGGTTTGATCTCTATATTGAGGAACGCTCTCTGGGGCGCTTAATTGGGAGTTTTAATTGGACGTTCGCCATGGTTTCTTCCTTCCATTTCCCTCACACAGACTCGCTGGGGACTCCAATCTGGCTTCCTCTTCTGATTACCCAGCTTTAAAAATCACACACACACACACACTATCGTCCTGCCAGTTGTTACGCAGCTGCATCTGTTTGTTTTCTAAGCGTCTGCACGGTGGTTTCTTCGTCGACGTGCCCTGCTACTAGATTTTTGCATTCTTGCATCAATCTGCAAAAAACAGGACGTACTTCATGTACATGCACATAAACTCTGTCTCTCTGTCAGCGTTTCCCGGGAGGATAAACAGCACTGCGGATTTCATAATCACTCACGTTAATGCGAATGTGTTTAATGCGGCACCGCAGCCATGGCTTGTACTTGGACGGTCCAAGTGTTCACGACTCTTTGCGACGTTCATTTAGATGTTTTTATGTTGTGTTTATGTGCTAGAATGTAGATGCACTTCATTTTAACACGCCTATCATTTCTACAAGCATTTTTTCTTGTACCCCAGTTTGATAGTTTCAAATGCCAGATCTTTCAATCTTTCTCTCTCTTTTCTTTTCTGTCTGTTGCCGTATCTCTCGGTTTCAGTGCTGAATCCAACATATAAGCATTAATAATGCATGGAAACGTGCAGGATTAGGAAGCCAGCCAGTCATGAGCACAACCCTGATTACATCTGACTGCTGGTGCTCTCCATTAAAAAAGAAAAAACAATCATACAGCATATTGGCATTGGCCGGAGGTAGTGACAAAGATGGGGAGATTAAACTGAACCTGAGAACGCATAAATGCAAGAAAGATACTCGACCGACTGTCAGTGATTGCGATGCTGTAATCTTCAGGCATCTCCTCGGCTCATACTGGCAAAATCCTGGATTATTTGCGGGTTTAAAACACTAGTGTTAGTTTGGAGATGTAGAGTTTTGCGTGCAACACATTCCCGGTTTGTCAGCGAACGCATGCCAAAACACAACGGCATTACGCAAAAGTTTATAGTGTTGCTGTGCGTGTAGTGTCGTTCCCCAACAAGTCCATAACATTCTCCTCTCCGTACAGCTCAATAATTCATACACTCTGGTCCTTGTGCATATTGCATGATGGTGCGGTCGAAATGCGCCTCTTTTTTCCAGCCTTTGAGGGCTAGCCAAGGTGAGGAACATGAATCGAGAGCAGTCAATTCGAGGAACGCCTGTATTCTGTTGTGAATAACAGATTGCACCAAAACTATGGTCGCATTTATTAGCAATCCTAACTCGGTTGCTTTATCATGGGCTGAATATAGGTCATTAGGATCCACTGTTGTCTTGTCGCAATGAAACTTCAAAACCTCCGATCCAGACATGGTGAATGGGAGCTACTTTAGGAGTGGGCCTTGGGCGGCCAGCGTAGGGGAGCGTCGTAAATCATCACGGACGTATTCCTCCTCTTTGTCTGGGTATGCCTGGCCTGCTTTGGCACTCTAGAATCGAATCCCTCGACTGACGCTTTCAATTGTTTATGTGGGGCGGAATTTCAAGTGTCTCCATGCAGGTTGACAGGAAACCCAAAGCCGACAAGCCAGCTGTCACTAGGTCCTCACTCGCGCATTATGACTCCCAGCCTCTCTGGAAACTTAACACGCTGCACTAGAAGAGCACAAACAGCGGTGCGGACTGACACGCGTGTGTGTGTGATGACTGTGTTATTGTGTTGAAGACACAAAGGGACTTATTATTAAAGTTTGAAGTGTCTCACGTGCCCTCTGGGGAAGCGAACAAGAGGGTCCTGTTGTGGTGCGTTATGTCGGCACCCACAGTCAAAATCTTGGCTTTTTGTGAATTTTGACTGTTGGGTTTCAGTGTTGATGAAGCGTTACACTGTAATGTCTGGGACTTTTATTTTTTGGAAGTTCCATTACATTTACAGTTATTATAAGTATTTTTTATATATTGTATACAAAAAGGCCTAATGCAATAATACTTCAAACAGTATTATTATAATTGTTTCTTATACCATCCATATTCTTTTTTATTAGGAATGCACAATGTGTCATGTCTGTGTCCATATTGGTTTCTGGCCATTCATCTGACTTTTTTTATTTATATTAATTTATTGTTTATTTATTTTTAATTATTATTTCATTTATCTTTCCATATTGGTTGATATTATTTAATTATGCTTGCTAATTTACCTTATTTTTATTTCAAATGACCTTTTCCGTAATCTGACACTCACTTAACCATAAAAAAAGGTATTATTTAAAATTCTTAACACTCATTTTTCTTCATATTGTACATTTATAATGTTGTGATGCCTAAATATTGTGATGCCTTAGTATTTTATGTCTAATTTTATTTGGACATTTATCAGTTCATTTTGTAGTTAATACTTTATACAACATTATAAAATCATTTTTCATATTGGCTGATATTGGATATTTTATTATACCTATTTTTACAGTTAAATTACTTTTGCCATCATTTGACACTCTTTATTTAATCTTAAAAAAAAAAAAAAAACTTTACTCAAGTTAATCTTTAATTTATTATTTTAAATGAATTCACTTTTAGCCTTTAGTGGTTGTGGTGGCTATTATTTCTAGTTGATTTTTTTTTACATTTAGTATTGGCCATTTGCCGGTTCGTTTAGTAGTTCCTCGACTCCACCAGAACCCGAAGGCACAGATTTAAAGAAGTGCCAGCTTGGACTCTGACTTGTTTGAACACCCTTATTGAGTCACACAGGCCTGGAGGTTCGTCTACAGAAGACACAGTCACTCTTTACAGTCTCAGTGCTTCATGTCAACATCTCTTTCATTCTCGACGTGAGCGAGTGCTTCCGAAAGCAACTACACGTGTTTGCGCGTCTCTTGCCATCTTGCCATCTGATGTTCTTGCCATCTTTAATTAAATGGTGTACAAGCACATTCGCTGGGTTTCCGCCCCGTCTGTGTGAAAGACACAGCAACCCGTCGACTCCCGAGGCAAAGAGAGTGGTGACGGGGGGATTAATCGCAATTTGGCTAAAACAAAGAGACGCCGTCTGAAATATTGATGAGTGGCTTGGTAATTACAAGATTGGTGGATAAGTAAATAATGACTAGATCCAGTGATAAAGCCTGACTAATTATGAGTTGTGTAAAACTGAAATTGGGAGTCTCTGAACAGGCTCAGAGTGAACGTTCTGGTAAAGCTTGTGAATGAACTTTTGATGGTTGACTGGTGAAACTATGTTAACACACTGGTGTTTATCTCGCCTGTCTGTCAGTGAATGCCAATACTCATCAGGATTGTTCTGTTTTGTCTCCTCCAGAGTGCCAAACGTCCAGTGTGCCGACCCCTCGTCTCCAGCCTGTGGGGCCGCGGCTCTCCAGCCAGGTCAAAGGTCATCTGTGACATGATGCCAGCCGGCCACCTGCCCATCCTGCTCTCCCTGAGCGCCCTGCTGCTGTCTCCGCTGCTCACCGGCTCCTTGGCCTTATGTAAGCAAACTAAGATGAAACTTGAGCTTAAAAGTCAAGTCTCAGGTGTCTTAAAAGTCTATAAGTAATATAATTTTTCTCTCCCCCTCCCCTAAGTATTAAGAGTAAGTGCCATGCAAATGTCAATGTAATTGGCTGAGGGCAGCCAATGTTGGGTCGACATTGACGTAGCACCAATGCAGGCCCACTATTGGCAGATTCAGTGGTTGAGGGTGGCCATTTTGGGTCAGCATAGACGCAGATCCAGTGGTTGAGGGCAGCCATTTTGGGTCAACATAGACGCAGATTCAGTGGTTGAGGGCAGCCATTTTGGGTCAACATCGACGTAGTACCATTGTAGGCCCACTATTGGCAGATTCAGTGGTTGAGGGCGACCATTTTGGGTCAACATCAATATAGTACCATTGTAGGCCCACTATTGGCAGATTCAGTGGTTGAGGGCGACCATTTTGGGTCAACATAGACGCAGATTCAGTGGTTGAGGGCGACCATTTTGGGTCAACATCGATGTAGTACCATTGTAGGCCCACTATTGGCAGATTCAGTGGTTGAGGGCGACCATTTTGGGTCAACATCAATATAGTACCATTGTAGGCCCACTATTGGCAGATTCAGTGATTGAGGGCGGCCATTTTGGGTCAACATAGACGCAGATCCAGTGGTTGAGGGCGACCAGTGTTGGTTTGACATCAACGAAGTACAATTGCATGGCCACAATTGGCAGATCCAGTGGTTGAGGGCAGCCAGTGTTGGTTTGACATCAACGAAGTACAATTGCATGGCCACAATTGGCAGATCCAGTGGTTGAGGGCGACTATTTTGGGTCAACTAAAACTACGACTAGTTCATCCATCCATTAAGTTGATTAAGAAATGAGGCTATTTTTGCCAGCATTAAGTTTCTGGCCTTATTTTTATGACTTTTTTTAAGGTTAAAACTATACTCAAGCTTTACATAACATTATGGATGGGTAACAATGATCAACTGCTTAACTAGCTGCCCAATAACCCGCTAGTCGATCAAAAAGTTGAACCCAAAACCAAGCTAATTAAATAGGACCTCGATTAATCGTTTAATCGATTAATAGTTGTTCAGACGACCCACCGACCAATTTTTTGAAAGTTGAAAGTGTATAATTTCGCACAATTACAGTTTCAAGGCTGTTTCATAATCATCAGAAGAATAAAAAAGGAACCGCTGTGTGGGTTTAAGGATCTCCCCGTACACGTAGAGACGTGAAGCACGAGATCACTATTTATCGGATTATTTCGTCTCTCTTTACCCCCGTGCATATCTCTTCATCAGACGGATCGGGGCCTGTGCTGTCTTTTAATTTCCAAGGCTCGAAGTCAGGATTTGTTCTGCACCATTTCTCCCCTAAGATGGGTTTAGAGACGCATTAGGGAAACAAAACAAAGAGTCAAGTGAAGTAAAGAGGGGCGAGTGCGGGATGAAAGCGGAGGTAAAGCCTCCACCTACTGCTTTCAAGCCTAAAATAGGTGTAATTCAAGCGCCGCCTGAGAGATAACATGAGAATGGGCCGCTGTCAGATACAGTCTTTGTGTGCCCGACATTGTTCTGTTCTCCTATTTGTTGGTTTTGTAGGGCGGCCCAGAAGAGAAGGCAACATATATCTGATGCCTTCACTTTGAATGCAATAAGGGTGAGAAAACTATTACTAGTCGGCAGGCTTCTTGTACGTGTGAGATTATTCTGGATTCAGATTCACGTTTCAAAGGAGACGTTTACTTCAGATCCGTTTCTGCATTCAAAAACAGTTAGACAGAATGTATTTTCTCCAAAATGAGTTAAAAAGACGTAGTTAAAGGCCCACTGAAGTGCCTTGGAACGCGCAGCTTTGTATGATGCGTTGACGTAATTGCCACTGAAACAGGAAGCTAAGGCGGGACATATTGAATGGCTCCTCCCCCTTTTCAAATAGCCAATAGCGTTTAGTTTACCTCACAGACTGCAAGTGGTACTTGACAGCACCATGGAAGCAAATCCGAGCGCTGATGATATGTTGGATTCAATAGTAGAGGTGTGAATAAATTCTAACCATTTCATTCTTAACCAACGTCCAGTTGGAAAACAGAATAAAACTCGAGCGTTTGAGCAACCGAACACACATCGCTCTGTAACGTGTGAGTCAACGGTCGCCTTGGCCAGGTAGTGTTTATAACATAGGGGGCGGAGCTTTAGATTCTAGAGAGCATTTGATTGGACAGAAGATGTGATGAGAAGCTGAAGTCCGCGATGATGTCATAAAAACCTGTGATCCATTTTAGCGGAAGTGAGCGACTGAGTTTTGAATGCTTATATCTCCTAAATACGAATTCTGTCATTGTTTTGAAACACACCAGCTTATTCATAACATTAAGGCTAACACATTCATACTAAAAGCTAAAAAACTTAAATTTGGATTTCAGGGGGCCTTTAATAGTGGATTTTCGGACAAATGTGTTCGCAGTTTGGGACGTTGTTGAGATCCGTTCTTCAGCCTCCATTTGTCGTCCGTTCATGCTCAGTGTAGTCTAGGAGAAACAATTGAGACATTAACGAGACCACATTTGTGTTTGTGTGTGTGTGTGTGTGTGTGTGTGTGTGTGTGTGTGTGTGTGTGTGTGTGTGTGTGTGTTTTTTTCTTTAATATGCAATGCCTTTCTTCTTATAATCGTAGGGGATGTAATTACTCACTATCAGTCTTTGTTTTTTAATGGTGACACCCTCAAAATTGCTCCTGGTGTTTGTCTTGAGTCTGTGTGCGGGTCGCTGTGATTCAGATGTTTACTAGGCAGTGCACATGGTCCCATAGCACTAATCACTCAATCCCCCCTCAAACCCCCCAGCCACCGAAAGCCTCTGCACGGCGCCGTCTGATTGGCTGCGATGCCGTCTGCTGTGCTCTCACAGGCTCTGATCGCTAATTACTGTCTTGACAGGTTGTCGCGCAGCACAGCCGGCTAAGCGGGGGACATTTTGTTGTTGTTCTCGTGTCATTTTCAGTTTTGGAGAAGCTTTGAAACTCATTTGTGAAGTTGACTGCAAATTGAAAGTCGGTACGCTAGAGTTAAGATGCTATTTTGGAAAAGACGTTAGCACTTACATGCTAAAAGTTAGCAGTTAGCACTTTAAGTTACAAATAAGAATAACTGATTCGTTTAAATGAACTGTTCTGGCTATTCACTATTAGACCTCCTAATGCTTCGTATGAGAGTTTAGGAACGGTCACGCTACATATTTTGGAAAGGAGGTGGCACTTAAATGCAAAAATTTAAGAGTTAGCGACATTTGCACAAAGTTACAAAAATAGGAAGTCTTTTTTTTTAACCAGTTCAATTACATTAACTATTTTTGTTAATAGAATTGAAAATGAATTGGATTTCCTAATGAGCGTTTAGGATAGCCGTTTTGATTGTTGCATCAGCTAGCATGATGCTAAAGCTACGTGTGCAATACAATGTGACATAAAAAGCGTTTTTTTATTCTATATCACTTCTAATTGGGAATACGTCGCTTGCATGTACACTGAAAAAACAATGGTGTTGAAAAGCCGAAATTGCTAGTAAATCTAGCAAACAATTAGAAAAAAATGGCAAGTAACACATCAAATTAAACAAAATGTTGAAGTAGACCAATTAAAATAATGATGTTTTATTTGCAACTTCATAACAGTTTTACAGCGTAGTTAAGCCAGGAGCATTGCTGGTAGTTAACAGCTCCCAACACTGATATATTAATCAATTTCTGTACTTTGTTTCTTCTTAATATCTCATTTCACTCTGAAATGCATCAATTACGGACGTAAATTGGGTTGCATGTTGACTTTAAATCACTTTTGTTCTCATAAGCCCCTGTGTAAGGTGATGAGCACATGACTGAGGTGGTTTTGTCGTTCAGCTGAACCACACACACACACAGGCTTTTATTTCAACACAGACACAAAGCGAGTGGATGTCACCTCTGCGAGAGGTTGCCAACTGCATGATGTCATCCTCACCGCCTCCCTCGGCTCGCTCTTGTGCTCATAAATCAACATGTGGAGGAGACGTTTTTAATCAAAAAGAAAAAAGGGCTGTGAATAAATCTGGCCTGTGGTAATAAAGCTGGGGGCTTGTTTTTGTGTGTGTGTGTGTGTGTGTGTCTGTGCAGAAAGTCCAGTGGCTTTACATTTACACAATTAGCTTATGAGTACACACACACGCACATACACCACACACACACACACACACATTCACGCACGCACATACACACACACACACACACACAACTCACACCACACGCACACATACACACACAGACACACACCTCACACGTGCATACACCTCGCACACACACACACCTCACAAGCACACCTCTCTCACACACACACACACACACACACACACACACACACACACAACTCACACACACACTCACGGAAGCACACACACTCACATACACGCTCACGCACACATATAAACTCTCACGCATGCACACTCACACACGCACGCACGCACATCTCACACACAGACAGACAGACACACACACACACACACACACACACACACACACACACACACTCACTTACATTCTCTCACAGACACATATACACTCACACACACTCTCTCTCACACACACACACACACACACACACACACACACACACACACACACACACACACACACACACACACACACACACTCACACACACATACTCTCACACACAGACAGACAGACACACACACACACACACACACACACACACACACACAACTCACACACACACTCACGGAAGCACACACACTCACATACACGCTCACACACACATATAAACTCTCACGCATGCACACTCACACACGCACGCACGCACATCTCACACACAGACAGACAGACACACACACACACACACACACACACACACACACACACTCACTTACATTCTCTCACAGACACATATACACTCACACACACTCTCTCTCACACACACACACTCTCTCTCACACACACACACACACACACACACACACACACACACACACTCACACACACATACTCTCACACACAGACAGACAGACAGACACACACACACACACACACACACACTCACACACACATACTCTCACACACAGACAGACAGACACACACACACACACACACACACACACACACACACACACACAGTCTCCATCCTATATAAGAAACAGTTTTAGTACAGTGTGTCCAGACTCTTGATTGGTATGTATCAGCATTACATCAACCCGCTCATTAGTCCGCATCCTCCACTCTGGGACGAGGCGTCAGACGGGGGTCCGTTTTCCCACAATCCTCCACTCGAGCTCTAAAAGCAGTCGGATCGGCCTGGGTGCGCCTCCGTCTGACCACACAACACCCACTCTGAGCCTCTCGCCCCCTGAAAACCTCCAGCGTCCAGAGACACCCTGTCCAGCGCGAGTCGACCGGACCGAAATATCCCGTGTCGAAACTCTACACCACAATCTGCACAATGCTCAAGAACACAGGCTCGTGTTATTCCTCCATTTCGAGTTACTATGATTTCCTGTGGCCATTGCTATATGTGACCCTGGACCACAAAACCAGTCATACGGGTACATTTTTTTAAATTGAGGTTTATACATCACCTGAAAGCTGAATAAATAAGCTTTCCATTGACATATGGTTTGTTAGGAAACAGCTATTTGAAAATCTGGAATCTGAGGGTGCAAAAAAATCGAAACATTGAGAAAATCTCCTTTAAAGTTGTTCATTTATGTTGGCGATTATGCTGCATTCACTTTCAAAAATAAACTTTTGATATATTTATGGTTGGAAATTTACAAATTATCTTAATGGAACATGATCTTTACTTAATATCCTAATGATTTTTGGCATGAACGAAAAATCGATAATTTTGACCCATACAATGTATTGTTGGCTATTGCCACAGATATACCAGTGCGACTCGAGACTGGTTTTGTGGTCCAGGGTCACATATTAGAAATCCCGCCAGAGGCATGTTTGTTGTCGTTCCTCAGAGCGATGCTCGCTCCGCCGTGATATTTCGGGAGACGGCGTGCCACGGGACGCTGTAGCGTTTAGCAATCTCCTTAAGTGTCTGCATGCAGCCTGCGCCCTTGCCAGATCCCCTCCGCTTTGATTGACTCGGGCAGAAAGTGACGAGAGCGATTTCAATAATTTATTTTTCCTTTGAAGCTTCCAAGTGAGAGATTTCAGTCCCCTGAGGGAAAGAACCCCCGCCTTCGCCTTGTCTCTTTAAAGTTATCAGCTAAAAGGCCCTGAATCTCCCTCATTACCTGGCTTGTACAGTGTGCAGGTTTAACCTCCCCAACGCAGCTCCATGGCTGAAGTAAATCTCTGAATTTAACCACTCGAGGTGATAAAAAAGTCATCAGGTAAAGATCAAATTATTTATCTATTTATCTATCTAACAAATCATATTGATGATTATATTGAATCATCCACACCAAGCTCAGGTTAGTTGTTAAAGGGAAAATAATCCCGTCATTGTTTACTCGCCCTCATGGCGTTCCTTTGTAGAGCAACAAAGTAGACGTTTCGACGAATGTTCGTGCTGCTCTTTTCCAAGAATTGTGACTAGGCCATATCAAGCTCAAGAAACAACAAAAAAGCACAGTCAAAGTTATCTGTATGACTCGTGTTTAGAGCTGAACGATTAATCATTAAAAGATCGCAATCTCGATTCAAACTTCCATTACTAAATGCCAATGATTTGTCCGTTAAACCTTTGACAGAATCTCACCAGAACATTCAGATCTTCACTGACCCGCTCAATTACATCGTTACACCACTAGGTGGCGACAAGTGGCTTAAAATGTATGTAATTGAATCATTCATTCAAGAGATTTGTTCAAAAACACTGATTCATCCAGTAATTAAAGTCCCCCTGTGGTCAATAATTGTATCCCTTATAACTCATCTTTGATCACCAAAATTAAATATTTAAATGTTTTTTTCCTTTGAAAAAAAGTATTCATGCCTTAAAATATCTTGAATGTAACTCGACACCCTTGCTTCATTTAGTATACTTGGTTCTATGAATATGCAAATGAGCCCCGCCTCCACTCACAGCGTTTCGACAGTTTTCCTTGTGTTGAAAACAAAGCTTTTAATGTTGTTTATGTGTCTATGTGGTGTTTTTAATATGCTTTAAGACAAACCATGTGTAAATTCATAAGTCGACACCATTGCTGAGTATTTTCTCCTTAAAACTGCAGTGAACCAAAGACAGTCTCAAAAACACGCTTTGAAATCGCTGGTGTTTCTGACGTCACAAACTACCTTGTAACCAATCAGATCAACGTGTGATCGTCAACCAGTGGATCTCTGAGCTGAGCGAGTGAGTGGAGGCGGGGCTCATTTGCATATTCATAGAACCGCGCATACTAAATGAGGCAAGGGTGTCGAGTTACTACATTCAAGCTATTTTAAGGCATGAAGAAATTTTGTTCAAGGAAAAGAACAAAATTAATTTTGGTGATTAAAGATGAGTTTTAAGGAATACAATAATTAACAGCAGGGGGACTTTAAGTTATTTATTTGATTGTGTTGACATTGTTGCATGTATAGCGAGGCCAAAGACCAATTTTCAGCCAAGGCTGGACAATAAAGTACAACTAAACTAAATATGTTTACATGTGCAAAGTTATTAGCTTCGGCAAATAATCATGCAAATATTGTAATAATTAAATACGCCGGCGCTCTAAGTTGGATGCTAATTTCTGCCAATTTTCATGTGTCAAAAGTATGCAAAAGCACAATTGAGATACCAGACTTTTGAAGTAAAGGACTTACATTTATGTCCATTTCTCATGCAAATCTATCACATGACTTCTGGAGACTTGGAATACAGTGCACAAGTCGTTTGGTGCAACTCTGTTGCTTTTAAATGTGCTTGACTTGACTGGACTATTATTATGGTCACTGTATGGTTCTTTTTGGCACTTGAAAGCTCCTGATCACTATAGGCTACGCTTCCGTTGTATGGAAAAGAGTGGCTTGAACATCCGTCAAAATATCTTCTTTTATGTTCCGCAGAAGACAATAGACATGAGTGTGTGTAAAAGACAGCATTTTCATCTCTTTAAAATCCTCCAGTATACGCTTGACCAGCAGATGGCGCCTCGCGGATCGTGTCACCTCCACCTGCTGGATATTACACTCGCACACACACTTTCCCTGAACAGCTCAGATTAATCATGAAGCAGTTTAGCGGGCTCGGATTTGCTGAATGTCAAAAATGATTATTGCATGTCACCTCTGTGATCCAGCATCAGCGACTGAGCCCTTTACCAGAGTCCCATCAGACTCAATAGATTGAAAAGCCTTTCTTTGTGGCTCCACGATCAAATTCGGTTTATTTCTGCTTAAGGAGAGGGAGTAAACAGTTCATCAAGACAGTATTGCAAGTACTGAGGTGGATATGTGATGATTTTGTTTGTGTTTTTGATCAAAACCCAGACGTTTTAGTTTGTTTATAGTTCTCATTTGCATGATTGATGTCACGGCTACACTGACATGATGATATTTGTGGCGCTTACATTTCTTTAGCAGTATTTGTGTTTTAGCACACATCCTGCTGGGTCGTTCACATCTGTCTTTTATAGTTTTATCATGATCTCATTGCAAAGTAAGACATTTTTTGTTTTGTGAGATTCCCACAGTCCAGTCCGAGGTCTTTAACCCTCGAGCGATCGCAGGTGTCCGTTTTTACGAGGCCTGTCAACAAGTACCAATCGCCCCGAGGACGCTGCAAATCACTGAAGATTGTTGCAATTTCCTCCTCGTCTCAGTTGCAAAATTGGCCTTATTGTTAAAGTTAATTTCCTAAAGCTCTCGATAGACTTTGACTTGCTCACCCCACACCTGCTAAAGATTTTCTTATCCAGAAAACAGCGGCTCATTAGGGGTCGGCTTGAAGTATCATAATCAGCGGTAATTGTAGTAATATGACAGGAGAATTGTGGGAGGAGGACAAGCACAGCGGGACCAAACAAGTGACTTCCCGTTGTTTGCATATCTTTATAAGCTTTTGTTCGATTAAGTCCTTTTTTTTTCTCTCTTTTATAACAAAAATCTAAATAGACACATGAGACTATGTTTGACATGCAGATTAAAAATAAGAGATGGAATGAGCTGATCATAATGAGAAGAAAAAGTAAACCACTAAATCTCATTCAATAATTGAGAGCTTTAATATAGCCTATCTTGATTGATTGATTGATTGATTTTAAAACGAAAAGTCTTCAATTGTATTATTTTTTTTACGGTGCAGATCTCAATTGTTTTTATTAATAAATCATTTATAATTATTATTATTATTACTTATAAGGCTGAAAACTCATTGTATTAAAGAAACCGGTGCATGCGACACAAATGGCAATTCAGGAGGTATCAATTCTGATTTTATTATTAGAGTCATTTTTATTATTTTATTGTATTATTGTTATTATTAAAACCGAAAAGCCGTTGTATTAAAGAATCTGGTGCAACGTTTTATGTTATGTTATGTTATGTTATGTTATGTTATGTTATATGCTATGTCATGTCATGTCATGTTATGTTATATGTCATGTCATGTTATGTTATAATGTCATGTCATGTTATGTCATGTTATGATGTTATGTCATGTTATTTGTTATATGTCGTTATGTTATGTCATTTCAAGGCTTAATGTTATGTCATGTTATATGTCATGTTATATGTTAAGACATTATCTAATAGAAACTGGCGTGTTAGTCCCAAATGGCGCTGTCATGCTCGCCTGTAAAAGACCCAAATGACCCTCTTAGGGTTAATGATGACCTCATGAAAACATCTGCACAGAAACCACATTCGACCTTTACTGCCATCTGTCTAGAAATCATTTCGGAGTCGATTTAGTTGCTCACAGATGCTCCACAACTGCGTCTCTGAGTAATGCTCTGCATTATGCCACATAACCAGATATTTATAACGCGTGTTTCCCCCCTCCGTCCTTTTATCGCTCCTCCACATGCTCCTCCTGGTGGAGACTGTAAGTCTTCTGCATCTTCTGATGAAGCCTTCACTGCAGTCGATTAGCTAGTTAAAAAACGTCCGTCTCGCGTGTTTCTATGGTGATGTCTGAAGTCAGATCTGCTGACCGATAGGCGTGTTGGCTTCGTGTGGCCGGAGAGAGAACGAGAGAGCGAGTCCAATTGGGAGGACGAACCGCGGTCGGCCTGAAGTCAGTCGAGCACACGGCCACAAATCTCTGTGTTCAAGCAGGCGAAGCTAAACCTGCGGCAGTCCTTTTCCTCTCACCAGGACTTTCTCTCCTAGTTTTACTCGTTTTAGCGTCACAAAGACTTTCAGTTAAGTCTACAAGAACTTTTTTGTGTGTCATTTTTGTGGTTTGCTATGTATCTAAAGATCTTCTTCACATCTAGGCAAACGCACTTTCCATAATGTCAGTGTCAAACCCCGGTCCTGTTATGTTAAGAGCAGGTGCTTGGCTTGTATGTAGATGTTTAGAGTCCAAACGTTGCAGATGTTTTGGCCGGAACATGTTGCTCACATTGATTTCTCAAATTACAGCCACTTAGGACATTATCCGGCACTGGGATCCCCGTAATTGCCTTTTTCAGAGGTAAAGTACGTATGATACCGAAATGTGCCTTTTTACCCTTTCAGATAAGCCTCAATCAGTGGTTGAAAGGTGGCTATTTTAAACAAGATGGGCGACAAGTGATGCTCTCTCCCCTTTCCTAAAACGCCCCTGATGGGCTGCCATTTTTTGCGCCTGCATTTTTCTAATTCTCAGCATAATGGAGCTGTTTTTTTATAAGCTTGGGAAGGTTTCTTTTTTTCCTCCGATGATTATGGTTAGTCATCCGTCACCCCGAGCCTCCCATTATAGGAGACTCGCCAAATGGAGGCGACAGAATCATGTTATCATGAGCGTTTCTGCACTTCTTAACGCGAGAAAAAGAGTCTGAAAGGAGATAAAGCATGTCCTTACACACGACATGAAAATAAATAATATACATGTATGTGTATCACCATTTGTTTGGCACATCTGTGCTTGGTGCTGTCAGGAAAATGAAAACATATGGAATTATTTCTCCTTCATAGTGTCGGCCAGTGGAAAGGTTAATTGTGTGAGTGATCCTCTTTGTCTCGTGAAGTCTCAGCTCGTCAAAGCTTCTCTGTTACACTCTCAAGCTCTCTGTCAGAAAATCCATACCTGGCTGCACTGTAGGCCGTCGCATGTGGCCGCTAACGCTCATGGGTAAAGCATCGATACCCAGCCGGCGGGAATGTGTGACCTCGGGCTACACAGACACTGAACAGAGAGGTTAAACCATAGGGAGCTAGTCAATCCATCACTCACGGATGGTTTTCATGACCTTCGTCTTGTAGTGGAGCTGCGCGATTAATCGTTAAAAGATGGTGATCTCGATTCAAACACCCACGCGATCTCATTCCTAAATGACAATGATTCGGCTGTGTCACCTGACACGGGTTCGTTCATTCAAGAGTATTCATTGGACGAAAGTGAAAGTGATGTAGTTGATGGTGATGAAAAAGGAGAGACGAGGGTCTCCAGAAATTACGAACGCAAGAAAACGTATTTGAAAAGTGTGAAAATACCACTTGTGATCAGTTCACCGAAAATGCATCTTGATATCAGGCGTTCTCTCTCGCTCGCTCGATTTCTGCGATATTGGTATATAATTTGCGGACGTCAGGGAGCCGCTATCAATATGCTGGAGACTCCCAGACTCTCCTGGGAGTGGTGGCATGTCTGACACAGTATTGTTTTTTCTGTGTTACAAATATTCATATTAACATAGAAGAACTGGGATAAAAGATTATAGTTCGCATATAAACACTGATGTCTACGGTAGTGATCAAAATAGAGCAAATCACCTTTTGAAAGTAACCGTGCTTCAAATAACGGTTGTATCATTACATCATTACAACAGTAGGTGGCGACAAGTGACTGTTATAAAAAATGTATTTGGCAGTGAATCATTCATTCAAGAGATTTGTTCAAAAACGCTGATTCATCCAGTAATGAAACAAGGGAAGTAGCCTATTTATGAGTGTGTCATTGAATCATTCACTCAAACCGATTTTTTAAAAATAATTAATTTAGATTCATTAAACATTTTAAATAGACTGCAGCAATTAACATTTGTCAGAAACTTTAGTTAGTTTAGCTGTCTGTTTAGAATTGTGGGAGAATCATGATCTCTATTTGAAACAAAAAAATCATGATTCTCAATCGAGCAGCACTGATGTAATAAGCTTGTTGTTTTTTTTGTTTTTGTTTTTGCTCTACCAAATAATAATGACTCATACCAACTAAATTAGTAAACCTGTGTGTGTTTGCGCTGTGAAAGTTGAACTTTCTTAACTTCATAATTAGACAGAAAGACCTCGGGCATCATCCTCTCCGCTCTCTGGAATTTCAACGGTTCAAGTGTGTTTATCCGCACCCGGAGATTCAGGGGCTCGCCTGCCTGCCTGCCCACGGGCGGTTAATAATTAATTTGCCGTGCTTGCCTGACCGTTTGATCATCTCCTCATATCTGCACGCTTTCTGGATTTTAGCATGTTCCCCTAGAGAGCCTCTTCTCATGTCTTGTTGTGTCAAGCTTGACCTACTGCCCCGCCGAGAGAAAAAAGTGAGTGCCGGCGGAGGCCCACCAAGAAGAGTCGAGGTAGATGGCATGATAATTTGATGAGCTGGGAACAAACTGTGCTGGGTTCTGATGGAAAAAAATCACAGTTTTATTTTCCAAAACTAGCGTAATCTACAAAGAATAAGCAGTAATGGTAGACAGAATGACAGTCCATGGTGTCCAGAAGCTGGAATAGCTAGGTCACGACAGGAAGGCAGAATGATCCATTGTTACCGACTGTCAGCCCCAACCATCTCCTGGATATCATTAGCTTACAGCTGGCGTGTCTTATACAAAACGTGCGTGGGGTTTTGGATGCTTCACCTGACAAGGGGCTTTCAAATCATGGCAGAAACACAGGTACTTTATTATTCATTGACCAATAAATTATTCACAATGGCGTCGACGTGCTTATTTTCTGTGGTGTAATTACCGGCGTGCTGAAACACAGGCACTTTCCATTGGCGCCGCCGCACGGCCGCCTTGGTTTCTCCCCAACATTTCTGTCACAGCGGAACGGGTCTATAGCCCACTTCAGTACTAGTCCTCTCACTCGCTATTTTATGGTCGAATGCACTTTGAGGAACTGTTAAATTGCATGTATGTGGGTGTGTGTTCAATCACTTTGCAATTTAATTTAATTGATTTGCTGTTACAGTGGCCTTGTTGCAGCATGCAACTCTTACTGTTTCTGCAGTATGCATAGTATGTACATTTTTTGTATATACTGAATGTATGACATGATAACAATGTAAATGTTTTTCCCAAAATGCAATGTGTTCATCTTGACTTACCATTTCCGGTGTGAACAGGAAGTAATATCATTAAAACTAAATGCTAATAGTATTTTGCTTTTTTTCTTGTTTAGCTGCACCACAGTTTACAAAAAGACCTCAAAACATGATTGGCGTCTCCGGGGGTGTTGTGTCCTTCGTTTGCCAAGCCGCAGGTGACCCCAAGCCAAGAGTAACCTGGAACAAGAAAGGGAAGAGGGTGAACTCTCAACGCATCGAGGTAAGACTTAGCATGCTAGTACGTTAAGGTGCAAACATATCAATTAAATAATCAACCATTCCAGTAGTATTTTCTCGCAAAATGCCATTAAAAGCATCTGGAACTGTTTTTGGGTTAGTTCTCAAGTGTTTATGAAGCACACAGCTTAGCTTCTGTGGATATTTAGCAGAGCTAGTATGTCTTATTTTCCTTGCTTGTTTGCTGTGTTCTTATATCATAACACAGCTGGCATCTGTAGTGTCTTGATCGATGTTTAGTGTTTCTTAATTAAAACTAGCTCTGCATTTAACCATTCTGTCACTATTCAACAAAGATGAAAAACTTCCCTCAAAAAAAGATCAACACGAAAATGCGTTGGCGTTTCCGATCCACTCGTTGGTGCAAACCCAAGAGTACGCTCAACTCGGGCTCAAATTATCATCTTCGTTGAGTTTAAAAGTCATTTTGTGAGGGGTTTGAATTAATTTGTTTCCCCCGAAGGCTTTGCTTTGATATTGATCTACACACACTTAGGACAGTGTGCCATCACTGGGCTGCTTCTCATTATCCTAGCCTTGAAAACTCTCACACACACACACAAAAAAAAAACGAAGAGAGTTTTGCCACTGGCTTACAAAGAGCCTCGTTCCTCTTTGTCATTCCCTATTGATTCGTGCGACTGTTTCGCTACAATGACATCAAATGCGAAAGCACCGCAGGAGCCTAATTAACTCTCTTGCATAATTTGAGCTCGCAGCAACATATAGATGTTACAGGAGCCTAAAAATAGAAGCACAACCATTTTTATCAGAATTAACCTGAAATGAGTTAGGGTTACGTTAAAAGTTAGGGATGCTGGTTGACCAAGGAAGCGAGAACACCAGCACCAAAACTTTTCAATTAGGAAGTTATGTGTCATTTACCAAGACTAGAGCAACCAGGAATTAAATGCCTTGCTTTTGGGCACTTAGGATCGGTAACGCTCCAGTTCTGGGATTGAATTCATGGCATTTTTGTCTCTTTAACCACAAGGCAATTGTTAATAACATTTACCATGAAGCTTTTCATTGAAATATTCTGAACCCACTCTTTGTCTCTCTCACACAGACGATAGAGTTTGACGAAGGTGCGGGGGCCGTCCTGAGGATCCAGCCTCTCCGGGCGCCTCGAGACGAGAACATCTACGAGTGTGTGGCGGAGAACAGCGAAGGCGAAGACAGTGTCCAAGCTACGCTGTCGATCATTAGAGGTAAGAGTACACTCATTTGGGTTGACAGTAATTCTTGCTTCTAGAGGGCCAAATTCCTGCCTAGAAGTTTCTACACTCTCAGAAAAAAAGGTTCAAAAGCTGTCACCAGGGCAGTACACTTTTAAAAGATACACTTTTGTACCTTATTTACCCCTAAAGGGTACATATTAGTACCTATATTGTACATAGTACCTTTTGAATGGGTACCACACTAGTGACAACTTTTTTCCCCTTCTTTTTTTCCCCAAAGAGTGTAGTGTCAAGTCAAGTCACCTTTATTTATATAGCACTTTTTACAATACAGATTGTTTCAAAGCAGCTTTACTGGGATAACAAGCAAATAATGCATCAAAGTTTGTTTCTGCTGTACAGCAGATCTAGAAGAAAATAGCATCATAGTTCCAGCTTAAGTAAGTTTAGCTATGGTTCATTTTTGTTGTAAAAAGTTATTAATTTAGTTCATTATACAGCCGCTCTGGGAAAACAGTGATGTCATCTTCCAACTCAGTTCAGTTCTCATATAAAGGTGTCAATGCAGGCAGATCAATGTTATTGTTGAATATTAAGTGTACCCAACTAAGCAAGCCAAAAGCCAAAGGCGACAGTGGCAAGGAACCAACACTCCAAGTGACAGAATGGAGAGAAAAAAAAACCTTGGGAGAACCCAGGCTCAGTCGCATAGTTCTCCTCTGGCCCACGAACGAACAGTGGATGATTATTATTCAGGCACCATTACATTGGATTGGAACATTCTGAATATTTATTATCGGAGTCATCACGCCAGATCCCGAGGAACTTGATTAGTTGGTTCCGGTGTGTTTTATCAGGCTTGGAGCTGAACGCTGCTAGAGGGCGACCCTATTGGTAACAGGATTGGATTCCCCTGCTTTAAGTTCGTACTACGAATCCCCCCAGGGACCCACCAACAAGAATCCTTCAGATGTCTCACTAATTAAAACACCTGATTCATCTCTTCAGCTTCTTAGTATGATGAATTGGGAGCCATCTAAAACATTCTGAGAAGTGAAGCCCGAGGACTGGAGTTGAGAAACACTGGCCTACAGTGGACAAACTAACCAGTTTGGTTAACTTGAATGTGACCCAATATTACAGTTGCAGAAACTCTAAATCTGTCCTGGCCAGTTGCAGAACCTCTGTCGTCTTCACCATTGAGTTATTCGTTTGTTCCCCGTGCGTAGGTCCAGCCATCTGCCTTGTCATTGCCGAGCGCTGGAGCAGGCAGCTTGCAGGCTTCTTCCTGGGCCCGAACCCAAGCCGAGGGTTTTTGTAGGCAGCCCAGTTTTACATGAAAATCCTGGCTTTGGCAAGACCCATGCGGCTCAGGAAGGAACACAGGCTGTAGCACTAGGGGGAAAAAAACTACTGCTCTCCCCCCTCCCTTCGCTCTCTCATCCCCATCTGCTGTGGGCCCGCATTTACATCGAGCCTTATCAGAAGAGCAAGCCCCACACACACTTGCACAAAGGCCGGCACATGTGTCCATGCGCTCCCAGAGGAGAGTGCCTCGGCTCATGAACACCTGCGTGGACTTCAATCAAAATCAATTAAACTGTCCACCATCGTCCTCACAATTTGTGGTCTCGAGCAAACTCTCCTTTCATTTTGTCCCTGACCAACTTGTGAAGCTAGTGACTTCATTAAGTACTCAGTCACCTTGCCTTCTTCTTCAGGGTGTGTCCGCCCGACTGCGGCAGAGACATGGCTTTGCCGTAAATCTGCCAGTGCTCTTTCTAGGGGCTTAGGTTTGTTTTTAGCTGCCTTCTGGCTGCCCACAAGAGCGGTGAGCAGAATGCTTAAGATGTGCCATCTGCTTTTCTACCGAGTCCTCTGAGAGTCCTTGGAGGAGTCTCGGAGAAAACCAAGGATAAGACACCTGCAACTGTCGGTGCTTCTCCTCTATGTCACTACGGGTGTTGAACCCTTTCTTCCCCTCCTCTGCTTTCTTCTCTTAAAGCCTCGCTGTTTTCCTCTTCATTCTGACCCTGGCTTTGAGCCCGTCTTGGCAGTCTTGTCCACCACTGACCCAGAGCTAGCACTTCATAGAGTCCAACAGCAACAGCAGCCCAGGTTTGGCCATCTGCTCGCACCCTGCGAGGTGTCAGACGTTTGCACACTTCTTTACACATTCAGGTGTGTCTGGCCTTAACTTGCCCCTGCTCACGCTGTGAGAATGCTGGGTTCAGGGTGCTGGCCAACAAAAGATGAAAACGGTAACGCTGGACGCGTTTGGCATCGTGCAACTCAAATCCAAAGGTGTCAGACCACCTTTCCAAAACATTAGCTCTCGTCCAAAACCTTATACTTTTTTTTTATAGTTTCATAGTAGGCTAACTCCAGATGTGAAGGCTTTTGCAGGAGCTAGCCTATGATGCCTATTTTGTGGATAAGGCAATCCCAGAATGCACAGTGGGAAAAAAAGTCCATCCAAGATGGCAACGAGGCCAGTTATATTTTAACGAATATAGTACTAGCTTTTTTATTATTTTACTTCATACATGAATTAATGTTTACGGATTAACTTAAATCCTCTAAACTTATAAATAAATAAAAAATACTCCACACAACCACTGTTTTGCATGATAATTCCTTTATTTTTGATCAAATTTTACAGAATGGCATATTTTATATAGTTTTGAGTACTTGTTACATGCATTTAAGCTCATTTAACAAATTTTAGAAGTGAAAATGAAACAGTTAGAAGTAATTCAAGTGTAATCAACCAGTCTCTGTTGTCCAGTGACTCACATCACACCCCTGTATGATGCTTTGCATAAAATTAAATGATATACAGAACAATAACGTATTTATAGATACAAAACATTTACACAAAGCTGTATTTTACCGAAGACACGCACTAATTTGACGGAGCTGCACTGTTCTAAGGTCGCAAAAAGCCTGCGATAAATAAGAGCTGGGTAACACAAAAACTACACAAACACTGAGTTGTTACGTCTGACCCAGGAGCTGGATAACACAAAAACTACCCAAACACTGAGTTGTTACGTCTGGCCCAGGATCTGGGTAACACAAAAACTACCCAAACACTGAGTTGTTACGTCTGGCCCAGGATCTGGGTAACACAAAAACTACACAAACACTTGGTTGTTACGTCTGACCCAGGATCTGGGTAACGCAAAAACTACACAAACACTGGGTTGTTACGTCTGACCCAGGAGCTGGGTAACACAAAAACTACACAAACACTGGGTTGTTACGTCTGACCCAGGAGCTGGATAACACAAAAACTACACAAACACTGGGTTGTTACGTCTGACCCAGGAGCTGGATAACACAAAAACTACACAAACACTGGCTTGTTACGTCTGACCCAGGATCTGGGTTACACAAAAACTACCCAAACACTGGAAAAAATATATATATTTTTGTCAGTTTGTCTTGCTTTCTTCACCTCTTCTCATCTCTAATCTCATCCTTCACTTCCAGAGTTTGCACTGTGACCCTTCCTCCTTCAAACTCTGAGCGCAGGAACTCGTTAGCACTGCAGAGCGCCAGAGAGGATGATCTCACTACTGCCCATGCCCGTTTGATCAGACGCTTTTAATTGGCTGCTACCCTGCAGGACGAGCCGCGTTTGTTCTGCCGCTCCTCGCGCCTTTTTAATTGGACTGTTCTAAACCCAGACGCTCGCCGCGGAGCCCCTTTTATTAGCCATTTCTTTATCACAGCTTTCGCGCTGCCATTTCCAAATTCGTCCCTGTCTTGTTTCGTCCCACTCAAGCACAGTTTGAGGAATCTTAATGTCACTTTTCTCTCTCTGTGTCTGGTTTGCAGAGTCATTTCCTCTGAGAAGCTCAGCACTTTTTGGATCTATACAACAGAGTTCGATTCATGACCTTGCATATTTCTCTATCTCTCTATATATGATATTTAATTATATTCTTTAAGACTCAAAATACTTATTTGTAGGCCGGTTATGAGAGACGTTGCCGGTTTCTCCAGCTCAGTTTGGTGGATCAGGGTTAAACGTCTCTCCACATACCTGATAAACCATAGCATTGGATGCTCGGCCCCCAGGGGATTGTGGGTATTGGTTCTTAAAGCCCCGCCATGAGTGATTTTAAGTAAAAGAGCATAGCCGATTACCACTCCAGCTGTTCTCCAGTGGAAACTCCTGCGTCCAGTAGCGAAAAGTGCATTATAAAACATCAGTGCGCTGGAGGCTGTAGACACAGACCACTACTTCCACAGCATGTGGCTACGATTGAGACGCGAGGCATAAGAACAATGCTAAAGGTGAGCTGAAGCTACATTATCAGCACATTATGTTTAACGCAGTTTTTTTAGGGAGCCGCGGCTTCAAGTCTCGCCAGTCTCTTTCTCCTCTTCTATTGATTCTTCTCTCCGAATAATCTCTCTGTCTATGGCTGATCCCCGTTGGGTCAATATGAGGCTGTAATTAGCGCTGGCCTGTGTTAGCAGGGCACATGGAGTAGAGTTACTGACACACGGCTGATTGTTTCAGTGGTTGTCTGTCTGTGGCGCTAGTGTGTTTTGGAGCAGATCCTCTTCTCCATGTTTACTAACTATTGACCCGACCCCATGTGGGCTGGTTATAAGTGCACTATTTTAACCAGTATTTGGGTAATACGCGTATTGGAGTGTTGCGTCGTTATCTTAGCGACATGCTAACAGAAAACATGATAACTTTTTTGTAAAAGCATATCATAAACACACTGTGATTTATTTTATTTTAATTTGTCAATAAAAGATAATTGGAGTACATTTTACAAGAAAATAAATTTCAGTTTGTCTTAAAAATAAATCTGAAAATAGTTGGGATATTTACTAGCTAGTAAAAAAAAATTAAGTAATTTTTCAGTGCAGATTCTAACCATTTATAGTTTAACAATTGAATGATTATATAATATTATATTTATGTTAATTATATATGATATGTATAATTATATATATTGTGTACAATTATATTAAATATTACAGTTGTATTATTTTATAAATATGTTTTTGAAAACATATTTCATTTATTTATTATTTATTAAAATAATGCATTGATAGTATATTTATTATTTTATTTATTTGGTAACACTTTACGATGATGTTCAATTTATTAATTGAACTAACTACAACAGTATTTGTATTAATTATTTATTAATCTACTATTGTTGACTGTCAATTCATGCTCATTCATAATCCACTAAATAATATTAATTTATGTGACTTGCAATGTTATTTTATTAGCATACATACCGTCTATAGAATGTAGAAATTTACATCAGTTATTAATCTAGGTTCATTTCAAAGTATTGATCATTGATCATTTCCCAACTAATATTAATCAATCGAACCTCATTAACTTTATTTATGTATTTAGTATTTAATAGTTTTATTTTGTATATTTTAGTTACAATTATTTTCTTCATCATTTTGCACATTGTCAACTAAAATTATATACAAAGCAAAGTGGACTAAAATGAATGACTATGACATTGTGAAATATTGACTTATTCAATTATAATATTTTTTTTAAAGTTGTCATATAAATGTTAATCTTTGAAATATATATATATATATATATATATATATATATATATATATATATATATATATATATATATATATATATATATATATATATATTATTATTATTATTATTATATATTTTTTTATTTTATCAAAAAATATATGCCATTTTAGTCAGGGTCATTTAATGAATATGTAAAGAAATATTGACTAAACATATGGGACATTTGCACATGCACACAAAAATAAGTCCAGAAGATAAAGCGTGTAAAAATGAATAGTAATATAGTATTCTAATGACCTCGACCTGAGTAGCGTCTCAATCTCACACTACACTAATGAGAGGAAAAGGAGCAGCGCGTGATAGAAGTAATGAAGATCAGAGAGAAGATGACAGGGATTCGATTAGAGTCGAATACAGCTGTGTTACGAGTGTCTGCCTCTCATAAACAAAAGCAATTCCCATCCGCGCGCTCTCAGCTGCTCCCCGATGCATAATGCCGAGTTTAGCCGCGTTAAGATCTGCCAGAACGCATGGGTTCTGTCGCGACCCATTATCGGTCGCCGCGACAGTCGTTTAGTACCTGACGTCTGTTTATAAAGCCCGCGATGTCGTAAGTGTTACTAAGTTAAATCACTTCCTGTTTGTTTCCAAGAGATGATTGACAGCTGTGGAATTTGATCCCTCAGCCTCCAGTCAATCAGCCGTCGCGCGACTTGCGATTTTTTTGTATTACGTCGCAATGCGGTGATGACGTCGATCTCCCACTAGAAAGTTGCAAAAAAGCAACATGATTTAAAAAAAATAATATTTGTAGATATTGATTTTGGTATTTTAGCCTCGCTATTTAATCATTGAATATTAATTAGTTTTGTTACACAATTGATTGTATTAATTATAATTAGCTTTAGCCTTAAAATGTCTTTAATTCACTTTTGAAGATTAAAATATAGGCTATAATTGTAAGGCTAATTTAAAAAAATGAAAAGTAGGATTTTATTTTTTTTTTGCTTAATTTACATGTAGATTTTTTTTTTAATGTTATGGTCTTTTTTAAATTAAAGTGTAAAGATGACTAGATTACATTTTATATCATACTGAATTTAAGACACTGAAATCAGCATTACGTGGCAGCCGTCATATGACACAATAAAAAGTCGCAGAACTATTTTACTATTTAAGTTTCCTTCACAGCAGAAGTAACTCAGAGCTCAAGCACAGGCCTGTATCTGCACTCAAGCGTTTGTCTGAGTTTGGCCAGTCAGATCCGTGTTTCCCCTGGCTGGAGATGTGGATTCACACACAGCACATTCTTGGCCTCCGGAAGAGAAACTCGTCTGCTTTGATCCTGTGTGATCGAGCCTGATTGGGCACGCGCTCCGGCTCGGCTCTGGTTTATAGTCAAAGTTTATCTCACAATTGCGATTTTTTTTTTTCACAATTCCATTTTTTTTTTTTTGAGTTTATTACTCAAAATTCAGTTTATCTCACAATTCCAATTTGTTTCGTACAATTCCTACGTTATTTCTCACATTTCCAAGTTTATCTTACAATTCTGACTTTATATCTCGCAATTCCAATTTTTTTCTCACAATTTCTAATCTTTTGTCACAATTCCGTTTATCTCACAATTTGTGTTATTTCTCACATATCAAAGTTTATATCTCTGTTTGTTAGCCACAATTCCGAGTTTCTCAAAATTCCGAGTTTGTTTCTCACAATTCTGAGTTTATATCTCACAATTTCATTTTTTTCTCACAACTCCGTTTATCTCACAATTCTCACTTTAAATCTCGGAATTCCAAATTTTTTACTCACAATTTCAATTATTTTTAATTCCGAGTTTATTACTCACAATTCCGAGTTTCTGACAATTCTGATTTATATCTCATAATTCAGAATTTTTCTCACAATTCAGATTTTTTTTTCACAATTTTGTGACAAAAATTCTGAATTGTGAGAAAATTCTGAATTACGAGATATAAATCGGAATTAAAAAAAAAATATTCCTCACAATTCTCAGTTTATATCTAAACTTGGAATTGCAGGGGGGAAAAGTCAGAATTGTGATAAAAAAATAAAAAAATAAAAAATCTTATATGTGCACAAAATACAGTCAGATTTGCGAGATATAAACTCGCGATTCTAAGAAAAGCTGTTTCCGTCCCTCATGACCTCCCTCAACAGGCTTATATCACTGTTGTGGTTTTGACCGTCCATCAGAAAGTCTCTTAAAGACTCGACACATGTAGGAGATCACATAGATCAGCACGTGAACCTTCTCCGGCCGATGTTTGTCTCAGTTACAGATCTCCGTGGCCTGGGATGAACTAAACTGTTAATATTTAAAGAGTCTGAGAGAGCGTCTCTGCCATTCACTGTCTTCCACGGCTTCGGCACTAGACCATGCAAAACCGAACAACTGTTCCCTCGAGCAAACGAGTCTTCATTTCAGACTTCAGGCCGACACCAGCAGGTTTACTCGCCGCTTGAGAACGCGAACGCAGTCAGACAGACAGACAGACAGATGAATCACTTCTTCATATGTTCTCCAGTTCATAGACACGCTGGAGTTCCGCTTCCTCCGACGCCGGCGCCCTCCCAAGCTGCGCTTGCAATTAAGTGCAATAATAAAAATGGCTCCATTATGGCGTTTTTCCATTTGCCCTCCCCAAGAAAGCGTCCTGTTGGGCCACTCAGTCTGCGGACGCAGATAATGCTGTAATTATAGATGCTCGGCTGAAAGCACACAGGATCAGATGCTCACGCAGCTTTCACAGCGTCACCTTTTATTGTTTTGTTTCATATTTACAGTCATACAGCGAGGGGTTTTCCAGCTTTTTTTGCGGTAGTACATTTTAATTTAAATTTTTTATTTTTGGAGGGGTACCATTTTTATTATAAAGAGCAAATTCATCCAGCAGGGTTTTAGCTGTTCTTAAAATAATGTAATCTCGTTTATTTGTTTGGAAGAAAAACACACTAATGCATTTAAGGTTCGCAGTTTCTTTAATTTATGCAAAGATGTCCTGTAACGCGAGCGAGAGCAAAACATGAGTCCACAATAAGTGACTTTATGTGATATTTGGGCTTTTGTTCAAGATTTGATATGATATTTAAGCTCTTATTTAGTATTATGCATGACATTGGGCTTATAATTAGTATTGTATATGATATTTTGGCTTATAATTAGTATTTTATATGATATTTAGGATTATGTTTAATATATTATATGATATTTAGGCTTTTATTTAATATTTTATATGATAGTTAGGCTTATATTTAATATTTTATATGATAGTTAGGCATATATTTAACATTTTATGATATTTCGGCCTATATTCAGATTTTATATGATATTTAGGATCATGTTTAATATGATATATGCAATTGAAGCTTATATTTAGTTTTTTGGCTTATATTTAGTATTTTATATGATATTTAGGCTTATGTATTATATTATATGATAGTTAGGCTCATATTTAGTATTTTATATGATATTTAGGCTTATATTTATTATATAGGCTTATATTTAGTATTTTATATAATGTTTAGGCTTATATTTAATATTTTATATGATATTTAAGCGTATAGTCGTACTTTATTTGATATTTAGGCTTATATTTAATATTTTAATATATTTAAGCTTATATTTAGTATTTATATGATATTTAAGATTATATTACTATTTAGCATGAAATTATGAGCATATAATTAGTATTTTACACGATATTTAGACTTATATTTCGTATTTAATATTACTTTTAGGTCTATACATTTAGTAATACATTTAGTGTTGCCTTTGGCTTGCTCAGTTGGGGATATTTTGGGGATATTTAATAAAATTTTATCAATCAATAAATTCCACTTGAAACAAACCTTGTTGTATTATTTTAATTTAATACTGTGAAGCTGCTTTGATACAATCTGTATTGTGAAAAGCGCTATACAAATATACTTGACTTGACTTGACTTGACTTAATATACAGGCCTTATTTTAGTAATATACATAATATTTTATTTTATATGGTATAAATCAGGCTTATGTTCAGTACTTTTTGTATGATATATGAGTTCATATTTAGCATTATACATGCTATTTGGCTTTTATTTAGTATTATGCATGATATCATATGAGCATTATGTATGATATTTTAGCATTAAACATGATAATTTGCCTTATATGAGGTATTATAAAAGGTAAAATGACTTTATTGGCGCTGTGACCTCGATCCAGTGCCAACGACACCCGACTGCTACTGATCTGCTATTATCACTGTAAAGCTGCTTTGAATCAATCTGTATTGGTAAAAGCGCTGTATAAGTGAAGGTGACTTGACTTCTGGCCACTCGACCTTCACGGGCGCTCCTGGTCCCGGGGCTTCGGCTCTGTAAACACAGCTGTGAGATCTCCGACGGGGAGCCGTTTAGCGGGCTGATTGTCACTGTCGCTCTGTCACAATGCGGCGTCGCTAGCAATTTTGGGCTCTACGAAAGAATATGAGGTTAGGCCCCTTATTTCACCCATTTATTCCATTAATAAAGTCCATCTCTGGGGGCCCCAAAAGTGCGCGGGCCCTTAGAATCGTCGCTGGACACGCTCCCCGCTCCACCTCCTCAGGTGCCGAGAAGTCAGCGTGGCAGAAACAGCTGGGCTCGGGCATCAGACAGACGTTTGCCACACAATCATCGCCACACGCCACCGCCTAATTATACCGCGGCCGACAGAGCCTGTGCGATCGCAGCCTTATCAAAGCCCGACGGGGAGCGCCTGCGGGGAACGGGCATCTGTACACGTCTGCAGCGCCGCTGTAATACACAACTGAACACACACACAGTGTTTCTGAGTGTTTGCACACTGCAGTGAGTGATCGTTGGCAGTCCTTAACACTGAAAACCCACGGCCTAGCTGTTTACTTGGATCTGTTCAGCATTAAATCATCTAATCATGATTTAATATTAGTAAAAGTAATACATAATTTTTAATCTTTATAATTTTGTATTATTCATGATCTTTTTTATTATATTTGGGCTTAGATATTTTATATTTTATATATTATGATATTTAGTATTATGCATGAAATTTGAGCTTATAATTAGCATTTTATGTGATATTTAGGCTTATAATTTGTATCATACATGACATTTAACCTTTATACATATAGTTTTAATCTTTATATTTAGTACTAATTATATTATTTTCTTATACATCAAATATAAGCTTAAATATCAGATAAATTACAAAATATAAGCCCAAATTATGCATGAAATTTGAGCTTATAATTAGTATTTTATAATAATATTTAGGCTTATATTTAGAATTTTATATTATGGTTAAGCTTATATTTAGTATTTCATATGATATTTAAGCTTATATTTAGTATTTTATATTATGTTTAGGCTTATATTTAGTATTTTTTATGATATTTAAGTTTATATTTAAAATTATGCATGGAATTTGGACTTTTTATATATATATTACCTTATTTTAGTACTATACATTATATTTGAGCTTACATTTAGCATTAAACATTATTTTTGGGCTTGCATTTAGTATTATGCATAATATTCCACCTTATTTTTTTAGTATTCGCTTTATATTTGACATTATAAAAGGTAAAATGGCTTCAGGGTGTTTGTATGATGCCTTTAGTGAAACATAAATCAACAGCTGTCTCTGCGAGTCTGTAGGGTCTTATTAAAACAGAGGCGATAAATGTGACCGGGGTTTGTGAATTACCATAATTTGTGCAAAATCCCGAGTTTCACCAATCCTGACGGAAATCTAAAGTCCAAATTTCGAGCAGTCAACCCCACGTTTTAGGCTCAGTTTGAAATGCTAATGTCAGATGGCTCCGTTTCAGAGAGCTGGAACAGTTTGTCTATTGTAGAAATTAAATTTTAAGCATTTTCAAGAACCTTCTTGAAATTGGGATTGTCAGAGACAGTGTCTTTGATCCTGTAGGCAAACTATTTGGCAAATACCAATAGACAGAGGTCGGGCTATGATAGTGTATCTGGATCCCTTCATGCACTTCCTGTTATGCTAATTGAGCTGTTTTTGGAGCACAGGAAATTAAATTGACCACCTCTCAAATCCGAACAGCTGGGGCTACAGATTAGTTAAATGTCGCCTTAGTTCTGCATGTGAAAAAAACACATCTTCCACCTCCCATCATATGGTTTATATCCCAGTTTTCTCTCTTTTGCTCTTCCGCCCACTCCTTCCCAGAGTTCTCTGTCATATTAATGTGCTTCTAAAGCCATCTCTGGCTGTGGCGAGAGCTAATCAGTTAACCTTATTAAGGAACTGATGAAATTAAATCATTTCGGTAAGTGAAAATAATAAAATAGCCAGTGCAGGGGAGGACACGTCTACGGAATTCGATGCCGCCCCGGAGACTGTTATCAGCAGGAAAGTGTTTGCTGGAGAGCAGTTTTTAAAAATGCACGCTACTCAAAGAATGCTTTGTGTAATTATAAAATGTGTCTCTGGTTGATAAAGCTGTTAACAAGAATGCCACGGTGCCGGCAGAAGGCGGCAGTTGTGTATATATTACCTATTTATTTTGATGTACAAGCTGCAATAGCCATTTTACTTTTAATCTGTGATGTGAAATATTACACCTGCACGGATAATGAGCTTCAGAGATCATCATAAATCAACAAGAACTCATTTACTTATAAACACCCAGCGGCAAAAACTGGGTACCATACATGATATTTAGTATTATTCATTGTATTTGCTGTTATATTTCGTGTTATGCATATTAAATGGTCTATTATTTGCCACTATGGATGTATTTTAACTCTTTCCCCCGCCATTGACGGAATTTTCTGTCATTTATGAAACGACACTTCTCCACCAATGACGTAATTTTGCTGCTTTCCGTGTTTTCACTGTTGTACGGTAGGGGGCGCTATTACACAACTTCTGAAAGATTACTGAATCTCCGGATCAAAATACAGGAGAAGAAGAAGCAGAAATATGCAAATTAAACATACCCACATTCAACTGTTGATAAAAAAATGCATGAAGCTAGAATAAAACGGTGATGGTCGCTGGCAACTTTTTAAAAAATGCTGGCGGGCAAAGATTTAAAAGGAAAAATCAGTTGTGTACAGATTTCATATTTGATGTACAAGCCGCATTAGCCATTTTACTTTTAATCTGTGATGTGAAATATTACAGCTGCACGGATAATGAGCTTCAGAGATCATCATAAATCAATCAAAACTCATTTGCTTATTACCATGGATGCACGTCTGCAAATCCACTTGCACTAAACTGACCGCTCAGGTTAAGAGGCTTTGCACCTGTCACTTGCATAATGCCATTAAATCACAAGCTACAATTAAATGCAATTACAGATAATAACCGCGAGCGTAAAAGCCCGTGTCAAAGCTAACGGATTGGAGGTTTAGGGGTGAGGGGCAGGGGGTTCAGGACGACTTCAGTGCCCTGCTGAATCGGTGAATGCGCAGCTGTTGGCTAAAGTGGCCGGTGCACTCAGCCCGCTACGCTGAACATCATAACAGCATCATTATCATCGCGGCTTAACAGCCTCTTAGCCAGGCCAGAGGCGGCCTTCCGAGCCGCCCAGAGACAGACCCAGAACCGGCGTAGGCCTGTAATTGCAATCCGGTATGTATTTTAAGGAATTATGATGTTGAATTAGCCCTCCGCAAAGTGCAGAACAAAGCATCGGCCAGCATCTAGCTCCAGAAATGCGTGGTGACGGAGAGCGGGGAAAGCTGTGTTTTGTCTAATGGACAACTATTTGAAAGCCTTCCAATTAAAACTGGCGTTGAGGGTTATGGGGCGACACGAGGCTCTAGTGCACATGCCCAGAGCTTAATTGTAAATCAACTGCTTGTGACAATATCAAAAAGCTGTTGTGGAGACAATAGCTACCTAATTGTGTGATCGGATTGGTGGGGAATATTGGAGTTATAACTCCAAAGCTTATTTTAAGCATGAATACAAGCCAGGCAGGACAGGACTAAGGGCTCTTGGCGCGGATATGCATGCCTACTGCCTGATTTCCTTCGTTTTTTACCAGAGCAACTGACCCTGAACCAATTTGAGTGTTTGAAGAGTACATCTGCAAGGCAAATTCTATTTCTAGCCATTCTCCATTACTATTACCCGTAGAGGACATCTCTACATTGGAAGTGCTCGTGGTGAGGCTCTCTTAACGGATGATTCCAGTTCAGTTGTTGCATCCCGGTGACAATATAGACACTCTTTCCATTTGCTTTTGTATGCCCGCAGTCATTATGGTAGTATATGCAGCACCATGACACTGGTATTATTGCCAGTCCTGTCTCGACCTCTTTCACAAATAGAATTTGCATTGCTTTGACATTTCTATCAGTGACTCTGTTTGCTGCTCCCACTCGCCCACCACCAGTCAAGACTTCTCAGCACTTGCTGCCTTTAATTAAGCTCAAATCAAATTACTCATCTTGTGTTCAAGGCTTAATTTGTGTGGTTTTCAGAAATCCTATTCTGGTTTCACAGCATGGATAATCCGGCCATGGATCACATGTACAATAAACACAGAATGTCGCTTTCCAAAATATTACAGAATAGCTGCTTTTGAAAGGACAATACCCCCCCCCCCCACCCCCCCCCACCCCACCCCCAGCAGGAACTTTTAAACCCCCTGTCTCCACTGGTTAATAATCAATAGGCAGCCATAATGCTTCCCCAGCCAACACTGAATAATAGAACATGGAAATAAAAGGTCATTGCACAAAACATTGGTTCCAGTCCCTTTTCTTTGGTGTAAAAACAACAGTTTCTGGTACTAGATGCATTGCTTTGGTTCCCTGTAATGTCATGAGCCTTGGCACACCTTTGTGATTCTCAAAGGGCTCAAAGGATGTGACCTTCACACCTAGAGCCTGAGCTGTGCCCATTGGCGAAGTCTACAGTGTCCACGGTTCTCTGCCAGCATGTGAGTCACGCCAGGTCAAAGAAGTGAGAGGTTTTCCCTTTTACATTATCAGTCATTGTCTTTACAACAGACGCCATGAAGAGCGTGAAAGCTTGTGTTGGCCTACAACAGCAGGTATCAGCCATGCTGGATTCTGTTGAAGAGCGAGAGGGGTGAATTGTCAAACTCTATTGTGTGTTTGTATGTCACCTGTCTCTTCAAATTGACTTCAACTATTGAGGAACCTGGGGTGAAATGTCACCAGTGCTTGCCCCGGTTAAACGGCCCTGTCGCTAGTGTAGACTCAGATCTGTAGGGCCCGAATGGTATGTATGATGGTGTGCTCTTTGCTATGCTAATGTTTGATTGCCCCTCAGCAAGTCCCCTTGAGGGTCCCTGTAGAAAAACAGGTCCACTCGCTCATTGCAAGCCAAGTTGGTTCTTCCAGATATTCGTTTAGTAGGAACTTTTGAGTAGGTTATTAGGGGCTTTCACACCGGAGGAACCTTTTTATAAAACTAATAATGGAAGTACCTATTTTTTGCCGTGTTCGCACCGCAGGAACTGGGAACGATTTTAGTCCTAGGACCGCCTTTTGGGGGAACTACATTAGCTCCTACTTCCGAGTAGGGTCTATCCCAGCACAGTAGGATCTACCAGTGACGTAAAAGTACACTGATTGGCCAAATGCGTTCGAAACACCAGCACCCGCAATTTTTTTTTAAATCTATGGAAACACACAGATTATAGCCTATATATTTACTCCACAAGCTAACTCTACGAACATGGAAAACAGTGATAAATGGACCTCTAAACTTTTACGCGAAGGGGAAAATCCAAATCGACTTTGAGGGGACAAAGCCAAACATGATTATGTATTTCTGCTCAGCTAGCAACATTGGGCATCAACCACATGGCAAACGCTAATATAATCACATATTAGACAGGGCTGTTAAACAGATCGTAAACTAATGAAGATGGAGAACGGGAGCACTGTGTGCTCTGGCGTTCTCAGCGGCGTCAATGTCCGCCGCACCTTCAAAATAAAAGCGCAAAACAAGCATGGCTTACGTCACTTCAGAGTTCCTACTGGCTGTGCGAATGCAACCAGGAAAATGGGCCTAGGGGAACATTTAGTTCTCTGGGAACCACCCTGGTGGCTAGTACCTAGAACTGAGTTCCTAGAACTACCCACTGCAAAAGCCCCAATTGACATCTTGAATGTACACTATTTGTTTCCAAACCTCTCGCATTCTCCAGTACAGAGCTCATTCCATGTCAAGGTGGTTCTTCCAGAAACTTGCTTAGTAGCAACTTTCCAGTTGGTAATTGCTATATAATTGTCTACTGCTTGTCTTTAAACTTCTCTGTGTTCTCCCCAACAGAAGACCTACTTCCTGGGGGGTTCCCCAACATTGACATGGGCCCACAGCTGAAGGTAGTGGAACGCACACGAACGGCTACCATGCTTTGCGCCGCCAGTGGTAACCCCGACCCGGAAATCACCTGGTTCAAAGACTTCCTTCCCATCGACCCTAGCACAAGTAACGGCAGAATCAAACAGCTCAGATCAGGTAAGACCAATCACGGTGCTTTACTGCTAATATACTTATTTTCCTCTCACTGCTTCCGTTTTAGGATTCTGTATTAGCCCTTTTTCTGATTGTAGGTACCCTGCGCTCTTCCAAAACAACCACCCAGAGCGTTAATGCAACACACTAAAGTTGCTAGGGAAGCTGAAATGGAAAGATAATGACTTTTAATGAACAGTGTCAGAGGAGCTTAGTCCAGATTTTGTGGCAAGCGTATGATTAATGTCTGGTTTAGGCTAATGAAACTTTATTGAAAGACCCAGTAAAACAGAGTCTAATTATATATCTCATTAAGTCTAGCGCTCCAGTCGCCCCAAGGCCACCGTTGTGGGTCAGTGATTTGTCAGCAACAGAGAAAAGAAAATCTATTGGGTTGCATTTGATTCAGAGCTGTTGATGCAAATTGGTATGGGCAGTAGATATTCAGCTACCAACCCTTGACCTGAACTCGCCTACCCAGAGTTCCCCTTTTCAGGATCCGTCATGGCATTTTCAAAATAAACTTTCAGATTCAAGCAAAATGGTTTGGCGGTGAACGGCTACATCTGCTCTCACTTATGTTAGACTTGAGTGCTTTGTTTTGCTCCGTGTTAATGGAAGACCCAGACTCGCTGAGGGGGTATCACAGGCCTCCGTAACACCGTTGGCTGTGGTACAGGAACACAAATGCCTTTGACTTCTCCGGTTGAGGACAAGGAGGACTAAATAGTCAACCCTTTTAGCTTCCATTAGCGAAGTCACTAGCCTCAAGGTTAGCACTCGTAGCTCATTTTGCAAGCTAATTTCTCTCCCCTGCCAACAGACATACAAGATTAACCAGACAAATCTGAAAATGTTTGTTAGCATACAGCCGAAACAGTTAGCAGCTAAGTTTAGCATGGCTGTGCGATCTGTCCTCCCTCTGTGTGTTTTGTCTGTCTTTTCGTCACTGTGTGTGTGGGTCATACATGTTGTTGTGCTTCACTCTCTGTTCTCTTGTCTCTGTTTCAATTGAAGCAGGTTTCTGGCGGCATTCACATGCAGAACACTGACTAGCCCTTAATAATTAACATACCATTGGAGTACTACTAATTAGACAAACTAAATTCAGTATGCTCAGCATACAGCATTTACAAATTAGCTATAATCATGGTCTTAATTCAATTTGTGTGTTAGTGAGTTATCTAAATGCTTTTAGTAGTATTTATTTGGTACGTCTAATTGGTAATTAAAATGCCAAATTTTTCTAAATCTTTACAGATGTTAATGAATTTCTTAAGGCAATAATTATTTTTATCAAGAGCAATTTGTCTGACTGTGTTTTCACACACTATATATAAAACAGAAACCTAACGTTATCTCTAACTATACATTTAACATAGTAGTTTCTGTAAACATAGAAACCTGGAAATGTTCTCGACAGGTTTTGTGAGATTCCCCCATAAGCTAGGCTCTATTATCATCAAATGAGGTCATAAAACGTGTCTAAAATCTGTTTAACGTGCATCTAACCATCTGACGTGTCATCCTACAAAGAGATCTTCCCCACTAAACTCTGTTGATTTCAAGATGTGTGAAGCTGCTGTGAATCCGACCCTAAAATGTGCTGTTTTATTGTTCCTTTCTGTTTCTTTTTCTGTTTATTATCATTTCCAGAAGCCTTTGGTAAGTGTCTCAGTGAGTGCGCAAGCTTCCTAGTGTCCCTGAAGCAGATGGCATTTTAACTTCGCTTTAAAATGCATGTCCTACCCTCTGCTTTCCCTTTCACGTCTGTCTGTACCCTCCTTATTTCTTTTCCTTCTCCTCGCCCACTAACATGAAACATTTCCCAGTTTCTCTCAAGACTCAACCCAGCTTTTGGGGATGACACACTGCAGAAAGTCTTTGTGTGTGCGAGTTTGCGTGTGTGGATTTACTAGTTAAACCATCTAGTGTTCTTCATTCACATCCAGCTCTCAAGAAAATTCCTTCTCTGGCTTTGCTTCAACTCTCACCGGCCACAAATATTCTGATGGTTATAAAACAGAAGAATAACAGATTAGAATTTCAGAAGCTCCGGCCAAGCAGTTGCGGTTCTGTTGTTGACCGCCGGACACACCCTCGGTCCGTGTGCCACCGAGCGCTTGCTCAACTCCATCACAATAACATATTTATCATCTGAGCAGAACCAGCCTAGATGGCTGAAAACTGCTGGGGCCTTGGAGCCTTCCGGCCCAGCCTGGATCTCTACAGTAGCCAAAAGCAACATCACCTGAGGTCCTGTACCCAAGGGATGGATTAAATTTGCAGGTCCTCCATAGTTCATGTGCTTGAAAGGTAAAGACAACATGAAATTGCATTCAAACCCCATTTTACTTCTGGAAGTCGAGGTGTTTCTTGGATGTAAAGTAGAACATTTATCAGTAATTGATTGGATTGTGAAAAAGATGGCTTAATTTTTGCATATACATATGAGACCAGAAATTAATGTATTTGGCTATTAATTAACATTATCCCAACATGCCTCACAACCTTAATGACCTTAGACGCTCAGCTGAAGAAATCTAGCCTAAGTAAGTCTTAGCTGATCTCCCAGCTTGGTCAAACTGGTCTGCCAGCTGGTTTTAGTGGGGTTTGGGTAGTTTTCATCTAGGAGACCACCTTATCCTAGTTCAAGTGGTTGTGTTTGATTTCATGCTGACTTGACTGTTCATCACATGTTTTGTTTTGTCTTTGAAAGCTCTTTCAGCAGAGCCCTGAGAGCGAGTGAAGGTGTCTTATGTAGGGATGTTTACTTTAGAGCGATCCTGCTACCCGATCCTCCGACCTGGAGGGATTTATGCTGATGAGAAAAAGGCCTGTAGCTATCGACGCCAGCCAAGACTCCTGCTTTCCTGTTTTTATCTCAATTCCGAAGTGAAACTGATCTCTTTAGTTTCCATACCGGGGCCGAAGTCATTTTTCTTGAGAGGAAAACAAGATTTGGCGTGCTGTTGAATAACCCGTGTCCTTTCTTTAGTTGGCAGCAGCCGTCACAGTTGCGGCCGCTGTCTGATATATGGATCTCGTCCTGGTGTAGGTACAGCTGCTCCTCCTGAAATCTCCACAGGCGATACCTTGGGAGGAACGCGGGACAGATAAATGGACAGCTTCCTGCTGCGGTTTGCACTTCCTGTGCACGCTGGCTGGCGGTCTGATTGGAACAGGCCCCGAGGTGCTTGTCTAATTGATGGCTTTTAAGCTTTGCTACAGTGGTTAAGAGCAGGACTCTCACTGTGACTTGATGGACCCAAATGAACTTCTGTAGCGTTGCTATATGTTTTTTTGAAAATTGAAGACAATGATGTTTCATTGTTAGTTCTTTAGGGGAGAGTAGCAGGTCTAGGTCTTTAAATAGAAGAAACATCAAGCTCTTTAGGTAGTTTGAAGGCTTTCATGGCTTGCGTCTGTTTATATTTAAAAGTGTATTCACTTATACAGACCAATCACTGTGGGTGTAATGGGTGAAGCTCGACCTAGTCCAGCTCCACTTCTGTGGACCTAATGGGTGGAGCTTAACCTAATTAGGGTTAGGATGTGAATGGACCTTCAAGCTCCACCCATTATGTACACGGAGGTGGAGCTGGATGTTAAACCCCAGCCATTACTTACAAAGAGGCGGAGCTGGATGTTAAACCCCACCCATTACATACAGAGAGGCCAAGCCCCACCCATTACTTACAGAGAGGCGGGGCTGGATGTCAAGCTCCTCCCATTGTGTACAGAGAGGCAGGGCTGGATGTCAAGCTCCACCCACGGAGCAGCTTCTCGATCTGCGAGTCACCGGCCGTCTGATACGATGTAGGCGGTGAGTTTCTCTGTAGGTAGAGACGACATCTGCGCTTCGGCGGAGACATTTTTAAGGTCACTCGGGCCTAAACGCATGGCAGTGAGCCGGACTCAGTTTCAGCCGTGCAGATGGATTAAGACCGCGGCCAGATTGTCTGCCGCCCCCTATAAAACCCACTTTTTTTTCTTGCCAGAGTAGATTGAGAATGTCTGGAAGCTTCTTTGAGCAAACGAAAGCACTTTTTAGCATTTTGTCCAGTCATTCTGTGTGGAATTTGTGTGTTTGAAAACCTCTAACCTTTAACCTAACCTCACCTAACCAGTTCTTTCCAAACCTTAACCATAACTTTGATTCTAGTAGGAACAAAAACAAGCTAATTCTGCTGCCTCAACGTCCCTGATACTAACTAAACACTGACGATCCCTAATCCCCGTGCCCTTCTGATTCCTCCTCAACTCCTTAAATATACATAAACAACTTTTAAATTATGAATATTTTGCCTGCTTTTCAAAAAGACGCCCTCCGTGAGCCTCAAAGCTCACATGCGTTCGGCTGTAGGTTGAATTATTTAGTGCACTTCTCGCAGCGCTGTGCATTTGTATTGTATATTGCCGTTAGGAGGCTCATAAATATAAATACTAGATGAAACCCCCTTTATTTACATTCTTTTTATTATATTTTGTTCGTCAAGGCACAGCGTTATTTCCAGGCCTGATGTTGGTGTTTTTTAAACAGGAATACTGAATAAAATGGTGCGTTTTAGCACTGCCGGAGACGATATAAGACGTTAATATCAGTCTGATCGAGAAGCAGGCAAAATATCCTTCACATTACACAGATGACCTTCATGCTGCTGGACAAAAGAGCTCGCTGTGTTTCTATAGCGCTGGGGTCAGAGAGGGACAGGATTTCAACGAGCTGTTTATAGTGGAGAAATAAACCTAAAACAGGCCATTGCCAGGTGTTAAAGATAGGAAGACGAGGGGAAAAGACAGCTTTGCTTGTGAATGTTAGATATGACGTCACGTAGATGTTGGTAAGATAATGCTAACCATAACTGCTTACAGCTTCTTCATCTTACATGTCTGGCTGCAACTGTGGAGAGTTTTGATTTGTTTTAGCAGTGCACCCTAGCAGAATAAAAAAAAAAAAACATAATTAATGATAATGAATTTAGATACATATTTTTTAGTATTTAATTATGAAAAAAATATTTTTTTTATTATTATTATAGATTTTTGTTATTTTCAGTGGACCCCAGCAAAATAAAACAAAAAATAAATCATATTTAATAATGTATTATATGAACTAATAATTATTTTTATTAGACTGATTTTTTTCAGTGCTGTATAGCCTAGAAAAATGAAACTCAATAATAATAATGAACAATAATAAGATCAATAAAATAAATCATTACATTTAATAATGTATTATGAAATAAAATATATTTAAATTACTTTTATAATTTATTTATATTATAAATTAATTAATTCAAATTATTTAATGAATAATTTATTCAGTAAAATAGCCATAATTATTAATATAATAATAATAATAGTAAATTAAAATTAATTAAATTATAAATTAAATTGAATAAATACAAATAAACATTGTTTAATTTATGCTTTTATAAACTATTTTTATGTGTGGTTTCTCTATACATAATAAAGCTAAAATTTGTGTAATTATTGAAAAAAACTGCTAAAATGTTCAAAAGATCATGAATTGATCAAACACATTTTTCTTTAGCGTCTTTAACCTTTACAAACATATCCGATTGTTTATGCATCTATAAAGTAGAGGAGGGAAAGAAAGATGAATGTAAAGCTCCACGTCCAGCACTGGCAGGTCTTTAACCTTTACTAAAGCTGTGATGATGATCTCAAACTAAACTAACCAGTACATTAAGAGAGTCATAACCTGAACGTACATAGAGTGCTGCAGGTATGACATCACTTTGTAAGCCAAAACACGGAAACAAGTTAGCATTTTAGCACTACCATTGCCCCAGAGTCAATGTTGTGTGGAGGGAACCAGTGCGATGCTAACAGCCGATTAGCCTACAAAGTGACGTCATACCTGCACCTCTCTATTAACCGTGAACTAAACTGATGTCTGTTTCGTTTGTGTCTTTTTCCAGAGGGTACTCCCATCCGAGGTAAGACGCTAATATAAAAACCCAACTAACCTTAACTTAACTACCTCAACTAACTAATGACTCCAGACGACCGTCTGGAAACGGAGAGCGGCTGTCCTCTTCTTTCTCCAGCTTTCATTGTGTGTCTTTGTGTGCGTGTTTGTATCTGTGTCCTGTCTCATGTGTGTTTAATGTCAGTGTTGGGAGTCAGACAGGTGTCGGGGGTTGATGTTTACCTACGTCTGTGACATTTGTGCTGTTTGGCGGGGCGCTTTCAGGCCGCGCTTTCAGGCCACACTTATCACGCTAATGAGGACACTGGGTAAACGGTGTCGCAGCTTTCCTTTCAGTCCTGATCTCATCTCCGGCCGAATCACCGGTGCTAACGTTTCACAAATTTACCTAGACCTTTTCCAGCTAAAATGTCTCTGTTTCCACAGAGTTTGGAGATGATATCAGGGCTGATGTTCAGAGGGGTCGCTCCAGATATAGATCGATATTCATTTCATTATATATATATGAAAACTGTGTGCAGTTTCTGATGTTAACGAAGTGCCTTCTATTTCACAGCGCACAGGTAGGTGAGCGAATTTGTTTTGATTTTACATTGGTTTCCTGGGTGAACGAAGCTACGATTCAAATGGTAATCATCACAGTAACAATTTGGGGTGTAATTTTGTACATTCTTCTTGTTCAAATGCTCAATTTTGTATGTTTACAGGTGCCTAAATTGTTTGTCTACCTTTCTTGAATTTGTCTACATTTGTTTAGTGCTGGGTTTCATCAACTTCCTTGCGATATGCGTCACGATTCAAAATGCGTTGCAATATCATAATTGGATCGCAAGCGAAACTGCATATATCTAGTTCAGTCATGACACTCGAAAAATGAAAAATGAGATCGCTTGCTCAACATTTAAATAGTCTGATTCAGTGTTTGATGTAGACTAGTCTTGCAGCGCTATCACATTTCCTCTGAACCCCTCCACCTCCCCAGCTCCACCTGCTAGATTTATATATGATATAATTTAATAATAAATGCGATGGATGGATGGATGGATGGATGGATGGATGGATAGATAGATAGATACTTTTAATAGTACATTATATTGGCAACAGCTAGTAAAGTATACAGCATAAAAGCTCTTTCTTCGATTACACACACCAACATGCATATTGATAGTGCAAAAACACTGCACATTAATCATGTTGCTGCTCGCTAAACTGAACGTGACTTATAAAGCAGCATTTGCATAATGAGATTAGTGATCCCAGACAGAGCTTTTGCCCAGGGCAGCTTCTACAAACTCAGGCCCAGTCTGGGCTAAATGTGCAGCACAGTCACGCGTCGGTTTTAGGCATCTTAACAAAGCTCAATTACTGCATTGGTTAGCTTAGTGACTTGTTTCCGTGTTTGCATAAACATGATCTTAAGTCGTGCCAGTTCGGTCTATGTGAGTTAGTTGGTGCAGATGACCTGTCGCCTCTAAATGACAGTCCGAGTGGCCCGCGGTGGACCCGTCGGATGTGTGCACGCATCATTGCCGTCTTTATGAGAGCACTACAAGCCAACAGATGGAAGTTGACAACAATTGCATTACGTCTCGGCCCCATGATGATGCTCCAAATTGAATGACCTTGGTGTGTGTCCATACGCGTACATGCTGGCACAGTCATTGCTGGCTATCTTTTTAAAGCAAAAGTCCCATTTTTCATTCCATTTTTAGCATGTGATTAGCTGTCAGATTTACAAGAAATGTGCATAAAAATATCGGAGAGGAACGTTGGCTGTGTTCAGAATGAAATACTGACTTACTGCCACACATTATATATTGTATGGTGCCTACTTTTGTTTAAACAGTGGATTGTAAAGTAAAATGCAGTAGTATGTTCATGTTGGCACTTCAGATAAACCTTGAGGATCTTTTTTTGACTTGATTTCCAATAAAAAAGCTAAATAAATGTATTTAAAGCAACACTGCAAGTTGCTATTAAGTGTATTAAACTATTAAATATGCACGTTATTAAAACAAGCCTCAATATCTAATGCAGAGTTGCTTCTGGAGTAAGTTTGTCTTGTTTTTAGGGATTTTGAGATATTTTAACAAATAATACCCATTACGAATAGGATCTCTGTTATTTGGACATTTAAAGATTGTCTTTACTTTTGGTGGACCAATCAAAAAATGAGTAAAAAAAATAGATAAGTGCTGAATTATTATTACTTCCAGGTCATTAGTCACACTGCAAAATGGAAGGTCAACTAAAAGCGCATTGCATTTTGGGATGCAGTATATCATCACTTTGGATAAAAGCATCTGCCAAATGCATAAATGTAAATGGGATGCATGATGCACATTTAAGCAAACGTAGCAGGTCATCCTGTTGTTCTGAGCAAGTGTGATACTCTCTCTCCAAATCAGTCCCGCTCATGCAGGCAAAAATAACAAGAACGCGGTCGATCCCACAAACAAATCAATCATGCGCCAGCATTGCCCACTAATTGAATTACTCAAATGGGACTGTAGGTGCTGGGAATTGTGTGTGTGTGTGTGTGTTGAAGATGGTCAGGTTTCGTTTGGATGAGAGCTGAGGTTAATCAAGCCTGGCGAGAGCCGTCACGTGCACACCCGCTGTAATAGACAGCTGCATGGTAGCGCCGGTCACGGTTCAGCGCTCTCCTCGACTCCACACCTGGCTGCCACGCTCTACGCCCCAGCAGAGCTGCCTCCTGACACGGCCTCCACTTTACAGACAGCCCAGCCTGTTTTCCCCCATGATCCGGAATCGGATGGATGACGGGAGATGACAAGACTTTGTCTCCCAAGGCCGTCGCTAAAGCCCCAACCGGTTGCAGGTCAACAGCTACCGCGTGTCGGCCAGTCACAAGCTCACGCCAACTCCGGCAGATCGGGAGAAAAACACTTAACGGCCAGTTTAAAGGACACTGTTCGTACTGACACCGATGCAGTGGAGAATTCCCAAAAAAGAGCTTTCCACAATCCGTGACTAGTTGGATTTGCCGGCATAGCGTGATCAGTGGAAGTCTTGGTCATCGGCATTATCTGTGCCTGAGAGATTTCCACAGAAACAGACTGGCTGTCATTCACACATCCCGGTGTTTGTTTATTAAAAGGGGACATATCATGAAAATCTGGCTTTTTCCGTGTTTAAATGCTATGATCGGGTCCCCGGTGCTTCTACCAACCCAGAAAACGTGAAAAGTAACAATCCAGTATGTCAAGCATGTTAAAAAATAAGCCGATCAGATTTCGCTTCCCTTCTGAAGTAGGAAGAGGATCTTATTATAATATTACCGGCCCTTAATCTGCACGTTTACACCCACGGCGCCGCCGTTTAGTTTTCGCAAGTGACAATAGTGTAACCAGTTCTAACGCAATGGCAAACGTTCCAGCAAAGCATGCAAACTGTTCTGTCGTTGGCTGCATTATTCGCGTTTTGTTATTGCCGAAGCTCGTGTAAAGGATCGGCCCTCTACTGGACGGAGACGGGAAGCAGCAGCTCATTTGCATTTAAAGGGACACACACAAAAGTCAAGTCAAAGTTTATTTATGAAACACTTTTTAAAAACAGCAAGTGTTTATCAAAGTGCTGTTCACACATATCACATATCAATGATACAAACAGTCAACAGCACAGAAGAAAACAATAAGACACTATAAAAAAGCAACTCTCAAAAAAGCGTCAAATGCCAGTCTATAAAATTAAGTTTTTAGGCTAGATTTAAAAACTGTGTGTTTTTGCTCACACACAAAAAAGGGCAAATTTGACAAGCTATATTAAATGATCTGGTATTTTGAGCTGAAATTTCACCGACACATTCTGGGGACGCCATAGATTTATATTACATCTTGTGAAAAGGGGCATAATATGTCACCTTTAAATACACGCTTGATTTGGCTAATTTGATCATGCTTTCTTCTACAAACTTCTGCTGATTTTCACCCTGGTCGTCAGCAGTGAAGGTTCTGCTGCTTTTGGGTTATTCATAGTGCATTCACAGTTCGCAGAAGGCATTTGAATCCTCTAATATATTCGTTATTGTTCAGCTTCAGATAATAGTTCATAGCTAGAGGGTTCATGTCAGCTAGATGATTGCGTCGTGGCACAGATATTCAGAAAATGATTTCCACTTGCCTTTTAACAAAAATGGTATTGTGCGGCGTTATGACTCTTTGAGCTCGACACTATTGGTTAAAGTAAGATAACAGCTTGTTTTGTTGTTAGCTGTGCCGCTAACAGAAAGGCTACACCGGCAGCCTCAAAGACGCCACAGGCAGGATGGATAATGGAAATTCAAAATGTAATTATCCACAAAAGATAATAACTGAAAACATTCTCGTGGCTGAGCGAAAGGGAGATTTGAGGGAAAAGTGAGAGGGGATCAAAGACCTTTTGAACAGTTTCCGACATGTTAAACACTGTCAGGGAACGTTGTTGTTAAATATCCCTCTTGCTTAGTTAGCTTAGGACTGTTTGGGAGAAAAATAAGCTCAGAATGAGATGCGAGGACAGTAAACGAGAGCGCAGAAACCTGATTAGCTTTATGCTAATGTTTCCTCTCCATACCAATGAGCAGTGAGGACAAAGAGATTGATAGATTTTGAGAAAGACTGCTAAAGTAGGAACACTGTCAATCCCTCCCCAGATCATATATTCTCAGTGAGCTTATCCGAGCCCAAGCGGAAACAGGCAAGGGGGAAAAAACACAGCTGCAAATATGTAATGAAGTCAGTGGGGAATCGTCAGTCGGCTGAATAGCAAGCAGGAGAACCCAAAATAGTCCTGTTCAGGCAGGAAGGAGCCCTGAGAACATTTGCTTGCTTTGGAGCCGCTGGGAATTAATTTGGATTTAATGAATTTGGATTTTCTCTGTTCTTGCTAAGATTTCCTCAATGGCATTACTCAATCATTAGCCTGACTGTTCGTAGAAAAGGGCATCACAAGAGTTACAACCCCAGCGAAGACGAGAAAGAAAGATGGGGAGAACTCAGAGCTTGGCACACCACTGTGCCATGGTTTATTTATCAGCCCTGCTCCGATAACATTCAAATTCGTGCCTGTTTTCTGCACTCCAGAATTGACGCGAGAAGGACGAACGATTGATGGAGATTTCCACCAGATTTTCCAACAACGTCACGTAGCACTGGTTGCGCGCGAGCGGTTCTCCTTCGGCTGCGCACCTGAGGAGACTTTAGAAAGCTCTCCAAGCCCACCTGCTGTTGCCCGGCCACCCGCTGCGCCAATGTGCACATCAAACGATCCGTGCACAAGCACACACACACTTTAGAAACCACCTTCCATTTTAGTCTCTCCCTGCCACGCCTCTAAACTCCCTGATCCCATCACGCTGTTGATCCGCCGCGAGCAGGTGTGATTCATCCACCCAGAAGCCACAGTCTCATTTGCACACAGACTGCGCTCTTAAACCGCAGCGTGAGTCCCTGCTGTCGATGTCCCGCCGCCACATGTGGCGTAGATGAGGGTTGACTGCTTCGTTCGGCCAGAATGAACGTCTCCCCAGGAGTGAGGACGGTGTTGATGGTACCTGTAGAAATGCAATGGTGGTGTACTCAAACACAGAGAAAGAAAGATCGGGGTGGGGCGGCGTAGTGTGTTATGGAAAGGTAGTTGGTTCCCAAAGAAATCTGTCTGTTAGCATCACATTTGCTCAGGTGGTGCATTCAGACCTGAATTCTGAGATGATAATGAGATTTGTAATTTGTAAATCCCTGGATTTCTTCAGCAGCAGACGGGGAACCACAGGGAAGTGCGTTTCAAGTGTGTTAAAAGTGTTCTCAAAACAACTGATCACATATAGCAGGCGTATTCAATTACAGTTCCAAGAGGTCCGGACAATACTTTTCTGGAACAGTTACACATTTCCATCGGGGCAGCCGTAGTACGTTACAAAAGAAAAAAAACATAAACACTCAAAATAGTCATCAAATATGTGACCCTGGACCACAAAACCAGTCACATGAGTCACCTTTTTCTAAATTGAGATTCATACATCAACTGGAAACTGAATAAATAAGCTTTCCAGTGATGTATGGTTTGTTAGGATAGGACAATATTTGGTCGAGATACAACTATTGAAAATCTGGAATCTGAGGGTGCAAAAAAATCTAAACATTGAGTAAATCTCCTTTAAAGTTGTGCATTTATGTTGGCGATTATGCAGCATTCACTCACAAAAATAAATATTTTATATATTTACGGTAGGAAATTTACAAAATATCTTCATGGAACATGATCTTTACTTAATATCCTAATGATTTTTGGCATAAAAGAAAAATCGATAATTTTGACCCATACAATGTATTGTTGGATATTGCCACAAATATACCAGTGCGACATGTGACTGGTGACGTGATCCAGGCTCACAAATATGAGAATCTTGGGCCCAGAGAGCCAAAACAGTGATGTTTAAGAATTTGTACCAAAAATGTACCCAAATAAAAGTAAATATGTCTCCCAACTGGATATGAATATAAAAAGGTTAGATCAGATGTTTTAACAGGCTATTTTTTTTTATTTATTTTTTTTCATTTACATTTTTACCTTTGTGTCTGGCACATAGAAGGCCTTGTGACTGAGAAACGCACTGGGACTGCAGGTTTACCTCTTAAGAACAGTATGGATCATTTTTATATTTTGCTCAGAGCAATAAACTACTAAAAACAAATAATGTACATAATATAATAATCAAAACTCTCATCGTGAGGACAAAACAAACAAAACAAAGTTTTTTTGTCTTCCCTTGCCATCTCTAAATAATTTTCCAAATTATAAATAGGAAATTACCGGAACAGATTGTTTAGGATTGATTGTGGTGTGAACCGCTTTAATCTGTAGAAACGGTAGAATAGCGTAATTATGTCCCGCGGTCTGGATGGAGCCGAGCGGTCCGCCATTTGAATAACTCTGACATATGGCATAATATAGTTATAATGTTGCTTGCAAAAACTTCTTTTTTTTTTTCTTGGCAATCTAGATGGGGGTGTTGGGTTTGGTGATTTAGCTTCAGAAAATTAGTCCCTGCTGGAAACTACAGCATTCTGGGGGTTAAAAAAGCATATTTGTTCTTTGACAGCCTTCAAAAGTCGTCAAGTCACCTTTATTTATATAGCGCTTTTTACAATACAGATTGTATCAAAGCAGCTTTACAGTGATAGCAGGAAAATAATGCAACAAAGTTTGTTTCAGCTGTACAGCAGATCTAGAAATTCACTTTATATGCTTTATATAATTCACTTTATATAAGAAAATAGTGTCATAGTCAAGCTTAACCCTTGTGCAACCTTATGGACATTTTTGTCTTTTTCAGTTTTTTTCCCCATTTATTTATCATTTTGCCTTTCTTAATGCTAACTGCATAAATTTTGGCACAGGTGTGTATTTTTATTGGAATTTAACTATTTCGCCCCCATTTCCTTTAATAAATCTGTTTTGCACTCGGAACACAAATTAGTTCCTCCCAGGACCTTTTGGACAAAAATGTCTTCTTTGAAACCCATTAAAACTGCAATTTTCAATAATATTGTTGAATATTAAGTGTCCCCAACAAAGCAAGCCAAAAGCTAGAGGCGACAAAAGTGACAGTGGCAAGGAACCAAAACTCCATCAGGGGACAGAATGGAGAATAACCCAGGCTCAGTCAAGGCCAGTTCTCCTCCGGCCAACGAGTGAACAGTGTGTGATTATGATCCAGGCAGCATTACAGGTCAGAAGTCAGATTGGATCAGAACATTCAGGATATTTATCTGGTTGAAGATCGGGGTCATGTCGGAGTGGCTGACTTCCTGAAGCTAGTCAACATATACAACCCCCTATGCTGTTAAGAGCCCTCAAATCAATTTATCACATGCAGTATAATATCATTAAAAAAAATTTACCCAGGCAGTCTAAATAACTCTAATGGAGTTTGAACTGGGGGATTGGGTTTAGTGGTTTAGTGATTTAGCTTCAGAAAATGAGACCCTGTTTGTAACTACATGTTGATGGCTCAAAAAAAGCAAACTTTAAAAGTACAGCTCAAAACTTCCTAAACCCAACCCCTATTATAAACTCAATAACCCCTCATCCTTACTATTTGAGTAAGACCTTTATTACGTCCTCAGGTTATTTCAGGGGAACTCATAGTGAAGCTGCACCTTAAGTTTCTTCAGAAGAGGAAGTGGAGGCGAATATAAAGATCTTTAGGCCCCTTTTCATTTCGCATGAAAAGTTTTGAAATATCTCAAACTCACATTTGCATGTGTTTTGGCATACATGGCAATGGCCTTGGTTTACAAGCCAACCCTGGTGCCTAATTTGGAGGAATATCAAGCAAATAGCCATTCTCAGTCCCACTGACATGAGTATTGTGCGTCCGACTGATAACATCCCTTGCTTTTATTTTGTGCTTATTTTCTATGCAAAGCACTTTGAATTTAGCCTGGCTCTGCCCTCCTAAGTACTTCCGCTCAATTTACATTTTCCTTCAGTACTCCGTCTGGGTTTGCGGTATATCCAGCCAAATATTTGGCGGCCCAATCAGCGAACAGAGGTAGTGGCTGAGAACGATGCATGCGCTAGTTTGAGTTGTAGGGTTACGTCACGACCAAACGTTAGCGATTGGTTATGGCAGATCCAATAGTTTTAAACTTCAACAGAGTTCCCGTCTTCAAGGACGTTAACGCTTGTCAATGGAGAGTGGCCAGACTCTCTGTACACATGAAATGCACGAGAGTCTGGTAGGACCAGGCTACTTTGAATTGCCATAGTGTGATATTTTAATTCCTTTCTATGTAAAGCATTTTGAATATCTGTGTTCATTTTCCTTGCTTTTATTTTGTGATTATTTGTTTTCCTTTCTATGTAAAAGCACTTTGATTTGCCATAGTGTATGAAATGTGCTATATACATAAACTCGCCTGGCCTTATTGCCACAGCTCCTGGGAGACCGGCTGAAATAATTCATGCGGTGGGATTTAAGTGTTGTGCTAAGCTTCAGCCATGTGCAGCACATTTCGACATGAACTAATGGATGTCTCAGTCTTGACCGTCACCAACTTCCCTCCCGTTGGGACCGAGCAACGGTTTATCTCCTTCGACTCCACACCATGATAGTTCCCGGTGCTCTGATTGATGCGATCCAGCTCTCCTGCGAACACCATAACATTGCTGCTAGTTCTTTTCCGAGTGCGTTTGACGCGATGCGTTCGGACATATTTAGATCAGTCTAATCTTTCTTGCCTTGAGTGTGGAACTGCTCAGATTCAACACAGTGCGTTAGCGTTAAAAGGCGAAGTTGGCTTTCAAACGGGAAAGGCCTTTGAGCAATTTATGAGGATACGACGCCGCACCAAACATACAAAATAAAATAGTTTCTGACAGTCTTGTTACTTTCAAACCTCTAATAGCGTGCTGTCTTCTCCCTTTTTTTCTCTCTCTGTCTTTCATCCCTTTTCTTTGGGGTCCTTTTCTTTTTTTCTTCTTCTTCTTCTTCTTCTCCCAGGTGCCCTGCAGATTGAAAACACTGAGGAAACCGACCAGGGGAAGTACGAGTGTGTGGCGTCTAACATCGAAGGCGTCCGATACTCTTCCCCTGCCAACCTGTATGTGCGAGGTAGGGAGCAACCCGGCCCTGGAGCCCATCGAAAAACAACCAATTAAATCCTCTTATGCACGACGGGTCACATGACCCGTTGTATGTAAAATAATCTTTACGCTAAAACACAGAATATGCACATTTTCCGATACTTAATGGGTAGTGTTCAGTTCAGTCCTTTCTTTGATGGGCGGAAACTTGGGTCGTACAGGTCAAGAGGAAGATGGTAAGTCTTGATTTTGATTGGCCCAATGCAATAAGCCAATCAAAACGCTAAGCGTAATCCCTACGAAAAGGTAAAAAGGTAAATTGTTGCAACGAAAGTATGTTGATCTCAAATGATGCATGTTGCTAATCACACACATAGAAGTGTATACATTAATTGCTGAATCAAAATAATTAACGATCTGTCTTGGTTCAGTGGTTGTTATTAATATACTGGAACGTCTGAGACTGTTTTAAGGCATTACATTAGCGCAGACGACTAACCTTAAGAAGAGTCGGATCTCCAGGTTGATGACTTTTAATAAATCTAGGCAGATGCATTTTGCGCATGTATTATTTATTTAATGCATATTACAAACGATGGGTTTTTACCCGCTGTGTACCAAATAACTTTGTTCTGGATAAATTATTCACTGGCCGTTACATTATAAAATGGGCCAGAGAGTTGTCTTTTCATTATTATGGTTATTATGGTTTATTATTATAGTTCTCCCACTAGAGAAGATGCAGACGCTCCATCTCAAAGTCAGGGATAGATGTAATCATCTTTTACTTCAAACCGGTTTGAATTTCTTTCTTCTGCAGAATATGATGATGCTTTTTCTGCATTAGACAGATCATTTCACCGAACAGACGAATAAGCACCGAGACATTTTTCAAAGTATCTTCTTTTGTGTTCCACAGAAGAAAGAAGAAAAGTTTGGAATAACAAATGATGACAGAATGATAATTTTGGGTTTGAACCGTGGATAAACAGAATTCTAAACTGGAATTCTCATTAATGATTGAATATTTCTATCTTTTATCAGTTACCACCATTTTATGACAGCAATAATCCACAAGAGGCCTTACTTTTAGAGTGATTTTTTTACCACGGTAAGAGCATTATACCTCATAATGCCTCTTATCCGTGATGAAGTCAACGGGCCTGTTGTGGATTCGTGCTGTTCTTACTCTCGTCTAAAGACCTGGAATGAATTTTATCCGGACATTTTTAATAAGACCTTAAACAGTGTTAGATGTTCAGTAACATTTGATCTGATTTCTAGTGACATTTCAGTAATTGGGTGACTGGAGATTTCCGAAATCCATTCAAATTACCACAGCGGTAATTAATTCAACATAGGTATGCTAATTTCTCACTGATTATGCGCATACTGCATTAAGACCGTATCCCATCTCCTTTTGTCTTTTTTTTTTTTTTTTTCAAAGCTTAATTATTGAGTACAATCAAATGTTTTCTGTTCTAGAATTAACGGCACTTGAAATTAGCAGCTACAGTTGAGGAAACAAACCCGCCCATTTATACGAGCGAAACCATTTTCATGCATATGCATGTCTGGTAATAGCGCAACGCTTTTAGAATCGGTTGTCTTGATTGTAGCTGCTAACTTTAATGCTAATTATGTGTTTTTTTTATTTGTACGGTCGCTTTGATTTGGTTGGTACTTGGGGTTGTTTCATTGATTTCTGTTTTTGTCTCTTTGTTTTGTTTCTGTAATTAAAGCCGCAGCGGCAGCTCTTCAGGTGGCTAAAGACCTTGTAATTTTGCATTGTTATAACATGCTTGAATTGACTCCAGTGGCCGAACGCTTTTCACGGCAACCACTGGGGTGAATCAAACTGTTTGGGTCAAAGCAGGTAAACGCAGCAGACTTTGTCACGCAAGAAATAATCAGGCGACATCAGTCAGAGAAATGTAGCAGCTAAAAGCCTTGAGGTGGCCTTTTTTACTCTCTCTGTGTTTCCCCTATTTTTCTCTTCTCCTCATGTCATTGTGTTCTGCATCAACCCCTTTACATCCCTCAGAGCTTCGAGAAGGTTGGTGTGTTTTTTCTTTTATCACTTTTTTTAACCCACATTAAATCGAAAAATCAACATGTATTAAAACCTTAACCTTGACTGATCTAGATTGGAAGGCTCATTGGCAATTCGGAGTTTTAAAAATCAAGCTGCTAAATAAGTTTTAAATTCTGGGAGATTTTTTTATTTTAACTGCATAAAACTTAGTTGTAACTAACCCGCTAATTCGGGTTCGGTTTCCTTTTTTTTTTTTTTACGTTTTTAAGTTTGCATTGTGGGGCCTTTTCTCGTTTGCATCCTTCAGTATTGCTTCTGCCCAAAAGAAAATGCTTATGTGCACATGCTGTCATGGAAATCTCGCATTTGAAAGTAAACAAGTGATGCATGATGGGAGAATGTAACTGCGCTTGCATGCCTCAAGACGCTGTCGTGCTTCGTTGCATTCCTGTGTTTTATTATTCTCTTTGTTTGGTCCAGTTCTCCTGGATTGAGCCTTTGTTGGCGACTCATTTGGTCGGCTCCTTGTGTTGTGGTGTTTGTGTAATGTGCACCCTTAGTTTCCTTCTGTTTTCAACTCCTTTTTGTTGTAGTTTCTGGTTTGTCAGATGTGGTTTGTGTTTCTGTGCGTTGTTGTCTCGTGTTTCTACAGACAGTTTTCCTGCCATCTTCTGAATCACAAAGCCGTTCCTGCACACAAAAGCTTAGTTTTGGTCGCAGACTCGCTCTGCTAATTAGTTTTTTGGTGCCACATGGATCATTGGCAGATATAATGATCTCCGCACTTCACGCGGCTCCACAGAAAACAGACTTTATTTCATAGCTATATATCCTCGCGATGACTGATTGCCTCTTGCCCTTTCGCAGTCCGCAGGCTCAATCAAATCAGGATTTATCATTCGCTCGAGCCGTCGTTGCCAGCGTACGTCTGAATTGCTTCTTGCTTGGCCACAATGTGCTGTATTAAAACCCCTAAATTGGACCAGAACAAAAAGCGGGTGCTTTGTTTCCGAGTCTCTCTATGCTAATCCTTCGCTAATGCAGCTGAGTGCAATAATTGCACGCCTGTTTGTAGCGACCATTATATTTACATTTGTTCACACATTTTTTTGGGGGGGGGGTGGGGATACAAGGAAAGACCATTTTCCAATAGAGTAAGACAAAAAAACTAACCTAATTCAGGATTAAAACTAGTATTATTAGCATAGGCTACATCAGTAATTTATCTTTTTATCTTAATATTTAACAATTTTAGCTTTATATATTTACTGGAAAACAAGACAAATATATTGATGAGCACTTTTTCTGGTTTTGCATTGCATCTGTTTTTAATACTTTTGAAACTGAGTGTCTATTTACACTAAAAGCCTGCCTTGTTGGCAGAGGCTATTTACACTAACTCCGCCCACTTACGTCTGGTTTGTGTACTAACCAATGACACTTAGTGTAAATAGCGACTATTGTTATTTGCATTTAGTCCAAATATCCACTGCCCTTTTAAAATAATTTAAAATTGCCCTTTTAAAACCCACGCTCGCAGTCATTGGATTAGCACCAACATTTAGCATTAAATATCATGTCACTGAATGCGCTAAACTTTGCTTTTTACCGTTCTGGGTTTTTTGTAGCTGTAAAATCGGAAAGCTCGCATTTATCCAGACAAGTTTGTCCAATCGTGCGGATGGCTAACTCTCAGTTGATATGTCATCCGGCTCCCCACGTTTCAGACGGCGTTTGTCAGGGATAATGACACAGAACAAGACCCTCTGCTTCACTTGGCTAATGCTAACGTGTTGCCAGCTATCTCGTGATGTCTGAGACTAAATGGCTCTCTGAATTATTCAGTTCTGTTGTTGGGAGGGGGGCGACACCACATGATTTGGGGTTATAAATAATGAAGTGTGCTTTGCCGCTACTCTGTCTCTCAGGGCCTGGCATTTATTGACAGAGCTTTATTTTTCATATCCGGCTGTTCCCACTGTGAAATCTGTGCCGCTTTTACCCTGATAGCTTGTTACTGCCTAGCATATAGAAGCTTTCACTAGCTGCACGTTAATCAGAGTGAGCCGTTAACAATAATTCTAACTGAGAAATGATGTTGATAGCAGCTAGTGGCTAAGACGGTGTAGCTTAAAAATAAAAAAGTGGCAAAATATTTGCAGTGGAAATGTTTATCCATCACAGCAAATATTTTGCTGCTTTTATTGTGTGTTAGCCAATAGCCGCTATCAAAAACAGATCAGAATGGCCTAAATAATCGCTTCTTTTGAAACAATTTACCAAATTTTGTACAAAACACTCTCAAATGCAGTTTTTTGAGCTAATGTCCCTGCTGGAAAACAACAGCTAAAACCAGCCTAGGTTGGTTGGCTGGTCTCAGCTGGTTTAAGCTGGAAGTAACTGGTTTAAGCTGGTCAAGCTAGTGTTCAGCGGTTTTAGCTGGTTTTAACTGGTTTAAGCTGGTCTCCCAGGCTGGCCGAGCTGGTCAAACTAGTGTTAAGCTGGTTTTAGCTGGTTTTAACTGGTTTAAGCTGGTCTCCCATGCTGGCCGAGCTGGTCAAGCTAGAGTTCAGCTGGTTTTAACTGGTTTAAGCTGGTCTCCCAGGCTGGCCGAGCTGGTCAAGCTAGTGTTCAGTTGGTTTTAGCTAAGACCAGCCTGTTCAGCTAAAAAAAAGTCCAAATTCCCTGGAAGACCAGCTAAAACCAGCTTAGGCATATTTTTTTCACAGCAGGGGTTGCTTATATAAAAAAAAAAAAAAACAATTGCTGCCGCTCTTTTCAAATTTCAATCGATATATATTTTTTAACTCGATAGTCTCCTTGTTAGCCGTCTACATCAGGCATGATAGTTAATTGCTTCCGTATGGCGAAATCCCCCCCGAGCCTCGACACAAGTTCCCTTCTATTCCGCACCGAATTAATAACAGAAATTATGATTCTTCTTGATTCAATGTAGTCGCTAATCTTTCATTGTTGCCGTCTGACAATGAAGCTTTCAACCGTTCCGCCATTCAACTCCCCATAATGCGGTGACAAAGCCAAAATGTTAAGGATTCAAGATCCCAGAATGTTTCCAGGGCATATTAATAGCAATTAGTGCCCAATACGAGGAATCCTCACAGATCCACTCTGAGATGCTGGAAGACTTGAGCTGTACCGTACGCCATGCTAAATGTTATGATTATGTTCGGTGTATGCGCATGTAGATGCATGTGAAGCCCACTGCCACCACTTTGGGTTGTGTTGCATGTCCTTGCATGCTCTTTCGGTGTAAAAATTAGAAATACAAGCTAGATCACACCCTACCTACTTGTCAAAGCAAAGCCTACTTGGAATAAACAAGTGTTTAGTGTATTGTAAAGATGCAGGTTTTGGTGCAAAATCTCAAATGCAATGCAGCCCCGCTATAGCAGTTGATCAGGGGTTGTAGGTTTTTACAAATGCTCCAATTACCATTACTAGAACTGGTCTGAACCCCTACAGAGGCTGCTTTGCATTGCAGCGGCGGAGGTGTGTATGTTAATATGGGGAACCCCTGCCGACTGCATGCAAATGGCCTCGTTACCTTCAAGCCAAATGGATTATTGTGGGTTTTGGACATCAAACAGGGTGTAATCTCAGCTTCAATGTGACATTAAAGGCTGCGCATTATTTTGGCTTCCCTTCCTACCTTGTTTTTGGGGCTGGACAGACTGTCTCACCAAAATGGCCACCTTTGAAACGTCCTAGTCAGGAATTACAAGGAGTGAGACACTCTTTGGCCTTTTTTATTTTGTCTCTTTTCTGTCCGTTGTTAGAGTTGTCTCCACATTGGGCTTGAAATGGGATTTTGACTCTGGACCTCAAAGAGATCGCTCTCGGCCTGCTGGGCTCCTGGTCTTAGTGAATGAGGAGCGTGTCCGTCCAATTGGACCATTTCTATATTCCTCCGTATATCACAGCGGAGAGCACCATCGCACATCAACCGTCAAGCTATAGGACCATATGTCAGGATGTAGATAAAGCTTTGTGCAATGGCATTTCAAAGCAAAGCGAAGCCGATGCGGCGATAGCGCCAGTCGTAAATGTCGACATGCATCTGAAAACATTAGACCCGCTTATGATTTCCCCTCTTCGCCACAGTTTATTCGAGCCTAAAGTGGGGGATGCTTTGTTGCCAGTGACTTTGAAGTTGCCAAGCTTCTCGGCGTCTTTTCAAAAGGTTGTTTCGTCTAGAAAATAACCGGATTGAGTTATTCAAGAACATATTGCAAGCGCAACAGTACAAGTTTTGGATTGGGAATAATTCACAAGGTGAAAGGTTGCAGCCCGCGTCCGCTCGACTAATGTGGCCTTAGGAAGCGAACGGCAGTTTTTAGCCTTAGATTTGGTTTTAAAAACGGCCAAATGTTGCATCACCCATCAGCAGGCCCACACGCAATATGTGCCAGCAGAACTATAAAGCATGTTTGTTTATTTAATATATTGCCTTTTTAAGTTCCTTTTATCACATTTCACCATACTTAAATCTGTTTAAATCGGCGCAGGAAATGCATAAGCATCAGCAGATTACGTCTGGGCCTGTCCATCATTAATTCGCTAGAAGAATCACTCTCATCTTGTCATTGTTCTCACTCTTTGCTCATTGTTCTCTACAGCGCCTTTAAAGACACTCCTGCACTGTGATTATATGTGTGTGCTGTGACGAATTCACCAATTTTAACATTTCAATTGTGTGGATTCCCTAAAAACGCTGCACTTGGGGAGGGTTGCATGCCACAGATATGTGTTGTCTGTAGCAGTAGGATAGTTTGGTGCCGTTCTGTTGTTGTCTTTCCTGCGGTCATGCATGCACCTTGTGATACGTGGGCTGCCCTTTCACCTTTGTTGAACATTTTTTCAATATGCATTTATATGGGGGGGAGGGGTCATTTTAGTATGTCAATGTTTAATTTGCTGTTGTTGTTTTTGTTTTCTCAACAAATCAAACAGTATTTTTCCTTAATTAAAGGAGTGATCCGGGTTCAATACAAATGATGCTCTGTTGCAGTTGTGGCGTAATGTTGATCACCACAGAAAATAATTTAGGGAAAAAGCTCAAATTGCAATTAAACGTATAAAATTGTATTCATCTTCATGCCTCCAAAATGTCGTGGATTGAGCTGAACTTGTATTGAACCTTTGAATAAATCACCTAACCTTTTTTTTATTTTTTTTATAAAAACAAATTAATATCAAAATGGATACATTTAATCATAAAATGGATTAATATAGAATGTTAAATAGATATATTATAAACTAATGACATAAAGTTAACTTGAACTGGCTTTACACAGTGATCATGAACCGGACTCCGACTGAGGTCATCCGTCACATTGGCTCTCTGAAACTGTGAACATATTCTTTAATTATTGCGGAATTACGGAATTTAGAATTGTAATAGTTGAGCCTGTTACCTTGACTGTTATTATTTTAAAGTATTTTTAAATTGTATGTTGATTTGAAAAAGAAAGAAAAAAACGTTTAAATTAAAATATTTTGGTGCCAACATTTTAAACTAGATTTAAAACTTTTGAACTGTGCTTTCGGTGGTGTTTTATCAAGACTTTATGCTCTTTGACTGCTGGTTTCCAAGGCTATGGTGAACGTTTAATCGTGTATTTCAAGCCCCATTGTGTGAGAAGTCAAACCCACGTACTTTTGCTCCAGTTGGCCGAGGGTTACAGTCTCCTCTTTGCCCCAATCCCCACCTCTCACCCCCCGTGTAATTTCCCTTCTGTCTCTAGTCCCACATGTGCGTCCACCATTTTGTCCTTCCAGTCTGCCCCCACCCCACCCCCCCCGCTCCGCTGTCTTGCAGCCTAGGTCTTGTTCTGCCTTGTGCCCTGTCTCTACCTGTTGTTTCTGTCCTCGTTGTGTGGGGTTGTTAATTTTCATTTGGTTTGTTTTTTTGTTTTTTTCTGAGCTAGCCCCAGCACACATTGCTGTCCCTCTGTCTTTTCTTTCTCCTCTTGCCAAATGTAAATGAGGCATGACCCCCTCACCACCCGCCATCTTAGGACACACCTAGCACATCCTACTCCCTGTTTCATTAGTCATTCACGTCCACCAACATCAATAAGGCAGATGCCTTGACGATTCTTGGGGGAACCAAACTCTGAAGTTTTAAAATATCTATACTCTCACTCGTGAGTCTATTGCTCTGTTCCAAAACCTTGCAAGATACTTAGACATCAAAAACACATAGCCAAAGTTTCATCAGCAACTTTATCTAGTTTTGGCTAAGTTCTACAATATCCTTCTAGTAAGAGGTCAATCCCAGAATCAGTTGCAGAAAGCTTATGCAATAATTTCAAGCTAATTAATTATGTGCTGTTTTATGCAATACTTGCACGTGCCGTATTTAAAGGTGAACTAAGTAACTTTTTTTACCTTAACTGAACAGCTTCGGAGTCATTGGAATGGTTATATTACTTATTTCGGGTTGAATGGTGGTCGTTTCGCACCCCCCTGTTGCCCGTGAGCGGAAAATACGCACTTGCAACTTTGAGCTGGCGGGCCGCCGCGTCAGGAAGTATCGCGTGATATCAGGTCTCGCGATGTAAACAATTGCTTTACGGCCAAAAGAAATCTGCTAAAATGCTGTCATTATTGCGCTCCCTCACGCTGTCCGAACCCGAATGAAGAAGACGTTTTAAAGAACGTCCCATCTGCTTTGATGTCGTTGATCTATAACCTCTGGTGTCTGAGAATCAACAACGAGTTTTTACAACAGTGTTGTCAAATATCTATTCCGAAGCTGTGGGGGGAGCTCTAGAGAGAAACCTGCGAGCAAAAAGCGAGAATACAGCGAAGAAGTCCCGAAGCTACTGAGTGCTGCTTTAAACGCTCGTTAGAATGTCTCGTAATTAGCTTAGCAACATGCTAACGTCAAACTTATTTGGCAACAGTTGGGTCTTTCTGCAGTATTTGCTGTTGTTTGGAAAGTTGCCTCAGAAGGGAACTACCTGGGCAGCTGACGTGGTATTGGAACAGAGTCTGTGTATTTTAGAGTCATTTAAGTTTCCATCAGACCTTGACATTCAATGAGTCATATCAAAAAAGCAAGGTTACCAAGAATGAACATGCCAGACAGGCTATGAAAACAAAAGCCTGTTCCACAACCTGGCCAACTTCATCTACGCCATATCTCATATCCAAACCTTTCCCCCTACAGATCCTTCATCTTTTCTCTCGTGTGTAGGTTTGGCATCTCAGTAGTTGAGTTGCATCGCTGTCATCACTGTAGACTAGCATCTGTACCCGTCATGTGCCCTTATTCGGTCAATTTTTATTCATTTTCTTTTTTTTCCCTTTGTTTTATTGATGTGTGTGATAGTTAGTTGAGTTGAACTGACAGCTACTTATTGACTGAATCCAGAGTTTCCGCCATAAAACTTTGTGTAATGTCTAGCCAGGACTGCAATGTGACAATACAACCCTGTCACATTACGTCATACTGGCTGGAGACGATAAAAAGTCTTTCTCTGCATTGAAGTGGGTTTCCCCCCTCGTTCCTTTTCCCAACCCTTCCCTTTCTTCCTCTTTCTCGCTCTTTTGCGCGTTCTATTCTCTTATATTTCTTTTTTTTTCTCTCCAGTTGTCTTTTGTCTGGGCATGCTAGCGACCCTTCAGTTATATTCCTCTATGCATTTTATTTCAAATACTTCTCTCTGGTTTTATTGTTCCCATTTACTCTTTGGTTGACCTCTACCTATTTCTGCATGATGTCTGTGAAAATGACAGCTGCATCTATCAATGGAAGCGTGTCAGATCTTTAAAAGGCTTTGTCCAGTTGATCTACTCTCAACCACAAAAATCTGATTAAGGTTTCTCATCTTTAGTCCCTCTTGGAGGGGCTTACCATTACCAGTGTATGTACGTACCAACGTGTATGTACATATGTAGGGTTTCTTTGGCACAGGTAGATTTGAAAAATTACATTTCGTACGTCACACTTTCTATACAACTACAACAAAGAGCATTTTCTGTTCACACTGTAGAGCTTTTCCACTTTTTTAACAGTAATACATGATTTTCATTTCGTTTACTGTAGTTACAGGTCACATAGAGATCTAATTTTAAAGATGAGAAACTCATAATAGATTTTTGTGCAATTAATCGTGCTGTGATGGGTCAAATATTGGTCAATGGAACCTTGTTGCTATGAATTTGTTGCTTTAATGTCAATCTATATTGTTGGTGAAGCAGCTCTGTTAATTTAGTTACTTTATCGTTATTTTAATTTGTATAAACCCAAGTGAAGTTGTTTAGTCTCATTTTTATACTTTTTTGTCCTCTCTTTAGACAACATGTACGTTCTAAAGAAAGGCTTGTTTTCATCGACGTGTCTTGTTACCTTTCTCTTTCTCTTGTCGCTATTCCTCCGCCCTTTGCAGTTCGTCGCGTGCCTCCGCGTTTCTCCATCCTGCCCACCAGCCACGAGATCATGCCGGGCGGTAGCGTCAACATCACATGCGTCGCCGTGGGCTCGCCCATGCCCTACGTCAAGTGGATGCTCAACTCTGAGGACTTGACGCCTGAGGACGAGATGCCAGTGGGCAGGAACGTTCTGGAGTTAAATGGCGTCCGCGAGTCGGCCAACTACACCTGCGTGGCCATGAGCAGCCTAGGCATCATTGAGGCAGTGTCCCAGATCATTGTCAAGTGTAAGAATCAATTGAATCGAGGGTTCCTCTGGTCTAAAGAAATTAAATTATGGAAGCTTGTTTCTGCCTCAGAATAAAAAATTAAAAAGGTAATTGGGACATTTTATCTCACAATTCTGACTTTTCATATCAGAATTGCATGTTTATATCTCGCAATTCTGACTTTATAACACGCAATTGCGAGTTATAAAGTCAGAATTGCATGATATAAAGTCGCAATTGTGAGCTATAAGTCAGAATTGCGTGATATAAAGTCGCAATTGCGAGTTATAAAGTCAGAATTGCATGATATAAACTTGCAATTCCGCGAAAATTAGTCAGTCTTTTTTTTCTTAGAATTGGACTTTATAACTTTATAAATTAGACTGTATCTCACAATTCTGAGAAAAGATGTCAGAATTGCAATTGCGTGTTAAAAAGTCCAATTCTAAGGAAAAAAAGACTGACTTATTTTGAAGACTGACTTATTTTGAAAACTGACTTACTTAGGAAAAAAAGTCAGAATTGCGAGATATAAAACTCGCAATTGCGAGATATAAAACTCCCAATTGCATTATAAAGTCAGAATTGCGAGAAATAAACTCACAATTCTTTTTTTATAACACAATTGCGAGTTTTATATCTCGCAATTCTGACTTTATAACTCATAATTGTGAGATAAAAAGTTGCAATTATCTTTTTAAATGTTTTATTCTGTGGCGGAAACAAGCTTCCATACTTCTTAGTTCCAGAATTGACTACAGTATTTTATTATCCCCCACTGCAGCTTTGCCGAAACCTCCAGGTACTCCTGTCGTGACCGAAACCACCGCCACCAGCATCACCATCACCTGGGACAGTGGCAACCCTGAACCCGTCTCCCATTACATCATCCAGTATCGTGCCAAGTCTCCCGACAGCAAGTTCGAGACCGTGGACTCCATCACCACCACTCGCTACAGTATTGGAGGACTTTCTCCCAACACCGATTATGAGATCCGCGTGTCCGCCTATAACACCATTGGCCAGGGCCCACCCAGTGAACCAGTCGAGGCTAGGACTGGGGAGCAAGCTCCCGCCAGCCCACCGCGAAATATTCAAGCCCGCATCATTTCCCAGAACACCATGATGGTACGCTGGGATGAACCCGAGGAGCCCAATGGACAGATCAAGGGTTATCGGGTGTACTACACCATGGACCCATCTCAGCTCATGAGCATGTGGCAAATCCACAACGTACAGGACAGCGTGATCACCACCATTCAGAGTCTGGTGCCTTCCGAGACCTACACCATCAGAGTGCTGGCCTTCACGTCTGTAGGAGATGGACCCTTCTCAGATCCCATTCATGTCAAAGTGCTTCAAGGAGGTTTGTTTGTCAATTTTTTGTGTCCTTTTGTCAGTATTGGCTCAGCAAAAGATGTAGCAAGGTGAGTTTTGCTATCGGAAATGTCCCATTGTTTGTATCGGGTGAGCTGAGGGTGTAGCAAAGTAAGTTTAACGATTTAAAAATGTCTGTTGTCAGTGCTTGGTTGGCTAACAATGTAGCAAGGTGAGTTTAGCGATTAGAAATGTCTGTTAGTATTGGGTGAGCTAAAGGTGTAGCATAGTCAGTTTAGCTATTGAGAACTGTCAGTTTTCAGTGTTCAGCAAGCTAACAATATAGCAAGATGAGTTAAACACTCTTGTCAGTTGAGCTGCATAATTAAAGTAGAGCTGCATTGAATAAAATAGAGCAAATCCCCTTTTGAAAGTAACATGGCGCTTCAAATAACTATTGTATTGATTAGCCCATAGATATCATATAATAAAGGCTAGATGTCTCGTCCGCGCTGCTGGCCAATGGAGGTCGACGTCCGCACAAATGGTGGCCATCTTGCCACAGGGAGCTCGATCACTCGTAACATTGTGTTTTAATGGCGCATGTACTTTTAAATAACCATAACTTTTCAAACGGTTTGGTTTGTTATAAACGTCAGAGATGTAGTTGACACTGCATACATATGAATAATTATAACATACATGTTCAAGAATTCGTAATTATAGCCACGTTAATAACGTTTGTAAGAAACCAAACCGTTTGTAAATCCGTCAAGATTTCAGCGAGATAAGAGGATTTCTGTTCGTGCTGATCACTCACCTTACTTCAGATACCACAGAGCTCGCCAGAAAGCTTCCCTGTGACAAGATGGCCGCCGGTGATGCCGTTCGAGACTCCGCCTTAAGACATCTAGCCTTATATGGATATCTATGGATTAACCTACATCATTACACCAGTAGGTGGCGACGAGTGACTTTTAAAAAATGTATTTGTCATCGAATCATTCATTCAAGAGATTTGCTCAAAAATGCTGATTCATTCAGAAATGAAACAAGTGAAGTATTTATGAGTGAGTCATTGAATCATTCATTCAAACCAATTTTATTAAAATATTCATTCTAATATTTTTTTAAAATAGATTGCTGCAATTAATATTTTGTCAGAACCTCTAGTTGTCGGTTCAGAATCGTGATCTCTATTTGAAACAAAAAATCGTGATTCTCATTTTGTCCATAATCGTGCAGCTCTAGTTGTCAGTCGTGAGTTAGCTGAAGATGTTTAGCATTTGGAAATGTTACTGTTGGGGAGTAAAAAATGTACAGTAGCAAGATGAGTTTAGTGATTGGGTATGTTTCTATTGGATGAGACAAAAAATGTAAGTACATTTTCACCTGGTAATTGTTCTAACCCTGTTGCCACGGGAGTAAATGTTTTCTCTAACACTTTCACTAAATATACAGTTGTAAAAATCAGTTTAATTTCATGTCTATTAAACTGTCAACACTGGCTCCATTTGTAGTCCCTGGACAGCCGACAAACTTCCAGGTCGGAGAGGTGTCAGACACAGGTGTTGAGCTTACATGGGAACCAGCTTTCGAGAAAGAGGGAATCATCAGTTACGAACTGCATTACAAAGAGGGCAGTCAAGGACCTCAGGTGCCTTCTCAACAACAAACCGTCTCAAATATATTGTCAGGACTGCTGTCGCACATCCAATTTTGAAGTAACTGTTATCATTTCCCACCAAACAGGTAAAGAAAACATTCGGTCCAACCTCTTCCTATGTGGTGGAGGGCCTACGCGCTAATACAGAGTACTACTTCTCTCTGGCTGCCGTCTCCAACAAGGGCATTGGAGCCTTCACCAATGAAATATCCCAAAGGACATCCCAAGCCAGTATGTAGTCCATTTCCTTTCCTCAGGATGCGAATGAAGGGTTGGGGGATGTCTAATATTGTATTTTGTTTGAGAAATGCCAAGACATAATGGCTATTTTGAGCTTTCGATGGGGTTGGGATACAACAACGCACTGTTTGAGAGGGCCACTATAACCTTCACCCCCGTTTCCCAATCCAGGGATATTGTCTATCGACTCTAGAAATGTCAAGAGTAAATGATAATGGTGTGCTTGTGTCTGTAGCAGATAAGTGTTAAAGACTGGATGTTAGTTTGGTCCCTGATTTTTGACAGGTTTGGGTTTCTGGCATTGACTTTATGCATCTGAATTGAGCAGAACAGCATCACCTTTGAGCCAAAAGAGAGTCTTGCTACATGCAGGCGGGAAAAAGGTGATGTTGTTTTGTTGAGAATATTTCCAAATGACTTGGCAAAACTTGATGATTTTTGAAAATATTTCTCTCTGTGCATGTTGACAAATTGTTTTTTAAGAGAAGATAAGTACGAGCAGAACAAATTTGTGTAAAGTGTTCATAAAAACATTCTTATGTAAATTGTTGCATTCAGTTCAATGCGCCAGTTTATGCAAGAATTTGTTCAGCTTGCATTGCATGAATGAGTCCATCTGACTTTGATGTTTTAAACATAATTTATTTTGTGTAAAGCGTGTAAAGGTTAAACCTAAACTTTTAAATGACCCATGTTGTTTAGTTTAATGGATTCCTCGCCCCTTGGCAGGATGGTGTCGCAAACTTCTTTTTCTTCTTTGTTTGGTGATTCTTTCATCTGGGTCTCTCTATGTCACAGTTATGTACTTCAGAGATTTCCTACATGTGAAACAAACAAATCAATGTGGGCTGATTGATCTGCGGCAAGCGTGCCATTTGGCTCCCCTGCGTGCTCCCTTCTTTCTTCTGTGTTCGTATTTCTTTTTCATGTGTCAACAGCAAATGCACTTTTTTCCTCCCATGCGACTGAAGCGCACAAAATATTATTGACTCTGGGGTCTGCCATGGCTTTCCACCACATCTAGTCCCTCACTGTGTATTACTGAGAGCAGCACAGGCTGTGGCCGCTGGCGCCTGCAGGTAGTCAGCATTTACACTGGGAGACCGTCTGAATTATTCAAGCCTCCGGCCTAAAAATACACCCTCGCTGAGTCGCATCATGATTCGGTGCATGAAATCATCAATGCTTGTGGGGAACCTTGCAGCTGGCATGTGCCCGGTGCTAAAATATTGCAGTTACTTGTGCACAGCTTGTATTACGGTACAAACAGAGGGGTCCAAAAATGCATCTATTTTGCAGTCTTTTCTTATTTAATACAGAGGTTTTGGTTTCAAAGCATAACAGTTTGAGTGAGAAGTTAAACCCCAAAAAAATCCTTGAGTTTCATTGTGTTCTCAAACTTTTATACTAATATCACTTGTATTTTATATTTAGTTAACTTCAGTTTCATTGAGCACAGAAAAAAAAACTGTTTTAATGTGGGGCGGAAGGTGCAGTCATTTGTTTCCTCTTAGTTTTTAAGTTTCTTTCCACATAAAGGATTAGACAAGAATTATTATACTAATCAATTATCGGATGCTTTCAATTGTAGAATAAATTAATAAAGGTTGACAGGTATATTTGTGAAATGGCATTTCGACATAAGCTTTTAGCTATGTTTCATGTTAGCTAACTTCAACAAAGAAAAACGTATGTGGACCTTTAAAACTAGGCCCTTTGTCACGCTTATGTTTCAGTGTAAATGAAAAAAAAAAATGAAAAAAAATTAACTCATTGTTTAAAGTCAACATGAAATGGCATTCAGAACTAATTTTGCTTAACTGTAATCTGATGCATTTCTGAGTGGAATGTTCAATCAGGACTTGATTGGACAATTGGAAGAAATTGGATTTTAATTGAATTTCTAGAATTGTGAATGCATTTTGCTTTCATGTTAACTTTAAATGGTTCCTGTTGCAGGTTTAGTCCTCCAGACTTGGATAAATTCACAGTGGGCGGAAGATGCCAGAAAGCCATGGCAGTTGTGGCCCATTTTAACTCATCTTCTGTTTCTACCTGTGCAGCTTGTTGGTGCAGAATGGGTGGGATGGGGTTGGTTGAGTGGGTGCTGGGATGCAATGAACCTGCTGCATTGACACACAACGTAACACCTGAGCCAGAGAGAGCAAGCACTGAATGCATGCATTACCTCCCCCTACCCCTGGGGGGCGCTCTGTTAATGCACGTTGTACGCTGTGTGTGTCCTCTTCTGTTCCATCTCTATATGTCCGTCCCGCTGTTTGTGTCTTCATATATTGTATTCTGGAACAATGCAGTGCACTTTTTTACCTCCCTTTTGTTTTCTAGCTCTTCTGTGTTTCACTCCAGAAATGAAACTAAAGCTCACCTGCTCCAGCTTGACGTCACCTGGTTTTAATTCATTTCTGTTCAGTACACAGGTTTAAGTTCATTTTTATTTCATTTCGGTTTGGTTTACTCTAACACACTTGAGGAAACAGCTCTAAGCATTTTTTTTTTTTTTTGTGGCTCTTCCTGTTGGGGTTTCATTTTCCTTGACAAGCTCGACATGCAGCAACAGCACTTAGCATTGCCAAAGCAAATCCATTAAACTAAAGGTGAGAGTAAGTATCCCGGCGGGATGACCGTAGGCTTCTTGCTTGAGTTATGGGACTCTGTCCCACAGGGTCTCGCACAGATGGGAGACGTGGTTCACTACATCTGCCGACGTCTTCCCTTGAGCAGAAACTAAAGTAGTGCAGATTTACCCATAACAAGGTCAGGGAGGTGACAAGCTCGGACAGTTAGAAGCAATTTAGCACAAATGCCCCCCAACTTAACACATAAACATTACAGTGTGGATTCCCGTGAGGTAAGTGACCGCCATTCGGAGGAAGCCCAGTCTGCCATCCCATGTTTCAGAAGTCGGCCACTTAACCAACTTGACAGTCCATATAAGTAGGCGTATAAGTGACCTTGAGGTGCAAAACTGTCATATACACCAGCGGACTTGGTTCAAATCCCTTACACAAGCTAGAAAGAGGGCCATCATCTTCACAGAGAGTTCCCAAGATGTTTATAGACTAATTTCTTCCAGATTTTCACCAGAATTTCCTCTTCGTAGGTCTATTTTGCACTACACCAACTGGCATACTGGTCTTCCTCAAAAAGGCGTGAAAGGAAAGTGTATTGTGTTTGTTTCTTTTTTGGTACAGTGCTGTTGAGTTGACGCTCAGTCAGGTCACTGTTCGTGGGTCAGCCCACAGTTACGAACCAAAGCCCCTTCGATGGTCCGGCAGAGAGTACTCACCTCACCCTCCATATCCCCCAACACTTGTTTGCATACCCTGGAGGATGCTAAATATTGGGGGATGTGTCCAAACTCTTGAGGGTAAGTGGAGATAGACACTCCTGCCTTGACCAAGTGGGTGGCAGTGGCATTCTGGAAAGTGCGCTTAAGAGTCAATGGCTATTGAGTGATGCTCAGGTTTCAAACATGGTCATAGAGGGTCCACAAACTGGGGGCAAGGGTTTCCGCACCAATCTTGGGTTTGGTGCTAGAACATCTTGGAGGTCCTTTTCCAGCCAAGTCCAATGGCTCCAATCAGTTGTTGCACTCAAAGAAGTTGACAGCGTCTGGCACATAAATTAATTCCAACTTTTTTATCCAAACAAATCTGTCATTGCAGTAGTTTTCATCTCTCAGTTGGCTTTTTTGTAGCAGCGCCCACCATTTGGCCTGGATCTGGATTATTAGGTCATTAATTATGACAGTTTTAAGGCACAACCCTTTGATTTTGAAGAGTGATTTCATTTCGAACACTGAAATCCAAGACTCTTTTTGTGTTTGATGTATAATACAGTCCCAGAATCATGCATCTAAACCTTCAGGTAGTTCTGCAACTCTCAGATACAAAACTTTCATTTCGCACTCAAACCAGGTCGATTTTACAAGAACTGAATGCAAATACTCTTCAAGGGAGGAAGTACATCTTCAAAATATATCTTCAAACGGAAGATGAAAATCCTGTAAAACTTTAATCCAATAAGCCCATTTGGTGAATAAACAGGGCTCTGAATAATGTTGCTTGCTGAACTCTGAGACCGGTGACACCAATGATAAAAGCTGCCTGGTGATAGGACAAGTCGGTTAACTATTTCACAAACAAAAGCTTTACTCAGAAAATAGATGTGTTAAAAAGTAAAGTAAGAGTTCGGTTAAGGGGGGATTATATTACATGGGTGGTTGGATGTTAGCGAGGTGCTAGCACCCTGATCTCAATCTTGTGGACCCTCAGGCTAGTGTAAACAGTGAATAGTGCAGCCTGATGAAAGCACAGGGAACGCTCTCTCCCTCCAGCCCCAAAAACATCCACATTATAGGCCAAATGACTCAACAAATTGACTAAAGTAAATGAATGTAAATAGTTTGAATTGAGCTGTATTCGGCTAGCTCAGCAGTAGAGGGAGAGGGCCGAACCCAACCGAATCTAGGGAAATATAGTCTCCCTCGAATCGGGTGCTTGTGGTAAGAAAGTCTTTAAAAATTAGTGTTTGAAGATGTCAGGTACGTATAATGTACAGGAAAATGCTTTTGTGTCTTTTGTTTTGGTTTTTGCTGTTTTTAATGGTTTTCCTTTCTGTTTGAAGCTTGGTGGCTTTCATTGATTCTTCTGAGTTGACATTTTGGGTCCTAACATTTTTTTTTTTCAGCCATTATTTCGCAGAGAGTTTTGCTCATTTTCCTGTAATCTGTTTTGAATGATTTTGTTTTGCTTTCCAACGATGGTGCTCATCCATTTGAATTTCAGTCACAAATATGGTTTATCCCCATCTGTCCGTTTCCCCCTCATTCATTTGTGTTACTTATAGCTTCAGGGATCAGTGTGACAGAGTAACTTTTAATGTTTAATTTACAATGGAGATAAATGTTACAGGCCTTTAAATGGTGTAATACATCCATATGCGCAAGCATTTAGTAGGCATGGACTCTGTGCATTTCAAACGAGACTTTTATATTGATTTAGAACTGCACAGACGCTGTAATTTTTTATATGTGCAGGGAAAGTGCTCGACAAAAACGCCTCGAAATACCGCAATGAATGGCCTTCATTCAAATGCAAATAATGTGATCTATTTTCCTCTCATGGTGGAAATATATCCTGAGAGCCCAGGGTATTTACTGTGAAAGATGGGCTAAATCTTTGGCTCGTGCACTGGCGGTTGTAGTTGGATATTTTTGTCTTGTTTTCCAGTACAAATATCGAAACTTCCTAGATACATTTCACTACAAAAAGAAATAAGATATTAATTCTTGTTTTTTGAAAACATTTAGTGAGTTAATGTCAAGGGGGTCCGAAAAAAGAAAAAAATCAAAGGGAAAACAAGATGATTTTTCTGACCCCATTGAAATACTGACACCCAACATCTGTGGTGTTACTTCTAGATCTCTGACACGAAAATCAAGCCAACGTTAAACCTTCATGCTTCATATTTATGCATGCATGCGAAACACCCCGACCTCTTCAAAACCAAGCTCTTCTGTTTGCATTTGCCCTTTGTTTTCCTCGTTTTTTCTTTGGTTTCAGTATGTCTCTGCTTGTTTTATTTTTTCAGTTGGGTTTTCCCTTTTATCATTTTCTTTTTCTCTTTCCCATCTTTTCGTTTTTTGTTTTCCACCCCTCCTCTCCCCCCTTCCCAAACCTGAGCAGAGCCCTCCGCCCCCCCTCAAGACATTAAGTGCTCCAGCTCCAGCTCCACCACCCTGCTGGTAAGTTGGCGCCCTCCGCCGGCCGAGAGCCAGAACGGGGCGCTGGCCGGGTACATAGTGCGCTACGCAGTGGTGGGCGCCGGGGCCGAGGTCAGCACGGAGCCCGTGGAGGAGCCGGCGGTGCCGCCCAGCTCCGACCAGATCCGGCTCCAGCGGCTGGAGAAATGGACCATGTACAGAGTCACCGTGGCGGCCTCCACCAGTGTGGGTCCGGGCCCCGAGAGCGAGCCGCTGCTCTGCCGCACGGACGAGGACGGTACTGAAACCTTGAAACAAATTAAGAATTACAAATTTAATTGAGCTTTAATTTACTTGTGAAGCAACACTGTTAGATACTAAGACTTGTTTTCATTGATAGTATCTTGAATAGAATTGTATTTTGTCTTAAAGCTCTCGCATATTTTGTTTATACTTAAAATGAGTGAGCAAATCTGCCAGTGAAGACAAAATTACACTTTTATTAAAGGCACATTCTCTGAAAGCAAGTATTAATATCTTATGCAGTGTTGCTTCTCAAGTACTTTATCTTGTTTGAGTTAGATATTTTAAATGGAAAATATACAAGTTTTTGACGTTTTTAGATAGTTCAGGTTCAACAATATTAAAAATGTAAAATGACCTCTTAAAACTATTTAAATGTCCAACCTAGACAGTGTTTTAAGGCATCGTGGCATGTCAAGATTATGCTTCAACGCAAAACAATATAATCTTACAACATGAAAAATGAATCAGCTTTTTTAGCCCATTTCATGCTTTAAAAAAAAATCTGTATTTTACTGTAACACTTCCTTTTCTAAAGCCACTGTATTTGGTTTTATTTCCCCCGTTCTTTTTCCAGTGACCTTATATAGTCTCTAGCCAAGCTTAGTGAGAAAATAAATCTAAGATGGTGGATGAGGTGAGAGAAATGTTGATTATACGTCTGTGTGGACAGCTCACTCTTTTCGGGAGCAGATCTATTGACTTGCATTATGTGATGGAGGAAACATTGACTTAGCATCATTTTCATCTGTCACACCTCTTTGTAAAAGCACTCGGACAGCTTATGAGCACTGAAATAAATCTAGCCAGAGTAAGAAATTGTGTCGGACGTTCCCTGGTGACAGCAGTCTTTCTCTGTGACTGACAGCGCTAGTTCAGGATACAAGCTAGTAATCAATACTGGCGCTGTGGGCCACCCTACGATGGATGGTTTTGACGGGCTGGTCATCCGCTGTAGGCGGGCCGAGAGGGAGGGAACACTTCCCTAAGACCTCCGATGGGAAATCTTATTTGACCAACCTTGACCAACATAACTTTTGGGTTATGTTATTTGAGTTATTTGAGTAGCGATATGTTACGACAGTCACATCCTTGGAGACTTGTACCGTTAAAGCGTCTTATATGGTAGAGCCAAGCCTCAAAATACAGTACATCCCCTTATGGCGTCTTTTATTGAACATACAGGAAATCGGTCTCCTCCTTACAGCAGTTCTGAATGACCGGAGGTATTAAACATCAAGGCCTCGTATAAAAGGATTTTCATTAGCTCGCAGGTCTGCAGACAGCAAATTGATCAGAGCTCAGATAAGAATGATAGTGAAATGGAAGGGGATGAAATGGTTGCTCGGGTATATGGGGGTGTGATATTGCATTTGATTAAATATCCCTGAAGATGGGCGCTTAATCAGTAACCTGGTTTCACATAATTGAATGTACATACTAGCTGAGACGCTAGGGCTTAGTTTCTTTTCAGACGTTTTGAGGTGTGTGCTTTGTGTAGTCAATTAGGATTGGTACTATTTAAAAAAATCGGACTCAGACATAATTAAAGATGTATGTTATTGCCTTTTCTCAAATTTGTGTTATTTGGGACTTAAAACTGAGTTCTTTAAAATATTTCATGTACATATTCATATTATTTGAGGCCAAAAAACATCTGGGAAGCCATGTTTAGGGTGTGATATCTCAGGAACCATGATTTCTAGCTTTGTTCAAATTGGTAGATTGCTAGAAAAACGTGTTCCCTAAAAGTCCAAGTAGTTCAGAGTCTCATCAGGGTAGAAATATACTCGAAACTGGCCTCTAAAGTTGGTAGAAAGTGAAAACTATGTAGATGAATGAGTGATAATAGTGTCTTAATTGTGTTCATTAAAGACTAAATGTGTTTTGATTGAAAAACAAATTTTGATTGACTTTTTGTTCCCCTATCATGATGAAAATTGGTGGATTGGTAGAAAAATGTGTTCTCTTCAAATCCTAGTGGTTCAGAGTCTCATCAGGGAAGAAATATTTTCGTAATTGAAAATGAAAAAAATGAAAAAGTGAGTGGTAATTGGGCTTTAATTGTGTGTAATTAAAACACAAGTTTTAATTGACTTTATGTCCCTATCATGATGATAAATGCTAAGGCAAATACTAATACTACTACACTCAAACTAAGAGTTAGTAATATGAGCAAAAACCGGGCATAGCATAGCAACACCCTAGCATCACATCGGTGAGTTTTGCACAGGCAATACTGTGTGTAAAAATGTTCAAATCTAGTTTTAATTATCACAAACATGCTTAATTCATGTCCTCTTGTCCCACCGCAGTTCCTGGGGCCCCCCCTCGCCGTGTGGAGGTCGAGGTGCTCAACTCCACCGCCATCAAGGTGATGTGGCGCTCCCTGTTGCCAGGGAAACAGCACGGGCAGATCCGCGGGTACCAGGTGCACTACGTCCGTGTGGAGAACGGCGAATCCCGCGGCCTGCCCCTCATCAAGGACGTCATGCTAGCCGATGCACAGGTATGTTAGCGCGATTATCAATGTTTCGTCAAACAAATGGCGAGTTAACTTGTTGCCGATTAGTTATTTTTATGCTACTGTTGCAGCAAAAGTGGTTCAAAATCTTCACATGGCCACTGCAACAAACGTATGAAAATCCTTTTATAAATAATTTAATCTGTGAAGTTATTTTATAGCCTCTAGAATGCTTTCCACAAGCGGTCCAAAATATCTTATCAGCCATTAGAATTGCACGGTTTAGTCAAACCTCTAATAAGTTTAACCTCCAAGGCTCTAGTGTCATAGATAAAGTCAACAAAAGCTGATTATGTCTGCCGTATTAAGTGCCCCGAGAGCTCCACTAAAACACGAGGCACTTGAGCATTGCGGTCACAATTCAGACTTGATTTAAAAGCACAAGTGGCAAAAAGAAAGAAGAAAAAGCAACCGAGCGCCTCTGGCTGCAACCTAAAATTATAATACAAGCTTCTGTCATGAAAACAGCAGATACGAGGCACCTTATTCTCCTCACAGCTGCAAATATTACAGCTTTGAACAAACCGTGACTAAAGCTTTTGAATCTATGCCTCGTGTGTTTATGATGGAATGGTTTACAGTCTCCGTTAAGTGGGAATCAGTTGATATCTGGGTCACGACGCAATGATGTTGTGATTGTGTACAAACGGTGACATATTGCGATCTTTCACATGTTTGTTTCTCATTATCTGCAGTGGACTTAATCTGACTGAATTGACTTTTAGGAATAGAAAGTTTCATTTTAGTATATATATTTTATATATTAGTAAATATAAATAATTTAGTAAATATATTATCATCTCATATTGAATAATTTTTTTTATATTTAATAAATATAAAATATTATTTATACATTTCATTATATTTTTAAATAAATTACAATACTTGAAGTATCTTTTCAATAACTTTTTTTAATTATTCTCAGTGTAAAAATATTAGTATCGTGAGGTAAAATGTTGCATTTTTGTTCAGTTTTTCTGTTTTAGTCACAAATTAAATTTTTCAGTGAAATCAAGTCCACAAATAGTCGTCTTATTCAATCGTTTTAAATATTCATGCGGAAAATATTTACATTATTCATAAAATCACTTTGAAACAAAAAATGTGTTGTAAAAATATCAGTAGCCTACAGTATCTTGTGGTGATTTATACCAACACTTTTATTCATCAAATTAATTTTGCTCTGCATATTTCTTTAGAAGTTATGATCTGATATCAAACTCAAAAACAGTCGTTTTCTTATTCTCTTACCAAATGAAATGGCGGGAAAAGCTGCAGGAATGACACGCTCAGATAGCGGCGGCCACTCAATTTCCTGCCTCGTCTTCAATCTTCACCATTTTTTTTCCACCCTAATCCACACTGACCTACTTTAAAACACTCTGCCGTTCTTCCATTTCCTTGGCACTTTTACCTTGTTTCGTCTTACGCTTTCCTCTCTTTCTCTCTGTCTGTCTTTTCCCTCTCTTTCAAACCGCGCTCCCTCTTTCTCCTCCCGGGTGGGGGATGTTAGTGGGAAATGGACGACACAGCTGAATACGTGAGTATGGCTGTCGGCGAGAGTGCGCTGTGATCTGAGGACCTGTGATGTTACATCAGACCCACCCGGCCGATGAGTGTGCTTGTAGCAGTCGGCCTAAACCCACAACTAATCACGGAAAATGGATTGACACGTAGAGTTTTGTGTCAGAAGTCTCTCATTTAAAGAGTTTTCTTGCATTGCCAGATTTTTATAATGAGCCAATTTATGCCACAGAGAGAAAACAACCAATGCAACCTCATGTCCATTGTGTGTGTGTGTGTGTGTGTGTGTGTGACGACTTCAGAAAAATGTGAATGGTGCACAGGGGGAATGATGTAACATCAGGGTTCTTTTATGCCTGGCATGGACGAGTGTGTTTTGTGCTGTGATGTTTTGCATCAAAGATGAAGCTTATTTTGTGCTTATTTTTGTTCCTTTTAAAGAAATGGAGTTTTATTTATTTTTATAAATGGATCAGTTGTGTAACCCCTAGATTGCATGAACAGGTTTGATGTGAAGCTCAGTCCTCTGTTAGCAGCGGGACCCGCAGGTGCTTTTTTCCTCCGCGAGCGCTTGCCATTAATTTCCTCTCCGTCATGCGCGCTGATCAAAGCTCACTCGCTTTCACGTGAAATATTGGAAAATAGGGGCCCGTCAGAAGTGTGTGTGTGTGTGTGTGTGTGTGTGTGTGTGTGTGTGTGTGTGTGTGTGTGTGTGTGTGTGTGTGTGTGTGTGTGTGTGTGTGTGTGTGTGTGTGTGTGCACGCACAGCTTACCGGCCGACCCCAAGAAATTCATTATTCTGACGGTCTGTTTGCTCAGGCTCTGTTGAATTAATTCACAGACATGACGTGTTATAGATGAGCAGGAATCGTAAGATAACCTGGTCAAACTAGATGACACGCTAAATGCCAATAATAATGAGCCACACTGCAGTATATATCTATATAGGCTAGTATATGAAAAATATTTATAATATAATAATATATTTATACTGTGCGTGTGCGTGTGTGTGTGCGTGTGTGCGTGTGTGCGTGTGTGCGTGTGTGTGTGTGTGTGTGAGATATCAAACGACATACAATAACTATATTTCATGGAACAATTATTAATGTAATTTATTAAATTGGGTAAAACATTTAATTAATAATGATACAGTAGAAAAAAATTTTTTTTGAAAAAGACTTAAAAATATGTAATAAAATATTTATATTTAAAATATTTTATAAAAGAAAATATTTAACACACACCATAGAAAACATGCACTAATGTAAATGCAATAAAAATATAAAATGTTTAATATATACAATTTATATCTATAAATAAATAATATATGTGTATGAAATTAAATATATATATATATATATATTAATATCTATCTATCTATCTCTCTATATATTTAAATATAGATAGATATAAATATATATAAATGATACATTATATAAAATATGTCTATAAATAAATTGTGTGTGTGCATGTGTAAATTATTATGTGTGTGTGTGTGTGTGTGTGTGTGTGTGTGTGTGTGTGTGTGTGTGTGTGTGTGTGTGTGTGTGTGTGTGTGTGTGTGTGTGTGTGTGTGTGTGTGTGTGTGTGTGTGTGTGTGTGTGTGTGTGTGTGTGTGTGTGTGTGTGTGTGTGAATTATATACATAATAATATTTGTTTATATGTTACTATTGTTATTATTTGTTATTTTATTATTTATATCTGTAAAGAAATTAAATATGTATATATACATACAGTACTCAACATCTGAAGTGGATCAAAAAAGTTCATCAAAGTTGTCCTAAGACAAGATATTATAAATAATATATAAAATATAACTTTATATATTTATATATATATATCTCGAAAGTTCCCCAAATGAAATGTGATTGCACATTCTTTAGTAATGTGACAAGTTGCTAGGTTAATATTCTTTTAAAAATAAAAACAAGAGTAGGCTACAGATTGCAGGTTGTGACATTGAAAAGAGGGGAAACTGGCGCCGGGCCTGTGCAGGTGACATGTCATAAAGTCTTTTTTTTTAAATCCGTTCCTAACATAGTGCTAACTTCCCTCTTCATGTCCATTAAACACAGGAGATGGTCATCGGGGGCCTGCAACCTGACACCACGTACTCCATCACCGTGGCCGCCTACACCACCAAAGGAGACGGTGCCCGCAGCAAACCCAAGCTGGTGGTGACGAAGGGAGCAGGTCAGTAATAATAACGTTATCATTAGCCGAGCTCCGTCGCACAGCGGGCCAGGTGTTATTGGCTACAGGAGCAAAATGAACCTTTAGGGACTTCATTCGAGTGAGAAGAAAAAAAACATGGCCTATATAGTGTGTCTGGAGTACATAAAAACTATAAGGGAATGTAGCGGTTAGCCACATGTTGCTACAGCAAGAGAAAGTTTAGTTTTTAGAAAACCTGAACTAATGAGATAATGATGAGTCATTAGTCTGCTAACAGTGATTTAGTGTGCTAAACAGCATGCTAGCGTAGCATCATTAAATTGGACTCAAAGTGTTTTCTAATTGATGGTTTATATACACATGCAGATAGAGTTTTTAGTACCATGGTATTCTTATAAGTACTCTATTTCTGTACACATGCAGACCAGTGTGTTTTGGCTGTTGCATTGCTTTTCGCTGTTTGTTTGTGTGTGTGTGTGAGCATTTTGTTTCTAAGTTTCTAAATTGTTTAAGCACTACACTAAGTTAGCTTTAATCTTGCCTGATTATTCAAGCTAACTAATGACCAGACAACCCATTACCCAGTAAATTCTGAAAATATTTTGTTCTGTACATCCCAAGTGTAAGAATTGAGGGGATTTGCCTTACTTAAACACACCATGGTATTACAAGTAAAGTGATTACCCTAGTGCATTTTGGAGACTACCATTATGCTAATACCATTTTATTTCTGTACACATGCAGACCAATGTGTTTTGGCTGTTGCATTGCTTCTCGCTGTTTTTCTTTTTTTGCGTCTTACGTCGCCTTTTGTTTTAAGATGCCGTGTTAAATAGCGCTGTAAAGAGTTTGCTCTAATCCTGCCTGATTATACAGCCTTACAACCCACTAACTAGTCGATTAAAAAAAATATTTGATACATCCCTACTGTTAGAATCGTGGTGGTTTTCCTTTCTTAAATGCACAATGGTATTGCCAGTATACTATAGAAAAGTGAATACCATGCTAGTGAATTTTGGACGCTACCATCATGCTAATCCCATGATATTCTTTAAAGTACCTTTTAAACAGTATATTATATGGTTATCAAACAGTACCGCGGGTGTGTACGGTGTCGTAGCCTAGCTCGTTTCTTCTCGTTTTATTATTTTTTAGAATTTACTCGTTTAGCGCTGACGAGACAGGTGTGCCGATCCCAGGTGTCAAGTGTGACAGTCCCGCCACATATGCATGTCATTCTCAACGCCTGTCTCTCTCCCTCTCCCTCGCGCAGTGATGTGGCGCTCAAAGGAAGGATGTCCCTGTGCTTCCCGCCTCCGAAAGTGTGGCGAAACGCTTACAGCAGACAAAAGAAATAAATAAATAAACAAGGGCAGACTCAGCCCTACTTAAAGAAGCGGCATCACACTCTTTCAAGTGCCAGAACAGAAGGGAAGCTTGACCAATGGGGCTCAGAAGAGCCACTCCGGGGCACTTTCATGCCTCATTTCTGCTACATAATGCTGTCAGACAATTTAAGCCCCTGCCTTATTGTATTGATAAGGGCCGACCCGCCCCTTTCAAACCCGGAACCTTCCTTAAGTCCGCCTGTCATCTGAGAGCGCCGTCCGTCCCCGAGCTGCCATTCTGCATGTCGGAGATACACTTCAGAACAGCGACTCAGTCAGTCAGGCTCTACGGTCACACCGAGCCGCCATTCAAGTTGCAAGCGGCGGAATAATGTGCACTGAGTGCACCATTAGTATTTTTATTGGTTAAAAAAATAAATAATCACAATGATAATTACATTTTAATAGTATATCAGTGAACACCGGTACAAATGCAACAACAAAAAAAACTAATTAGTCATTTTGGATTATTTTTGTGTCATGTGTCAGCCATATTGACGAACATTATTAATGTTGCATTCAAAGAGCTGCGTTATCGGTTAACCGCGCCTTAATCTCAAAGCAGATGTCCTTGTATCGATCTAATTGATGCTGCCTGTTGTCCGTGAGGAACGACACGGAAATGATTGATTCTGTTCTCGCTTCAGAGCCGACAGACTGATTGATGTGTGCTCTGTCAAACCCCTTCGTTGCTAATACGCCTTATCATTCGCGATTCCATGTGCATTAAACGCAAACTGCAACGTCTTTAAGTTTAGCCAGATCCCGATCGAGGACGAGCCTTCCTTATTTTAATTTCCTCCTGTCTCCCTTCATCCTTGTGGGAGATGAGCAGATTGCATGCTAATGCAGAGGCTGGAGGTGTTCTTCACGAGTGCCCGCTTGGACGGCCGCCACGGCTCGGGGACCAGAGAGTCTGGATGACTCACAATCCTCCCGGCACTGTGGTTATTCTCTTCAATTAATTGGTCCACTTAGGGCCACTTGCTCCAGTCCTGATTGTGGAGAGTGAAGCTCCTTGTTGGTCTCTGGAGCTTCTTGTCTAGTCGCGTCTGAAGCCAGGATACTGTGGTATGGAGTTGAACTTTCTGCAAATTGAATTTTTGGGATTATGGGATTACAAACAGGCATTATGGTGTTCATAAATTGCTGTTAGATAGATCCAAAATTAGATAGATCCAAAATTAGATTGGATCAGCTGTGTTTGAAATCTATATTAGTTGCTGCATTGCCTTGCAACTGTAAACAGCTAGCCAACTCATGAAATGCTGCACCATGCTTATGTGCCTAAATAAAACCTTGGTAAAATCACTGTAAAACATGGTCTCTTGTGGTATGTTGCTTTAATTTTTCAACAGTACACAAGAAATAATTAATCAAAGACTTTTAATTATGTCGCCCTTTTGTCATCCTGTGCTGAGGACATTAAGTCGGACGGTTATATTCAGACATATTGCCCTTGTCTTTTGTATTTTTGATATCAGTTCAGCCCAGAATGCAACGCTGCAGTTTTTTCAGGGCTAAGTTATGTCAGCTGGCAGTCGTGCTTTATACGCCTAATATAACTCACTGTAAGTCCTGTCGGCAGGTTAATTGCATGTTAGCTGAAGGTTATTTTATTTTGTTCTTTTTCGCAGCAGCTCTGGCGCTTCTCCTCTACTGGAGATGAGAAGGACAGAGAGCGAGAGGAAAGTAGGGAAGGGGAGGGCGTGAGTGTGAAACGCAATCCTATCTTAATCAGTGGCTGTGGGTCAACAGTGGCCGTTAATGCAAGGCCTAATGGGAAACGTGCCTGTGGTCCTGTGGAGAGGATTGTGTGTCGTCCAGTGGAGTGGACTGGAGTGCTGTTGGTGAGGGGAAGCGCGCTACAATCACGCTGTCTCTGACCCTCGTTGTCCTCTTGCTGCGGCAGATTGCGATGATTCCCCGTCACCTTCATCAGCTCTCCTTTTTTTCTGGAGTCATTTGTCCTCCTATCTGGTCTCATGCCCTCCGTCTCTATCATACGGCTGTTAACCCACCATCTCTCATCCGGTGATCTGTTCAACAACCATCTATTCACTTCTGTTAACTTAAAATATAATAGTGTTGCTGTTCTGACATAAGACTGTGATTTTGAAACATTTGCAGTTACTAATAGAGTATATGTGTTGTTAACACCTTTATGGCAGTTGCACAATAAATGCATGCTTATGTAAGAGTACTTTACGGGAAATGGGTTTGTAATCCTTTTAAATTCGTTTCAGGTGCCTTTTCTTTAGTAGGGAGTAACAGGATGAAAAGACATTTGGTTTTGATACAGCAAACTTAAGTGAGATACGGTTCATTTGAAGTTAATGTAATGTCCCTCTCTTTCTCTCTCTCTCTCTCTCTCTCTCTCTACAGTGCCGGGGCCTCCCTTTCTCTCCGTCAACCAAAACTCAGAGACTACTGCATTAGTACGCTGGCAACCCCCAGATTTTATCGCTCCGGGTCTCGAGGTGCAGGGCTATCGGCTGCAGTTCGGCCGAAAAGACGTGAGCCCCCTGGCCACGCTGGAGTTCGGCCCTCAGGAGTTTGAATATTCCATTAGCAATATCCACCGAGGGGCCACGTACATGTTCAAAGTATCCGCCAAGTCCAGATCGGGATTTGGCGAAGAGGCTACGCGAGAACTGAGAGTCCCGGAAGAGGTTCCTCGAGGGTATCCTCAAATAACCAAAGGGTCCAACATCACCTGCTGCTCGCTTCAGTTCTCCTGGCTGCCTCCGGTACTAGCGGAGCGCAACGGTGATATAACGGAATACACACTGGCCTATCAGGAGATGGGAATGGCTGGCGGACCCAAGGAACTGCGTCTGCCGGCAAGCGAGAACAGCTACACCCTCAACAGCCTGAGACCCAACGCAGTGTATGATGTGAAAATTCGAGCGCACACCAGTGTAGGTCCAGGGCCCTACAGCCCACCGATCCAGTATCGAACAGTGGCCTATGAAGCAGGTAGGGGTTGCTCATTTCCCCGCCTCAAGGGACAAACCTCTACAATGCAAGCACCTACACCCGATTATATAAAGTTCTCTGGGAGCCACATACCTCACTAACACCCTCCCCCACAACAAGGTAAAATAAGTCAGTAAGCTAAAGTCAGTCAGTTTTGAAAGGGGAGGAGCATCAATTTTTGCGAGGTAAGTGCCGATTGGTCAGACACGCCCAGCACATTCACTCATCTAATCACCAAATTTCCCTAGTATCAAAGGCAGGCGAGAACCACGTCAAGGAGATCCCAAATCTGAAGTGAAACTAGGCACATTTGTTTACTTTGGGTTTTTCTCATTTATTTTTCATTTTTTGGTCTGACAATTCCTCTTTTCTGTACTCACCTTTCCCCCCCGCTCCCACACTAGGATGGTTTGAAGCATGGCGTCCCATGATGCACTGCTAACAAGTGTGGGCATGACAATTGTGTTTTGGGGTTTGTCCTCGTTCCTGTCGGGCTTTCTGCCACGGCAGTGCCTATCCAAATTTGAGAGTATGCAGCAGTGGGTTACTCAAACATAATGTGGGTTCAGCTATTCTGGAAGCATTCAGGGGGGATTATGGGAACTGCTTTCAAAATGTTCTTGTTGGGGCGGCACTGCCGGGCCAGGGCAGGCAGAGTACTGTGCGATCCTGTGGTTCTGTGTTCACCAGTCCAGTCTAGCGTGCTGTTTGTCCCAACTGAGCGCCTCCCTCCCTCCCCTTCACAGCTAACGCCACACTCCGCTCACTCCGAGGGACCAAAGCCCCTTTCCCTTGGGGGAAAAAAGAAAAATGGTCGCAAACGCCGAATATTCTGTCAGCCTTCTTTCCCTTCAGTCCTCCTGTACTTGTTTTTCTCAATTTGTTTCCTCCATTCACTTCTGGACAGATGTTCCTAAGAACTTCACCGTGAAGCTGGTCACCAAGACCACGGTACTGCTGACCTGGAAGTTTTCCGATAGCCGTTCCCCGTACCGATGCATGGTAAGCGATTCAGTTTTGTCCATCCTTTTCAAATGAGTACCTGCCAGACTCTGACTCAATTTACATGTTTTTGATGTTATTGTGAACAGTTTATCCATGTACACTCTTCCACAGATCGAGTACAACCGGCAGAAGGTTGACATTGATGCTAGGATGACCAAAGCTCTCATCACCAATTTACGACCCAATGTCACCTATGAGTTCAGAATCACCTGCCAGGAGAGCAGCGACGGTGGACCCAAACACAAGCTCATCGCCCGAACGGCGCCACCTATTCTGATCCGAAAACCTGAGTTGGACCTGAAAAGAGAGCCAGACAGTATGCTGACCATTCTCTTCCCACCGCTGGAATCCAAAGACTTGATCAAGTGAGGAAAACCATCCTTGCCTAGAAACGCACTCTACCCAAGTATACGAATGCAAATGCATTTCAAAGTGTGAATGATGGATCCATTTTTGAAGAAAGTTTGTGCTGTTGTTCTCTATAGTGCCCCTTGTGGCCACACTGAGAATGCAGTATATATACCTGTGTTAAGAATTGCATTCGTCTGCGTTCACATGGTTGCGTATTTTTCAGGTTTTGTTTGGGGAAAAATTCCCATTTTTAATGCTCTGATGGATACAGAAATGTAGATAACGTTTTTATGATACTAACAAAGTCTGTTGTGGGGGGATTTATTTGTTTTATGCACCATCTTGACCTCTTGCAGGGCAATCTATATTGTGGTGGTTCCTCTGAAGAAGGGAAGAGGACCGATCAGACACATCAAGAACCCAGACGAGCTGGACCTGGAAGAGGTGAACATACCCTTTTTTCCACAAGTCTTTGTCCTTGTGTTGCAGACACAGTGGAGCCAGAGCCATGGAAAGAGTTCTCGCAGGAGCATTGTGGGAACGTTCCCGAGGGGTTTGTCAGGGAAAAGGGGACAATTACACAGCTCTCATCCTAACCCGCTGGCAAACTGCAACGCTTAGCCACTCAACCTTGAGCTGTGGAGCTTTGTATTCTGTTTATATGTTATTTTATTTATTGGGACTTCAAAATAAAATAAAATTTTAGTTTTTTATAGTAGATAGCCCATTTTGTTTGCACCATTAGCACTGCTTGATGCTGATTTGGTACATATGTTGTGTTTTAGATGCTGGTTTCAGTTCTTCTCAAGCAGTTTTTTCTCCCACAGCTGTTGGGCGAAAGAAGACTCGGTCAACGTCACGCTCGTACCACCCGTCAGCTCAAGCAGGTGGACGGGAAGCGGCCCTACATCGCTGCCAGCTTCAAGCCCTCATCCATGCCATCGTCCTTCACCCTGGGCGATCAGAGAGTGTATAGCGCCTTTGAAAACAGGGCTCTGGACCCTGGACAGGAATATGTGTTCTTCATCCTAGCTGAGCTTAACACTACTGGAGGGGTGAGTGAAATATAAGGAAAAGCCTTTTTAATCCATCACAAATTGGTGTTATGACAACCATAAAGTGACAAATGTAGATGACTTTAACCTTTTTTGTGCTTGTGCAGAAATCCTTCGCATCTAGCCCCTACACGGACCCCATCATGGCTCCTGACGTGGACCCTCAGCCCCTGGAGACGGGAGGAGACGGACTCATCTGGGTGGTGGGACCCGTTCTTGCTGTGGTCTTCATAATCTGTATTGTGATTGCGATTCTCCTCTACAAGAAGTGAGTGGACTTTTTTCACATTCTAATGAATTGATGTTTGTCCCCACCATTTATAGTACCAGCAAAAAGGGGATTTTTGACCTAATTTGTTCTTTATATAACAAGCAGGTGGAACTATCTTCAAACTAACGCACTGTAAATGCATTATGAGGTGAAGAAATGCTAATAGAATGATTTAAGCTTATTTTAGACATATTCCCCCCCAGCCGTTAGCATCGTTTGGAGAAGTTCAAAGCATAGCTGAGGAGAGCAGTCAATTCGATCGTATCAAAATGTAACGAGGTGATGGCTAATAGCTATTAGCTTCAGAGCACGGCCAAAGCAGACCGCTTTGACTTTTAGCATGCAAACGTGCGGAAGCTATTCCTCATTAGCACCTCACGGACGAGGTTAAAAGCGAATGACTCCTGGCTAGTATTTCCTCCCTCGGCAGGACCTTGAGTTTGACCTCTGGTGTCTGGAGATGCGCAAACACACATCTTTACAGGTCTGTCCAAATGCAGATGAGCCTAATCTGGCACTGCTAGCCTGCACTGTGAATTTAAATGCACTCTATTGATTTTTTTTCTTTCTCCTCTCCCTTGTTCTCTTGTTGTGTTTTCTCTCTTTTATATATTTATTTCACTTCAATGCTTTCTTTGGAAGCAGCAAGCCTGACAGGTAAGGCTTAGCTGTACTTTATTGCTGTTTTCAAGGGGGCAAAAGAAAATAACCTGCCTCAGCATAAAAGCAAGTTTTAATTAGATGGCCATGAAAAACCAATGTGCCCCTCGGCTGTGTTGTGTGTGGACATAGCTTTGCTTGTGCTAGCATCTAGCTTCCTCTATATTAACTATAAACACAATGTATATATTATTAGAGATGCACCGATATATCAGCCAAAAAAATAAACAAATGGCGCTTTTCCACTACCAGGTACCAGGTCGCCTTGCCTCGACTCGACTCGGCTTTGTTTGGTTTTCCACTGTGTAAAAGTTGTACCTGTACCTGCTTCCAGGTACTCTTTTTCGTACCACCTCCAGCGAGGTTCTGAGGCGAGCTGAGGCGATACTAAAATGTGACGTGAAAACGGAGTATCCTGAATAAAAAAACAGATAAAAAAATCCAAAAATTCCTCCATTGTCCTGTGTGTGTGTGGGTAGCGGGTGTGTGTCGCGTAGAAGATTAAGTCATGGCAGTTTCCTGTGGCGTCGCTATGACGACCAGGTACTATTGCGGAGGTACTATCTGCAATGGAAAACGGAGCGAAAAGCGAGCCGAGCCGAGTTGAGCTGGTACTGGTAATGGAAAAGCGCCAAAAGTCTCATCATTATGTCCATTCTGTCTCTAAATTCAAATAATAAATGTCTTTTTGATGCTCTTAAATGTGACATGGCAGATCACTGTAGCGCCTCAGTTCAAGAGATATTATCGATATCGGAATCGGCAGATTTCATTCTGAATAATCAGTTCACGTATCGGCAGAGAGATTTTGTATCGGTGCTTCTCTAAGATAGATAGATAGATAGATAGATAGATAGATAGATAGAAGAATCATTCAAAATCGGGAGTCATCGATCTGAATCATGAACTGAATGGGTCCGAAAATTTGGTTCACTTGTTCTTTTTCCATCTCATTTGTCAGTTTTCATTTAGTCTCCACGTTTTCCTTTCCTTTTTTAAAGCAGCAAACGTAAAGAGTCAGAGCCACGGACGAAATGCCTGCTGAACAACGCCGAAATCACCCCTCACCACCCCACAGACCCCGTGGAGATGAGGCGAATCAACTTCCAAACCCCAGGTACATGCACACCAACACACTCTCTGATTACTTTTCTCCGACTGTAAACTGCTGCATCTCACGAAACCTGTCAAGAACATGTCATTTCTATTTGTAGGTCATATTTCACCCCCAAATCAAAAGAATTATATTTTGCATAAAGAAAAACAGCCTTTTTGACATTATTTTACATATCATTTTGAAGTGTTCAGGAGTGACATATTTTGTCAGTTAACTTTAATTTAACTGTCAATTTCAGGTGCACCTGCTGCTATTTCTAATTTGCATCTCTACTGATGCGGTTTATTAGTTAATAACTGTGTACGGCCTTGTCAATCATTTTTATTTCATATTTGGTTCAGGGGTTGCTTACAACTGAACGAAATCCAACGTCCAGGCCTCTTAAGAGATGTTTTTGCTCTCGCCGTCCTCAACTCACTCAAAAGCAGACAATCTTTTGTCTCGTCCAAATCCTCCAGTTCAAAGAGCGTTCTCTATTTCGCCGGCTTTGGACGCTAAACCTAGTCTGACATTTCTCTGTGGCTCCTTGAAGTGAATTTGTCGAAGGCGTCTCTCTCTCCTGTGCGCTCTCTGCGTCTCCCCATCAAACAGCTCGTTTCAAAGGCGGTAATCTCGTCTCGGCCGCCCGAGGAGGTCATAACTCGGCCTCTGCCGAGAGCTTGCCTCCTTCAGCGGACATAAAACGAGAGCCAGATGAGAAATGGAGGTGGAGAACGCAAGAAAGCCTCTATCGCCACCTCATTTCCCATAATCACCTGTCCATTGTGGAGCATCTTGTCCGGTAGCCGCCTAACACATCTGAAATGAGCCTGGCGTGCTTTCATCTTCTTTCTCGCCTTTCTCGTCTGCTTCAACACTATCAGAGGTTCGCCTCGTTAAAGTCGTCCTCGATGGACTTTATTAATTGAGGAGCGTTCAATTTGTGACGCGACGTTGTTCTTTTTAAGTGCGGGATGTCATTATCTCTTTGCTTGGTGAATTTTTATTTAAGCGGACATTTTAGCCCAATTAACTGGGACGGGGAAACATTTGCGACATTTCCATTAGCTAATAGGGTCCATTGTTAAAAGGAGCACACTTCAGTTCACATGGATGACTGGCACATATGGCGCCCAACGCGGGGCTCAACCACTGTGCTTATCCTAATGAGACGAGACACTGACATTGTGTTTGTTTCGTAGCACATTTAGGGTCAGATTGTGCTCAATTCCTCTGACTCCTCTCTAGTCTTTTTTGTATTGGTATTATTAAGTGTTTTATAACACAAAGATTTTCATGAGGAAACTGTTTAATGTGACACAATCGCAAAAAAGCAGCGCTCATGGTGTCTCTAAGCCTGTGATAAATCTTGTCTGTGAATAGAAGATTTGGAATCCCCGTCATTTTTTAGGCTGCTTGCTAAAATCTTGATGCATATCACTGTTTTTTTATTTTTTTTATTGATTTCTTGGTTTATTCTCTTTTGCCAAGAAATATGTCATATTATAGAAGAAAAATGGCTGTCATATTGATGTTTAATATTTACATAGCTTTGGGAGGTAGAAAAGACAAACGATGCTTATTGTAAATACTGTTTATATCTTATAATTAAGGCGATGCACCGATGTAGAAATTTTAAAACAGTAACCGATAATTATTTTAATAATTGTTTAAAAAAAATGATTTTAATTAATCTATAATCTATAACTGATCTATATTAATGTTTAACATTATTATTTATTTTTGCATATACATACAGATATTACAGATACTATTTTTATGTTAGAAATGTATGGAAGCGGATTAGTCTCAAATGTAATTCACGCTAAAAACATGATTCACACATGCGTAGACAATTTCACATGCATGAAACCTAATTCACGTACACACACAAAATCACGTGCGTGAAAAAAATAATAATATTCACAAAAAGAAATTCACATGCGCAAAATAAAATTATATATTCATACAATACACTTCACAAATGCAAAACACAATTCGTAAATGTACACCTGTGCACAAAAACCTTTGAATGTTTAAAATGTACGAGTTTATCCTTGAATGTGAATGTGTGAATCGCCTTGGATGTGTGTGTGTGTGTGTGTGTGTGTGTGTGTGTGTGTGTGTGTGTGTGTGTGTGTCTGTGTGTGTGTGTGTGTTTGAGACTTTCCTGGCATCCTACACAGAGCAGTCGTACTCTTTAGCCAATCAGATTTAAGCTTATCAATCGACCAATCAGTATCACGTGAGGGCGGGCCAACCTGCATGTTACGTCATCAGCTGACCAGTTCATGGCTAAGCAGAGGTATGTGCAGTTTCTGTGTGTTTACTGAAGTTAAAGAAGTTCGAGATCAGCTGAAGCAATAGTTTATGAACTATTAACTGATGTAAGCAAGTGCTGTGGATGATGCTTGTTTTGTTGTTAGCTGCAGGTACAGACTTCTCTCACAGCTTCAACAATCACACTAATGAGTGCAAAACAATCATCTGTGGTCAACACCCACCCTAGCTCTCTCAGCGCCGGCCTCATCGAGATTACTCTTTAAATAGTGAATAGACCTATTTTAATGAGCACCCAGTGTTTAATTGCCATTTGTGCAATTTGTGTAAGTTGTTAAATTATTAAATACTTTTTGTTTCCCTGCATTTTTCAGGATTAACCAACTTTGGCATGACATCTGGATAGCAGTCACAAACACCTTAATCCATGTTGTTTCTTTATTCTTTATTTCTTTTATACTTTATTTTATTTTTTGTATTAATGTCTTAATTGGAAACACTTTACAATAATGTTTCATTAGTTAACATTAGTTTACATTAACTAATAATGAACTGCACATATACAGCATTTATTATTTTTGTATTAATGTTAATTTCAACATTTACTAATACTTCATTAAAATCTTGTGAACATTAGTTAATGTGAACTAACAATGAACAGCTGTATTTTTAACTAACGTTAACAAAGATTAACAAACACAGCAACAAATGTATTGCTCATGGTTAGTTAATACATTAACTAATGTTAACTTAGTTAGTGTACCTTATTGTAAAGTGTTACCCTGATATGATTGTAAAGCGCGCTGGGTGTACAGTAGGACATATGAAAGCGCTATATAAATACCTCATTCATTCATATATTCAACATTAATTTCCTTATGTTTTGTGCTGTATTGTCATCTCAATGTTTTTAGTGTCACAGAACAATTTTGTGAAGCATTATTTTTACTTTGCCTAGTAAAACAGGCAAATCTGATTTTATGCTGATCAGACAAAGGTACTTCTCATAGAGGCAACTAAGATTACTCAGTAAACTCTATATACCATCACTTAATCTCCCACGTCCTCCGTCTACATCTCTTGTACTAGAGGTTTTTACTATTTTAAATATCAGACCAAAGACAGAGAGAGGTCTACTGAGGACTGGATTGAACACAATTCATTTGTTAACTTTTCACTTGATGTATTTCACAATATTTGTATACTTTAAAAGCATAAGACTGACTGGAACTCACGTATATTTCTCTGTACTGAATGTTGTGCTTCATACTTAAGATTGTCTGTTCATGATATTCAAATGTAACAGGAACATTAATCATGATCAAGTCATTATATATATATATTATTCCCAAAGGATTCAGAAACTTCAAATTAATAAAACGTGTACATCAAATGTAATTATGTCTTTGAATATTTTAATTCTGACAAGAACATTTAATAATGCATGAATAGCATGGCTTTATTCCTAAAGCGTGTACATATAGTCCGCAGGAGACAAATGAATACAGTAACAATGCATCACTCTGTCTCGGAAATCTGAAACAATAAAACTACATAATATATGCATCTTAAAACAAAACAGATGTCTCCTATATATCATTACATATATTATCATCAGTTGAATGTGTGGTGGACACTCAGGACATGAAAATCCATCAATACTAGAAATAAATGTTTATGTTCACATGTGGACTAAACAGCAGTTCATAAACTATTGCTTCAGCTGATCTCGAACTTCTTTAACTTCAGTAAACACACAGAAACTGCACATACCTCTGCTTAGCCATGAACTGGTCAGCTGATGACGTCACATGCAGGTAGGCCCGCCCTCACGCGATACTGATTGGTCGATTGATAAGCTTAAATCTGATTGGCTAAAGAGTACGACTGCTCTGTGTAGGATGCCAGGAAAGTCTCAAACATACACACACACACACACACACACACACACTCAAACATCCAAGGCGATTCACATGTGAATGACGGTTTGCACATTCACATTCAAGGATAAACTTGTACATTTTAAACATTCAAAGGTTTTTGTGTACAGTTGTACATTTACGATTTGTGTTTTGCATTTGTGAAGTGTATTGTATGAATATATAATTTAATTTTGCGCATGTGAATTGCTTTTTGTGAATTTCTTTTTTCTTTGTGTGTGTGTACGTGAATTAGGTTTCATGCATGTGAAATTGTCTACGTATGTGTGAATCATGTTTTTAGCGTGAATTATATTTGAGACTAATTCGCTTCCATAGAAATGCATAGAGACTGTCGAATTTATAAATCTGTAAAGTTTTGCCTTTTTTATTTGTATTGGCTGATAAAAAATAAAACATACATAAATAAATAATTAAATAAATAAGCTTAAAAATAGAATAAAATAATCCTATTTTTTCCTGTATATATGTTTTATGCATTCATATTTAAAATGCTAATTATAATATTAATCTTGAATTATAACCTTAATTTCTGCTACTACCAATGCACCGATATAGACATTTATATGTAGATAACCGATAACTATTTTTAAGTTACAAATGATAACCGATATGACTGTCGAATTTGTAAATCTATACATTTTTGCCTTTTTTACATTTTGACTTTAGCTAATGCCAACATGACCACCAATAAAATTAAATAAACATAAATATATAAATAAATAATCCTATTTTTCCTATATAAGTATGTTTTTTTGCTTAGCCAACATACAGCATAAAAAGTACACTTTTTGTCAAAAGTCTACTTATAATGCTAATTATAATGCTAATTCAAATCTGATCCACTTGCTAACATGTTAATCTGGCCCGTCTGCACGGGTGCCGTGTGCCTAAAGTCATCACAGATGGTTCAGACCTCAACAACAGAAGACATTCCTCATCCGCTCGCTTTCCAGACAGCTGGACCGAAGTCGAGCGCGAAACAGTGACCGTATGTGGTTTTACCGCTCGATCGACGCTGCCATCTGATATTTCGAGATTTTATTCTTTAAAAAGCTACCATGGGGTCAGGTAGATGCGATAGAGAATTTTATTACATGGCTTGGTTGAATTCTAATGTAGAATGCGGTGTGTTATTTCTTGATAACACACCGTTGCTACGGATAACACACCGTTGCCATGAAAAACAGAGCGTTGCTATGGACGCAGGATTCTAACCGTAGAGACGGAACGGACTATTTTCTTTAGCGGAAGCAATACAATCGTTTTTAAATCAATAAACTCCTTTTTAAATCAATATTTTGTGTCAAATTATTGATTTATTTGGTGGGTAGCCATGTAATAAGCGGGATAATGTAGAGTGAGGCGGTTGTTATAGCGAATACAACCCCTTCAGACTGAGTCAAGACCCCTCAACATTATCCCTTACGTATATTACGTCTTAATGTTGGATTTGACATATTTCACCGTGGTATAAGCAGCATCTCCACTGGTTCATAGTGTCTGTATGTCTAATAAACATCTGCGGCTCTGATGTCGGCTGGATGTGAGTGAGTGTGTCCTACTTCCACCGTCTGACAGACTGCTTGGCGTCGGATCCAACACTGAGGACCCTCGTGAGGATTACCGCCTTCATTCAAAGCAAGGGTGGTCCGTTCTCCTGCCTGTTTAAAAATGCACAATAAAGTTTTGAAAAATTAATTAAAGGGAGTAAATGTATAAAAGAGAAGCTTATTAATTTCCTTGCATTTTTCCATTCATTTCAATCCATTTCAAGATTTTGTTCTCAACTAATTATCAGTGCATTTAAAAGGGATTGCTTTTATTTTTATTTTTTGGTGTTTGCTGTTTTTCACAGATTCGGGTCTAAGCAGTCCTGTCAGTGAAGCCGGTTTTGACTATGAAAGTTAGTGCTCACATCTCGCGCTGAGCTTTGGTGTTTTCTTATCTTTTTTTAATGCGTCTGCCCCACATCCGAAATAATGGGCTGTGTTCTACGACTACATTTGCATATGACTTTTTTTTCTCCCCCCTTCCCTTCACAAACTGCCGGATCTGCGCTAATGTTCACTCCCGTAACCCTGGGAAAGTTAAAAGGAGTCGTACCTCAAATGAAACCTAAAACTGTATCTCATTAGCAGTTGCTTTTCCTATATGAGGTGCATAATTTAGGATAAAATATAGTAAATAATACTATTTTTCCTACCCATTTTTTTATTTATTTGATTTTTGGTGCTTAAAAGCCAGCATGAAGCATAAAAAGTTCATAGCATATGTCTTGTGTGTGTGTATATATATTTATAAATATATATAAAAATATATTTTTAAAATGTACATGCATAAAAGATGCATAGAAAAAGAAAATTTGTTCTGCATTATGCAAATGCTGTCAACAGTTTCATCTTAATTATGACTGCTTTTAACTTTCTTTCGTAACACGGCTTTTGATTTTTCCTTTTTGATGTGTTTAGTATTTCTGCTTGTCGATTGCTTTGTTCTTACAGGCTGTTGGCTGAACTCTATTAATCCACAGTAAACGCACTGCAGTCACAGCTGATGATGTAGAGACGGCTCTGCTGTGTAGTTTTTACACAGGTCTCCACACATTCCAGCATCCTTTTCCCGGCCCTCCAGCTCAGCCGTCCGCCCGGCTCTCCCCCGATGGGGTCGTTCTGCAGGCAGAGATAACGGGCCGAATTAATTAAACCCTCCGCAAACAATAGTCCGACATTTGATACATCCCTCCCGCCTCCCCCCAGCGAGGCAGAGGAAAGAGAAACACGGCTCACTTTTTTTTGTTTTTATGGGGAAATATACCAAGCGTTTTTCCCTTTTATATGTAAATGAACAATCGCATAAAACTGTTTCGCGAACAGCGGCAGAGGATATCAAAAGGATTTGTTATTTGCATCACCTGTCAAGCACAAATAAGAGACTGAAAATATGTAATTAGACAGTTTGCTTCTCTCGCGCTCCGTGATCTTGAGCTTGATTGCATGGGATAAAAAGAGTGAGAGACGCAAAAATCCTGGCAGAGAGAGCAGAAAGCAACAGGAATTTGTCCTTGAAAGAGTTATATACCGCTCTTAACCAGACTTGAAGAACACTTTTTAGTATCTTTCGCATAAATACTTGAAATTGATTGTGGTTAACCCTCTGGTACTGGTCACGTGCCCTTTTTTTTTTCAGTGAAATGATTGTACTATATTTTAGTTTGATCATATTTTTTATTTAATAGATTGGATTTTTAGGGGATTTTATGGTACTAAATAATATTTATGCTGTAGTTATTATCCATTTATTCACTTTTTAAGCATAGACCTGGAAATTAAGTCTCTTTTTAAAGATGACACATGGCAGATTATTGCTGAAGTGAGAAAAGTTTTAAAAAGTTAACTTGAAAAAAGTTGTACATGTATTGTTATGATAAATGCACAAAGATATAATTTTAAATTTTTATATGAAACTGAGAAAATCAAACCCATTAATCTAAACAAGCTGTGTTTCATATTCGAGGTTGATTTGAGCTTGATTTTTTTTTGGACGCAGTACCAAACGCTTCCACTAGATGAAATTAGCTTCCCATTCATTTCCAATGTGCTCATTTTTGACCCTGAACAATAAAAGTGTGAAAAAAAAATTCAGGATCTTTTAACATTTTCAAATCATGTCCATGATCTTTGTTTGTGTGTGTGTGTGTTCACACAGCAAGTGGCAAAACCTTTACCAAGTTTCGTACCGTTCCGATGAAGTAAAAAATTCGACAAACAAAAAAACTATGGCCGAAAACTGAACAGCACCGGAGGGTTAATTTTTTGCACCTCGATCGGATTAAATGTAATTGTTTGCTCTATCTTGCAGGGAGAAAAATTCTGAGAACAAACAAATAACAGCCTGTTCATGAAATAGAAAAATGGATGACGAGTAATTGTTGTTGACACGGAGCAAAGTTGAGGAATAGGTTGACATTGGAAAGAGTTTGTTGGGCTCCGATTGGCTCTAGATTGGCCTTTCTCATTGCATTATGGAGGCTGTTGTCATTTAGCATGCAGGTCTGATCTCAGGTTGTTTGCCAAAGTTGCCCTTCGCATCTTTTTCGGGAGTGCTTTGGCATACATTATCTTGGTTCACCTTAAGAGGTTAAAACTGATTCCAGACAATCTCTAAGAGCTTGGCTGGGCTGGTGAAAATAACATTTGTAGACTATTTGTTGAAGCGTAAGCGTCCGGTAATTCAACAAATTCTCACATAACAAAAAGCGAACAGCTAGAACTTTTACAAGACATCTTGTTGAGTGGCATTATTATGTGCGTCGTTTTTTTGTCATGACATCCAATCAGCAAGTTCAATCTCAATCAAACCCGAGCAAAGTCATTTGCAGCATACAACATTTAGAGAAGAAGAAAAAAAATGTGTCAACTGGAGGTCAAATTGAGCGTGGCTAATGTGATTATGCAGATTATCAATGCCTAATTAAATCACAGTACTCTTGAAGGAAGATGTCAACATTTAGCCAACTTTTGACCTCTGATGTAGACGAGGAAAGAAAGTCCAGTGGCCTCTGTAAATAAGTTAGCGTCCATCTTAGGAAGAGCTTGTCTGTTTTCTGCTTTATTGCATTACTAATTAATTACGAGATTAACTCCAGCACGGCCTAGGGTTTTTTGGGGGGTCTGAGCAAACATGTGCTAACTAGTGCTTGTTTGAGGAAAGGTCTTGCAAGCTGTTGCAGGGTTAGCATGGGTGGCTGCTTCTGTGACACGCTTGCTCAGCTTTGACTGAACTGAAGCTGAGAACAAGACACTTCACTTTTCACCGGTACCATCGGGTCATCTTAACCCAGGCCAGAACTCTCGAATAAACCCCCTACCTTACCCTGATTACCCCCATCATCAGCCCTCCACTTCAAGAGCTTTATTTCCCATCACTGCTCAAACGAAGGGTTACATAAGAAAATTATTGCAAGCTTCTGCCAAAAGGAAAGTTGCTGGAAATATTAAGGCAAGACGTCTCCTCTAGGGAAAGGCAATATTATATTTTTCTACCTCTCGCTTGCTCATATTTTTTTCGTGTTTAGTGTGGAAGCTTTCCAGATTTTCCCCCCAGAACAGTAAGTCCATATTTCGTTTTGCACAAGACCATAAATTACATGCAAATGTGTCTGTTTAGTGAAATACAAGACGGAAGTTTGTGTATTTTTGTGTTTAAGTCGACAATAAACAGTATCAGACTGGCAGAACTCCCTACTTGACAGGATTAGAGATATGGTTAGGGAAGGGGTGTCCAATCTCGCTCCTGAATGGTCACTATCCTGCCTGGATGTTTCTGGTGATCCTCAAGACCTTAATTGGCTGTTTCAGGTGTCTTTAATTAGGGGTCAGTCTAAACCCTATTGGTAGGTAGTCCTCCAGGAGCAGGAGTGGACTCCCCTATTTTAGAGTAACACAGGGTTAACCCTACATAGGGAACATAGATCCCATCACCATCGCTGTGAACAATGTACATAGGGTGACAAGCATCAATCTTGTATTGTGGTTTTAACCTTTTGTCTCGCCTCGGTGAAATAGAAGTTTTCAGATTTTGCATTTGATTAAATCTATTATGTTTTGGCTCTGCAGACATGAGCTTATTTCCCAAAGGCAGATCTTTTGGGTTGTGTCTGTGACTCTGTTTGAGAACTGTTTGGTTTTATGAAGGCAACATTGTTCTCTTTGTCTTAGCCCGTTGAGTACAAACGTATGGTTCGTCTGAGTGCATGGACTGTCCTCTGCTCATAATTTTTAGCTATAGTGGAGTGAGACAGAAGACAGTTCATTGCTTTGGAAATATTGCAAAGCTATTAGGAACCATTTGACCCCTATCAGCGTTGTAATTGGTCTGGGGGTTTTGTAGCACCTTAGCAATGGTCCTTAGGTCCTTGCCTTCAAATTGTCTGTATAAAGGCAGTCGTTTTTTTTTTAGGACGATCCTGATTGGACGGATTGATGATGTAGAGCTCTGGCCTGGTCACACTGTGTCCCTAACATCACCCACTGTTCCTCACTCCAGTCCCACCTCATTATCTCACCTGCTTGGGTGTCTTCCCCCACCCCTGATCCCGCTTTCTCCACCAACATTTGGGATTTTGCTTCTAACTGTCTTTCTTGACCATGGTGGTCTTACTGACCTTGTCTTTCTGTGTCTTCTTCTCCTGATTGGTGCACAGGTATGATGAACCACCCCCCCATACCCATCTCGGAGCTAGCCGAGCACACAGATCTACTGAAGGCCAACGACAACCTGAAGCTCTCCCAGGAATACGAGGTACGGCGTATTTTGCAAAAAAATATTATTTTGGATAATTATCAGGGTATATCACTAATAATCAGAGTATAAAACAAACTTTTTACCACACCAGCTAATAGTCGGTGACTTAGGATAATTTACTGGGCTTAAACATTTTTTTTACCGGAAATAATGGCAGTAATGACATAAAATTTTTAGATACCAGTGAAAATTCACAATTCACATTTCAAGACCACAGCTAAAACTGCTAGCCTAACTAATATAAATTTAAAACATTATTAAAGACAAGTAAAAGTACTAAGTCAGTAATAAAATAAAAACAAATAATCAAATTACTGGCAGAAGCACAAATAAATACAATATAACAAAGATACAAATTAAATAAACAGTGCTTTTCAGGTTTTTCAGGTATAGGTCTAAAAGTGGCTTTCTGGTACAGACATTTAATAAAGTAAGCAAATGTAGAATAACACTGCATAGTCTTCATTGTTTAAATTAAACATCTTTATTAATTAATCCTTATTAGGCTGCTGTCAGTTTAAGAGCGAATGCACGGATCTAATATACTGATACTGACACACATGCGTTTACTTTTTCAAATGTTTACATTTACTTATGACATAACTGACTGTTTACTAGGATACTCACTATTTTTTTACATAATTTTTTGTGAATTTGTCCACTCGAGTTCAGTTTAGTATTCACGATATCCACACAGCACACAAGTAACAAAATTGCTCTTGAATATGGAAATTGTCAAGGCTTAAATTTTCGTGACGATGCAGCTCTGGCCCATCAACTGTCCCGAGCGTTCACGTTCATGCATTGTTAGAATTCATAAAAATGTTACTTGCAAACAGCGAGTGGCACCGTTTTCATAAACTTGCCAACGCTGATTCATACTTGTATTTGGTGCTTGGTGAGTGTTAATTTTAGGCCCTGCTATTTTGTGTTACGAAAAAGGCAAAGCTGTTCAAGACAGTGCACCTGTGGGTTTTCCTAATAAACCAATTCAGGTTGAGATGATTTTTATTTTTACTGTTCACATGGCAGTTACTCATGTGCCCCGGGGTTTTGCAGTGGCCCGGATGTCTCTGTTTGGAGTGCTGGGCTCGTACATGTAGCGGCTGCTGATTAGCCCTTACTATTGCTGAATCAGCCTTCATTAGCATAGAGCAAATGTCGTCGTCCATCTTAAATCGCAGCGTGCTACAGCAGCCCTGCCATCAACACCCCCGGGGCTTAATGCCATCTTAAATGGCTCCCAGCGTGAGCCAGACCCGATATCTCAGCAGGAACATGGGCACGCTTGAGTTGAGCCAACCCGCTATCATTTTTGGGACATTGGCTTAGCATATAGATTAGCATTAGCTGCATGTGCTAGCCAACTGAAGGAAAGTCATTCTTAAGCAGCCTTAGTAGTAGATTGTTGAATATTTAGTTTCTGACCTCGCTACCTGCAAAAAGTGAGTAAACAATGGCGTCATCCGGCAAAGTCACCTTCTACCAGATATTAGCTTCAGAGTTTCATAAATTGTTACAAGAAATTTGATCTGCTGTGTCTTCATGAATAAAACACAGTATTTTTTTCTCACAGGGAACTGCAAGAGTCATTACATTTGAGAGGTTGAAAAACCCTTTAAACTTGCATTTCAAGTACATAATTGAGGTCAGCTGATGATAAAGTTTGGGAAATGCTGCTCTAGAAGGAAAAAAATGGAAGGAATGTAGTGTTTGATCTTCAGCGTGTACTAGTATGCTAATAATAGCTAGTTAAATCAAAGAGTGATGTTTGTTCAAAACGGGGCTAGAGAAGAAAAAATAAACATTAGAGATGGATGCCGATGTGGAGCAGAAAAAGATGTTTGGTGCAAAGAGTTTTGGTCTAATATGAGGATGTGGGCTGGGTGCTATGCAAAAGCATGCAGTGGATTACCAAACTCCGGATTATGACATCAATCTACCGTTCATGTGTGATCTGCTATATTACAACACAGTCTGGCATTTGGCTTGGAGCAGAACCATACCAATCCAGAACAATGCATTAAAACCCACAGGCGGTTTTCAGGGTAGATGATAAGAGAGACGTGTTTGAGAGCACGGACAACCTGCGGAGGATCCGTGCTCTGTTATTTGTGCCCGTAATCATCGCAGGGTAAACAGTTACATCAAACCCCTCATTGTGGGTTATTTAGTCCCAGTTTCAGCATGCAGAGACGGTCGCCTAAATGAAAACATCCCTCAAGCTAGAAGAGCTGGGACGGAGCCATTGCCCGAGAACAGGCTCGGAATCATAATGGAATACTAAATTACCCCGACAGGGGAATAGAATATTTATTCAGAAATTCTCATATTGGGAATGTGGTGGCATTTATCTTGCTTGCGCCAGATAATTCACCCCCTCACAGGAAGGAACAGACTCTTTTATCAGCGTTTCCTTTGCTATTATTCACTGTCCACGTAACTGTCCCGACAAAGCTACCTGGCCGAATGCTCGTGAATATTTTAAAACGATAGCAGATGGCTTTTAATTACACTTTAATGTGCGCTCTGATTGCGGCAGGAGCGGGACTTTTATCTTGTTGTGAATGTTTATCTGAGCTGCTTTGTGAAGGATTCTCATTTATTTCCCATCCGCGAGTTTTAGTCCTCCCAGGCCTTGTGGCCTCACTCAACCCCGCTTTCTGAGCGTTGAACTCTCCTCTGTTTCTCCACCTTCTTCTGATGTTCTAGCGGATGCAGACTCACTCTCCTCTCACATTAGTATTCATGCCTGTGATGCTGAGGGATTGGGAAAAGCCCTGAGGGTGGTTTCATTCCGTACTTTCTCTCCACAGTCCATCGATCCGGGTCAGCAGTTCACCTGGGAGCATTCCAACCTGGAGGTCAACAAACCCAAGAACCGATACGCCAACGTCATCGCCTACGACCACTCCCGCGTAATCCTGGCACCCATCGAAGGTCGGGCAGAACTGCACACACACACACACACACAGATTTTTAAGAAAGAAATCGTCTCAATGCGTTGCACCTAAAGGTTCCAGAATGACTGAACTTTGTTGTCTTCCCCACAAATCCGTCTGGCTTCACACAAAAAAAAGTAGTTTAGAGAAATGTATCCATAAGTCTTTCAGAAGAACCTGATCTAGCATGTGCATTTTGGAGGATCGCCATCCATTTTTTATGTCTTTATTATACGTTTTTATAGTGTTTATCCGTATAAATCAATTTACTTTCTCTTCTTCCCACACAATTTTATTGTCTGCTCACACACACAACAGAAACAAGAGTCAGATAATTCACAAGCAGTCAAAATTAAACCAGCAGGCAAATGGTGTAGAGCACAGCCATATCCCAGAGTGCCTTGGGTTGAGGTATAGAAGCTGTCAAGATTTTGGATTAAACATAAAACGCCAGTGGAAAATCAGGAGAGATTCTGCTGTTATGTTTTTTTCCCACAGAGGCGACTGTCAATGCTCAATGCTGTCTTTTGCTGTTTACAGATATTCTTCCCCAGGTTCCCTCCCTCGTCGTCGCGTCACCTTGATTTTTGCCACAGTTCACCACGACCCAATTTAGATGAGCAATAACGCAGCGTAACAGAATCATCACAAAGACAGCGCCCATAAATGCATAAATTAATCAAGTTCGAAATTTCCATTTTACAGTGCAGTGATTTCGCCATTAGACACAGCGGTGGAACAATTCGTGCAGGCAGCCGTGCTCTGTTCACTTAGCTATGACTAAAGCGAAACACACCCGCGATCGCTTTGTGAGGCGGGGAAGAGGCTTTTAATGGCATTCTTTTTTTCCCCTGATTGCTAATTTTGTCTTTTTCTACGACGTAGCGGGGGCTAGAAAATGAGCACAGCCAAGTGTTTCATTGTTCGTTGTTAAAGCACGAAAACAACAATTTAGCACCATGGGCCTGTGTTTGAGATTGAAGCTTTTGTGTTGGATAAACGGTACAATTAAATATGCCTCTTGTAGGTTATTTGCCAGAGGTCTGAAGCGTGTGCGGACCCCGAGTGTAATTACAAGTGACTTGTTTCAGAGAATTGATGGCATTAGCTCCTACTGAAGGATTTGAACAAACCCCAAATCTTAAGTATTGAGTTTGTTGCATAATTCGCTTGTGCCACCAACATAAATGACATCAAATCATATATATATTTACATTTGCTTGTTAAATCACCTATATTATTATGGTGAATATGAGAATTGCATGTTGGTACCCATACCAAGACTAGACCTTTAAAACAGAGACCCAGACCTAGACCCTGAAATCCAAATTTTGAGGGCCAAGCCCACATGTATGTGGTTTTGAGAGGTCTCAAGATTGTTACCCCTAGCAGTAGCACACAAGGGCTTTACTTCTATTCCCAGCTGTCTCACGGATCCTGAGCTTAGACGGGAGAATGTTTGGCTGCTTTATGGGAGATTTACTGCGGGCCGCCCAGAGCGATGGCAGAAAGAGAGCGAGACAGGGTCCTGCTCGCTGATTTAGTCCTAGTCCAGCCTAATTCCATCGTATAGCATCTGGCCCTAAATCAGCAGCAGTGGATGCTGTTGGCCGGCCCTCAGAGAGCTAGACAGGGCTGAAAAAGCTGGAAGGAAGTGAGAAAAGGCAGTGAAGGGGCTCAATGGCTTTTCTTTCATGGGGATTATTTTCTATGATGGATATCTGTCACAAGCTCTACAATTGCCTCTAACCAGACTGTGACTGTATATCACGTTAGTGGAGTAGCAAGTTTTTCACCAGTTAAGAGACTCACACAGCAACATTGTCAGCCATTTTGGAACTGTCGAGAAACAGGGGTAAAACCACACTTTTGAAGTCAACACGTAGTGTTCTTGTGCCAAAACAGCTATGTAGTTTTACAACACAACATTTTCAAGCTGTTTGTGCAATTTAAGTGCAGTACACTTTTAAGACTCAAGCAAATGACTATCGTTTTTGCATGTGAAATCAGAGCCACTTTAATAAATACATGTCAGTATGTAGATCTGAGCGGTCATGTGTTACGTTCTGATATTTCTCACATAAACGTATCTTTAACTTTGTGTTACAACAATCAAAATCGTTTATTTCAAAATCCTGCTCCTTTATGATATGTCCGTTTTAAAGTGAACGTCTCTGTCATTCTGACTCTAACTTTCACAGTTACCAACCTTCATGCTTCGTTTCAAGGTATCACAGGCAGCGACTACATCAACGCTAACTACATCGACGGCTACAGGAAGCAGAACGCATACATCGCCACGCAGGGGCCGCTGCCGGAGACCTTCGGAGACTTCTGGAGGATGGTGTGGGAGCAACGAGCCGCCACCGTGGTCATGATGACCAGACTGGAGGAGAAGTCACGGGTGAGACTAGTAAAAAAAACTGATTGTTTTCAGAAGAGTTGTAAATATCATTCTCCAGACATTCAAATCAAAGAGTTTGCAGTGCATTCTCCACGAAGGATACATGCAGCTTAATAGTTTTGCCAAATCAAAAATTTTGAAACAACCTTTGCATACGGAGCGTGCTGGTGATTCCTTAAAATACTGTCTAGCCATGCAGCTCACTAGATTGTGGAAGAGAGCTAATAGGCCGTCTCTTTTACCCTTGTTAAAAAGACTGAGCTTCATACTGGACAAATTGACATTATTCCAGTTGAAATGCCATTGCCGGTTGAATGAATGAGCAAAAAAGGATGGAGAAAAATAGAGGGAAATAAAGACATAGGCTCTCCGATAACAACCTGGGAATCATCTCTCGGCTCTACCAGAGAAAGAGAGAGAGAGAGAGGACGTTAAGAAGCCCTCATCTTGAAGACTTCCTCAGCCGTGACGTCCAGAAGTTCATTGAAGACGATTCCGTCACACCCTAGACTGTCAGGCTCAGCAAACTCAGTCAGTATCTCAGGACACCCCCTCTTGCTCTCTCTCACCATCTTAGCGGGCACCACATGGTGTATTAGAGCTCTGTCAGATGCGATCACAGTGAGCCATTCAATCTGCAGCATAAGCGCAAAGAACGCATTAAACCTGCACATTTTTGAAGCAGTGTGCTGTCACATCGCATCAGGCCACAGGGGCGGCCTGACTGCTTGCCATGCTCCGTATTGAGTGAATCTTTATTTGGGCTGTGGCAGGCCAGGGGTCTGTCAATGTGCCAGGTGTCAGAGTGGGGAAGGAAAACATTATGCCAAGGTAATTGATCTGACATGGGCGGACAAGAATGGTTTGTGATTGCAGGATTGAACCCTCGTAAATCTGTACGGAGACTATTTTAAGTCTTACTTCTCATTTTAAGAATCAAAATGTCCTTGGAAAAGGCTTTATTTTTACTCCCTTATGATTATTTGACCAAAAAAAGATGAGCAGGATCTCCGGTGAGGTTTAGTTCAACAGCACCGTAATTCCTCAGCACACTGAAATTTGCATAGAAATGTATAAGTAAATCTGAGTCAACCACATCCAATAAAGACAGATAAACCAAGCTGAATGAGATCAGATATGCTAACATTCCCTCACCCTCTGCAGATAAAGTGCGACCAGTACTGGCCGAGTAGAGGGACGGAGACCTACGGTATGATTCAGGTGACGCTCTTGGACACCATCGAACTCGCCACCTTCTGCGTGCGCACCTTCTCCCTACACAAGGTAAGACTTTTTGTGTCCACCTGTGTAATAGTGCCACCTAGCATGATCTCATATCAAAGAAAACAGCCAAGCACTGTCTACTGCAGTAATCCTACTCCTGGAGGGCCAGTGTCCTACAGAGTTTAGCTCCAGCCCTAATTAAACTAATCAAGTTCTTCAGGATTGTTTGAAACTTCCAGGCAGGTGTCTTTGAGCTAAACTCCACAGGACCGTGGCCCTTCAGGAGCTCGATTGGACACCCATGGTCTACACAAAGGGCATTTCTGAGATAAGTGCGCTCCCTGCTCCAGGAACACTTTGCTTTAGCTGTTTAAAAGAGTTGTACGTTGTGCATGGGCCTGTTATTTCCCTCTGGACCTTGGAGCAGACACATTACACTGTTTCGCTTTCGGGCCCCGACAGACGTACGCAACCGGGATGATTGCAAACGGTTGAGGCGAACGAGACATTTGTCCTGAAACCCTCACCGGGTTCTCATCTCCACTGCGTGCACCAACACACGCGCATGTTTTTATAATCTCTTCGTTCCACATCCATCATCTTTTAATGTTACGCCTGCCAAAGAGAGGCACTTAGCTAAGTGGCCAGAGCAAAACGACTCCATGCAAAATTGGCATCCCAGACGGCGCAGCGGTCAAGTAAACATGAAGTGGTTGGAAGGGAGGAAGAGGAATAGAGAGGGGTCAGCAAGTTGCACGGTCAGACCGTAACGTGAATTAAAATGGATTGAGCTTTTACTGTAGTGAAGGGCGCCCATAAGACACGAGCCGAAGCATTGATTAAAGAGAGACTGTCATACAGAGCATGAAGAGTGTACTCATGGTTAAGGGATTAAGCTTTCATTTTAAACCCACAGGAAAGAGAAATGAGATCTCTTCAATATCTCAATTGATTCTCCTAGACAGAACGGACAGTAATTGGATATTCTCCGATTTGTCCCAGAAAGAAAAACCCCAGTAATCCACTAGTTTCAGAAGAGATCTCAAGAGATCTCCTGAGCTATGCATAAGCAATTAAATAGTCTTCTTGGACAGTTTAGATTAAACATAATGGCTTATTTAGTCAGATAGCAGTGTCTGTACTAAAGGGACATCTTCGAATACAGATGAGGTGTGTTTTTGTTGCACCACAGTTTGTTGTATTGCATTGCATGGCTGAATAGTCAGAGTTTGCTTACAACCCTGACACACACTCGCTGGAACACTGAAGTGTATTTATGTGTGAGCATATCCTGCAGTCGCACACACAGTCAAACCAGAGTCATGAATTCTTAAAAACAATCCAGCACAAGCCCATCCACTGCAGAGAAACACAGCCTACAGAAGACAGCCAGAGAAAAAAAGTATCCGGCAAAACTGGGCCAGTTTGCTCTTAATTACATCGTTTATTTATTCATTTATTCAAAGGGAGCCTCTGTTGAAACAGCAGCGACATTGAAATGCAAAACCTCCCTTTAAAGACGTCCAGGATGAGAAATAAATGCTAGCAGTGGAACTAGCAGGACACTGATGTCTCTCACGCTTCTTGCCGAAATCTCCAATGCGGCAGACATGTTCCTGGCTCTCTTGCCTGTGTCAAAATACAATGTAGAAGACATTTTGGTGTCACAAGGCGATGCTAGAACACATGATTACATGTACCACCGTCTCATGTCAACCTAGCATGACTTGTAAGGTGCTTGAACAATTAAATCATGCATTACTTGAACTAGGGCTAGATGTATCACAATATAACCCATAGGACATAGAATAAAGGCAATTTCTCTCATTTCAGAATGGTTCTAGTGAAAAGCGAGAGGTTCGACAGTTCCAGTTCACCGCCTGGCCGGACCACGGCGTTCCCGAGTACCCCACTCCGTTCCTGGCCTTCCTCAGGAGGGTGAAAACCTGCAATCCACCGGACGCCGGTCCCATCATTGCCCACTGCAGGTCTGAATCCAGTTCCTACTTCTCAAGGCTCCTGAAGCCGGAAGCTTTAGGTCTAGAGCAAGTCTAGTTGTTCATCCAGTTGCAGTCAAGTTTAATGTCCCCTGTGGTCCTTAGCAAAGAAAACATCTCAGGTTACGCATGTAACCATGGTTCTCTGAGAAGGGGAATGAGACACTGTGTCCCCTAGAGGACACTATGGGCATTCCCCATAGTGTCCTCTAGGGCAGTGGTTCTCAAACAGTTTACACCAAGTAGAAAATATTTGGCTCTCCAAGTACCACCATAATGACCAATATTAAAATACACACTACTGTATTTTTAATATTGGTCATTATGGTGGTACTTGGAGAGCCAAATATTTTCTGAGGTGGTACTTCTTGAGTAGGCCTAACTATTCAGCTATAGCTATGCACAGCTCAAAAACGAGGCAGTTTCTAATAAGAATATTTATTATTGTCAGCCCCTTTTTATACAGTGTAAAAACCCAGTTTGAACATTAACACTGCACTGTGCTGCTTACATACAAGTAAATAAAAAACTTAAATAATGATTAAATAAAAATGTATTGTACTTAAGTTAAATAAAAACTGTACTGTACTTAAATGTTAAGTAAACATTTATTTTTTTTAAAGTACTGTACTTGATTAAAAAAAATTAACACAGGCTGTACAGCTGCAAGAGAAAACCAAGACAGACAGTGGACCTAATCAACCAAAAAACGAGCTGAAAAGAAAATATGATTGTTTTAGTTGAGCTATGCGCGATGGGCGCCGCCATGTTGGTTTGTGCCGCTGTTCAGAGAATCGGATCTGTTGGATTTACAACACGTCAATTCATCCACTTCTCCCGAAATACATTAAAGTAAGTGGCCGGTGAACTGGGAGAAGAATAGAGTAAACTTTAAAGTTACTTACACAATGTGTTTCTGATTTGAATAAAAACATGTCGTCTAATAATAATGGAAAGGATTATTATTGCCGCTTCCATAGACATCAGTGTGTAACTCTAAATGTATTTTTTTTTATTACTTATGTGAATTTAAATGTCTGAAACCTAAAATAAACATTATGTGGTTGAAAACACTGAAGAGTTAATAGAAATATATGACAAGCGTTGAGCGTAAGAATTTAGCAGTTGATCACGTGATGCACTGACTGTTCTAATCACACCGGTGTGATCGTACGTGCGAAATTCAGTGACTCCTCTGCGTACCACTAGAGGGAGCCTGCGTACCACACTTTGAGAATCAGTGCTCTAGTTCCCATTCGAAAGGCAAGCCTGCAACTTTCTTTCATTCCTGAATTATACAACATGTGTTTTCAGTGCTGGTGTGGGCCGCACAGGCTGCTTCATCGTGATCGACGCTATGCTAGAACGCATCAAGCACGAGAAGACGGTAGACATCTATGGTCATGTGACCCTCATGCGCTCCCAGAGGAACTACATGGTGCAGACGGAAGACCAGTACAGCTTCATCCACGATGCCCTTCTGGAGGCCGTCGCCTGTGGGAACACGGAGGTGGCGGCACGAAGCCTCTTCTCCTACATCCAGAAGCTGGCGCAGGTGGAGGCCGGAGAGCACGTCAGCGGCATGGAACTGGAGTTTAAGGTAACCAGAAGACATTGCAATTAGGGAACACCAAAGATAGAGTCTTATTGTGTGCAACTAGCCAAGCAAAAGTAGTCCTCACCTCTAATTGCAACTCATCAGACGAGATGCTCTGGAAGGTGTTGATCTGGAGGGTGCAAGATAATCGAATGTGCCACACAGGACAGTTAATAACACTCTGGCTCTCTTGGGGGCATGTTTTGTTACAGAGGATGCAGATGTGAAAATTTAGCTCTAGTTGTGACAGAGACGACTGAAAGTTGTAGCTCAGTTGAAGACAGCCAGAGAGGGATTCTGGGAAGGGTAATTAACACCCGATGAAGGAGAAGCGATGCGTTCGCTAATGAGCAGACAGGGATTGTGGGTTCCATTTGGCAACTAAAACACTCCTGCAAGTTTCTGGCCTCTAAGACCTTGAAAAGCTTTTACTTCTTTTCTGTTTTTTTATTTCCTCTTTCAGGCTTTGTCACTTATTCTGTTTCTCTTTCTTTAGCCTGGAACAAAGTAATGCTCACCAGCTCAGGGAGCAAAGTCGGACACTAGCGGTAACGAGGTTGCAAAGCAATTAGTTGAGCGATAGGTCCAGGTGGTACCATCAAGGTGGTACCATTGCTATTTTCTAAATCTCAATTAGCGATGTCCAATTTGTGAATGAATGAGTTGGTTCTTTTTAAAGGGATCGCCAAACTGCTTAGTAAAAGGTCTGGATTGGTTTTCCAATTGGTTAGAATCAGTTCCTCACATAAATCCTTTTTGAACATTGAAGTTGGGTAGTGGTATGCATTTCTAGCCAGCAAGGCAAGGCAAGGCAAGTTTATTTATATAGCACATTTCATACACAATGGCAATTCAAAGTGCTTTACATAGAAGAAATTAAAATAATAAAAAGAAATAAGAATAATTAAAACAGTTTAGAAAAATAAGAAATAAAATACAGTACAAACAGTCGGACGAACAGCGGCACAGTGCTCATTCAGTAAATGCATAGTTAAACAGAAGTGTTTTGAGTCTGGATTTGAATGTGACCACTGTAGGAGCACATCTGATCTCTTCTGGAAGCTGGTTCCAGCTGCGGCTGGCATAATAGCTAAAAGCAGACTCGCCATGCTTAGAGTGAACCCTTGGTATTTCTAGCTGATATGATCCTAATGATCTGAGTGATCTGTTGGGTTTATATTCAGTGAGCATATCTGCAATGTATTGAGGTCCTAGGCCATTGAATGATTTATATACCAGTAATAATACTTTAAAATCAATCCTAAATTTAACTGGGAGCCAGTGTAAAGACCTGAGGACTGGTGCGATATGTTCATATTTTCTGGTTCTGCTCAGAATCCTGGCGGCAGCGTTCTGTATGAGCTGCAACTGTCTTATGGTCTTTTTGGGAAGGCCAGTGAGGAGTCCATTACAATAATCCACCCTGCTGGTGATGAAAGCATGCACAAGTTTCTCTAAGTCTTGTCTGGAAACAAAGCATCTAATTCTTGCAATATTTTTCAGATGATAGTATGCTGATTTAGTTATTGCTTTGACATGACTACTGAAACTAAGGTCTGACTCTAGTGTCACACCAAGATTCCTGACTTGATTTTTGGTTGTTTGACCCCTAGAGTGAAGGTATGTGTTCACCTTGAGAACTTCATCTTTGTTTCCAAACGCAATGACTTCAGTTTTGTCTTTGTTTAACTGAAGAAAGTTTTGACACATCCAACTGTTGACTTCATCAATGCATTGGCACAGGGAGTCAATGGGGCTATAATCGTTGGGCGATAGGGCTAAGTAGAGCTGTGTGTCGTCTGCATAGCTGTGGTAAGCAATTTGGTTCTTTCTCATTATTTGGCTCATTGGGAGCATATACAGGTTGAACAGGAGTGGCGCAAGAATTGAGCCTTGAGGGACTCCGCATGTCATGGATGTCCACTCAGACTTATGGTCTCCTATACTCACATAATAACCTCTCCCATCTAAGTATGACCTGAACCATTTTAGGACTATCCCAGAAAGCCCCACCCAGTTTTCCAGCCTGTCCAGAAGTATGTTGTGATCAACATAGTCAGATAGTGGCATGCTAAGCTATCAGGCTAATCGGCTAGAGGTGTGATAAGATGACACGCTAACCAGTTAGTGGTTTGCTAGTCTGGAAGGTAAAAGAGCAGTATGCACTAATAAGGTAACTAGTTAGCTAGCAAGCTAGCTGTTAATTTGACCATTTGTAGGTTCTGTTATATAATCTGTTAAATGAAAAGATATTTATTATCATATTGACGTGAAAGGAGAGGATTCAACAGGGATAGAATATTTCCCCAACGGCAGTATGAGAGATGATTTTATGTAAGTGTTAATAAGGTGCCTGAGTAATTGGGCTAACCATATCACAAACCACTTTTAAACTTGACGCGGACAGCTAAACCAGCCAGCTAAAAGTGTGTGTGCGTGCTTATTATTTCAAGAGCTCGGTTCATGGCTGCCGCTTCCCACCGGAATGCCTCATGCCCTTCCAGGTCCCTCTTTGAAAGCTACTCAAAGACTCAAAGGAAAGACAAACAGCCAGTGGCCGCTTCTGAAAGAAAGAGAGAAAGACTAGGCCTGGAGCAGGAGCTGAATGGATTTATATCGGGGCAAAGGCATTACCTGGCAGAACATAGGAGAGAGAGAGAGCAAGCGAGAGCAAGGCACAGTTTCTAGATGTGCCAGGCTCGTCCAGTTAAAAGGAGACAATCTTTCCAGACAACTGACCTAGAAACGGAGAAGAATTGCGGGTACTGTGGCTTGGTTAATGCTAATTGATGGTTACAAGCTCTAATTTGGATCATGACATGAGAGTACAAGGTGCATGTGTGCGTACAAAATGGTGGTGTCCTGTCACAATGTTGAAGCGGCATCCTAAAAGTGACAGTGACCCTGAAAAGTGAAGTTTTGCCTGACTTTCCAGTTTTTTCGGAGCTGGGTTTCATGCCACCTGATGGACGAAAATTTTTTTTTTTTGTTAATTATAACAGCAATGAGCAATGACAGGTTCCTGCAACCACAAGTAAACTGGGTCATCCAGTCTTGCCCGTCTGAGACAAACAGGTGGAGTGGAAAAAAATAGAGCCATTAGACCAAAAATAAAAAGTCAGATTGGTTAAACGAGTGTCTGAGATTCCCATGCAGCTGGTCGTGCCCTTCAAGCTTAAATATCCGTGCTGGAAATTGGCTCAATTTAATTCTCATGCTTGTGTCTCTCTCTTCCCACAGCGTTTGGCGAACTCCAAAGCCCACACGTCCAGATTCATAAGTGCCAATCTGCCATGCAACAAATTTAAAAACCGCCTGGTCAACATCATGCCGTACGAGACCACTCGAGTGTGCCTGCAGCCAATCAGAGGGCTGGAAGGGTCCGACTATATCAACTCCAGCTTTATCGACGGATACAGGTACGCCTACGGTGGCCCTAAGCAACCGGAAGTCAACCCGAATTCTGCTGCATTTAATTCGTTGGGATTGACTTTCTCTTTCCTGTAGACAACAGAAGGCGTATATAGCCACACAGGGCCCATTAGCGGAGACCACCGAGGACTTCTGGAGGATGTTGTGGGAGAACAACTCCACCATTGTGGTGATGCTGACCAAACTGAGGGAGATGGGCAGAGTGAGTGTTGCTCTTCTTTAAGACCAGCGGATTTTGGCTTCCGGATGATGTAATTTAATTGTGCTTTGACATGTTTTTCGCAGGAAAAGTGTCACCAGTACTGGCCGGCAGAGCGCTCGGCTAGGTATCAGTACTTTGTGGTGGATCCCATGGCGGAGTACAACATGCCACAGTACATCCTCAGAGAGTTTAAAGTGACGGATGCCCGGGTGAGTCCTGAAAAATACCACTAAAACTGAATGATTACTATGTTCATAAACCTTACGAAAGGTATTTACATGGTAAACTATGATTTTTCAATTTTGGAAATAAATATTTCCAATAAGTTTTAAAAGAAAATACGATTTCAGTCTGTCTAATTCAAAATTTCATGTTTAACTGAACTATCACTTGCTATTTCTTTATAATTATTTGTGAAATTTACTTTCAAAGTAGATCCTACAATTAATTTTTCAGTGAATACCATGGTATTTTGGACATTTACCATGGTGTACCATAGTATATGAATTTCAGTACCATGGTATGTCAAAGTACTATAGAATTACCATCTTATCCCATCACTCTACCATGGTACTCATGTAGTATTTTTGTTAAGAAGGTATATTTTCAAGAATATCATGGTATTACCATGGTACCATGTTTGAAATAATCTAAATAACATAGCACATTGACATTATCATACTAAATATTACTATACTCACATACCATGGTACCATCCAAGGCACAACAAAGAATATCATATTGTTTCCTTGGAATCTTTTGGACAAAACATGGTAATATCGTGGTATGTTCATATATACCATGGTACGGAATGATTATCATATTCGTATACCATGGTATTTACGTGATAGGCACTTGCAAAGAACGTGGGTTGTATGTGTAAAAAACCATGGTAAATCGTGGTAAAAACATGGTAAATCCATAGTATTTTGTGTATAGTTCTAAATAATTGTTGCATTTTAATTGATTTGTTGATTAATTTAATTTAATTTAATTGATGTGTAAAAAAACATGGTAAAAACATGGTAAATTGTGGTAAAAATCGTGGTAAAAACATGGTAAATCGTGGTAAAAACATGGTAATTCCATAGTATTTTGTGTATAGTTCTAAATAATTGTTGCATTTTAATTGATTGATATATATACATTGCACATTTTTGCTGATTATACAGTATGAAGTGTTTTAGGAGAAAACAACATGGTGAAATTTTCTTCTGTATCTACACTGAGTCAAAATGTCAGTAGTAGCCATATTATAATTGTGCTTTTCCATGAGTCTCAGACGTAGGAAAAAATATCCCATCAGCTGACCGTTATCAGAAGCTCTCACTGAACGACTAGAGCCCTCATCAGTCGAGTGTCTTTCCAGCAAACCGCTAATGCCAAACACTCTGACTGTCACCGTACGTGCGAACGCGCGCCCGAGACGAAATGAGCATCCCGAGCGTCGCTCACTCCAGCCAAGCACTTTAATTGTGATTGAATCATCCAGACAGACTCTCCAGTAATCAGCCTGCAGAGCGAGGCCCGCCGGATCAATGAGAACTTTAATCAGAGCCGACTGGTGGAGGCGGGGCCTGGACTGGGGCATGATGGGAGGATGCACGTATTTAATCACACGATTGGACACACACCGCTCGGCCTGTAGGTTGTGTGCGCACGATTCGGTTCGGCCTCGTTTTCTTTCACCCTTCATGTTTTGCAGCAAAAACAAACTGCTTGTTTCAGTTGATCAGAAGAGAAAGAGGAAGGACTCAATCAGGCCTGGCCGACACTGTTATAAAAAAACCTGTTGACAATATTCAGTATATACAGTCGAACCAAAATTTATTCAGACACCTTCAACATTTCTCACATTATCACAGTTTATTCACTATAGTTTAGGAAATTGTAATATGAGAAGAACTCCACGTTATTGTCCATCAGTTGTTAGACTGTCTCACACATGAATTATGTTGAATATCTGTCAGCTGTTAAATTTAACTACACAATTAGATAATACCAGTTTAGCTCAACCAATCACCAAGCAATGCTTCATTTTGTTCAGTCTGTGGTGTAAAAAGGTCGCATTAGCAATTCAAGAAAAAACACGTTTTTGAATCATTTTTGGTCCCAAATTTGTATAAATGTTACTGGTAATCACATTTTTGGGTACAATATGTCACAGTTTACTTAATTTTTCTATCCTCACTTACATAAAAGAACTGTAGTGTCCTGCACACACTGATAATTGAATAATTGAATAACTGAATCATTTTTGGTTTGACTGCATATTGATGTTTATGCGTTTGTTCTGGAAGCAAGCAAATCAATTAGAAGAGCCATTATTTTGTAGAGTAGAGTTAAAAATAATTGGTGCGCGTTTTATTGGTTCACTCGTTTGATGATTGGCGGGTGTTTTAATGAACAAAAGGAAAATTCATTGGATTAATCGAAACCTGTAGTTTGAACACAAGCAAAAAACGCCCAGCCTAGGAAATAGAAATGTAGAGGAAATGGACAAGTGCTCCGTAATGCATGTGTGATCCAAAAAGCCCGTGATTAAGTTGGGACTCGGCCGGTTTGATCCGTCAGCCTCTCTTCACTGCAGGGATGAGTGAATATTTCCAGCCCCTTCTGCACCATTTAATTGTACCTCGTTCTGCCTGAGCTTCCCTTCGATTGCTTGCTTTCTCGGGAACCAGGCCTCATCCGTCGCCGGGTGTCTTTGCTCTCCTCTCATCCGTCAGTGCCGAAGCCGCAGGGTTTCTCCAAACCTCGAGTCGCGCCATCGATCACCCGTCCGGATCACTCCATTTAGCAGCGTCTCCACGAGACAACGCTCGTCACGGCGGACGCACCATCGATTTCCCTTATCCCAGAGTTATTCCAGCCAAAGAGGAGAGAAAAAAAACAACAAAAAGAGGCAGAAGGGTGTGGAGTCGGCTCAGATCGGAGAGGAGATGTTTGCCGTAGCTTCTCCCGTATCTGTTGTGCCTGTCAGCGTCCGTCGGGATTGACTGATTCGGGATTGCGGTCGAGTTACATAAACAGATGGGAGACTCGTCTTGACGGTTACGTATCTGTGTTTGTTTGTTCTCTCGCTCACAGGACGGCCAGTCCAGGACCGTACGGCAGTTCCAGTTCACTGATTGGCCGGAGCAAGGCGTTCCCAAATCCGGAGAGGGATTCATTGACTTTATTGGCCAGGTGCATAAAACTAAGGAGCAGTTTGGCCAGGACGGGCCCATTTCTGTCCACTGCAGGTGAGAACACATGCAAACATGATCTAACAGCAGCTCATCCTATTACATCAAGGCTTTTGTGGCTTTTAGTCAAGCTTTGAAGGCTAAATATGTTAGCATCCACACCAACACACGATATTGTTCTGTTTATTCGAAGCTCATGCTGCAGTTTTGTCGTCTGTCGCTTTAAATGCTTGAGTGCTTAAAGCAGGATGGATTCTGATTGGCTGTCGATGTTTTAATCGTTCATCAGCTGGAAAAAAAAATCGTTCTGAAAGTGATTTCATTGATGATGTTTCTCTGTGCCGTTATTGTTGTGGACTCCGACTCTGCTATTCGTTTATATTTAGAACGATTTTTAGAACTATATATTTATTGTTATGATATCGTTCCATATCAAAGCATATATATATATGTATGTAAATGTGTGCTGTCAAATCGCTTAATTAAAAGTTGTATGTATGTGTGTACACAGACACGCACAAACTTTTATGTTAGATGCGATAAATCAATTTGACAGCACTAATATAAATATATATGATACAAGTATTTTATAGTAACTAAACAAAAAAAACTAAACCCATAAAAAATAATTACTCAAAATAATATAAACGTTAACTGAAAAAAAAAAAAAAAAATATATAAAAAAAGTTTTCATTTCCATTTAGTTGAATTTCATATACTGAAAAACAAAAAGTAAACCTGAAATAAAAAGCAATTAAAAACTACATAGATATTTTTTTTAAGTATTAAAAATGACAAAAAATTTAACTAAAATTAAAATACAAACAGAAAATATTTTAAAAACCCAATTTAAAATAAAAAAAAATCCAAAATAGTATTTTAACAATACTAAAATAACATTTATATACAACGTATTTTCCGAAATAAGTCGTCGCTTCCGACTAATAAAATTATTCAGAATTAATATTAGAAAAAATAACGGTAAATAAAATGAAACGTTTACAAAAATAATGGTATTCAGAACAGAATAGGAATGAATAATAGAAGTATAAAACAAGCATAAATTATAGTGTACTATAGTGTAGTTTCTATTTAAATTTATTTCGAGCGAAACCGACTCTATCGGCGTGTGTGAAACTCGTTAACTAAAGCTTGAAACTGTTCCTGGTAATAAACACAAACTAGCACACGTGTTCGCGCGGGACGGCTGTGTTCATCATAAGTACAGTAATAGCACACAGATCATCAGAAGTGATGCATGTGACTCCATTACGGCGCTCCTCGTACAGATTTGAGCAGCGACTGAAGCGTCCTCCTCCGCCATGGCCAGCGTTTAACAAGCGAATCGTTACTCTTCTGAAGACGACGCAGTCCAGACGCACATAAATCACAGCCGTCCCGCGAGCCTCTGTTCCTGATGCATGTTAAACAGCGCTTGTGTTCAGAGACGACTGACAGACAGAGAAACTGTGCTTGACTTCCTGTCTGTGAAAATACAAGATTGATTTTATATATATATATATAGAGAGAGAGAGAGAGAGAGAGAGAGAGAGAGAAATTTACATTTAAACATTTACATTTTTTTCATTTTATATTTTCATATATATATATATGTATGTGTGTGTGTGTGTGTGTGTGTGTGTGTGAGTGAGGGTTTGAGTGTGTGTTTGCGTGAGTGTGTGTTTGAGTGTAAGTGAGTTGAGAGTGTGTGTAAGTTGAGAGTGTGTATGAGTGTGTTTGAGTGTGTGACTGTGAATGAGTGTGCAAGTCGAGTGTGTGTATGTGTGCATCAGTGTGAGTTTGTGTGTGTACGTCAGTGTGAGTGTGTGTGAGTATGTGTGTATCAGTGTGAGTGTGTATCAGTGTGAGTGTGTGTACATCTGTGTGAGTGCATCAGTGTGAGTTTGTGAGTGAGTGTGTACTTCAGTGTGAGTTTGTGTGTGCAAGTAGCGTGAGTGTGTGTGTGACTGTGCGTCAGTGTGAGTTTGTGTGAGTGAGTGTGTGTGTACGTCAGTATGAGTGTGTACATCTGTGTGAGTGTGTGCGTCTGTGTGAGTGTGTGTGCGTCAGTGTGATTTTGTGTGAGTTTGTGTGTGTATGTCAGTGTGAGTGTGTGTGAGTATGTGTGTATCAGTGTGAGTGTGTGTACATCTGTGTGAGTGTGTGTGCGTCAGTGTGAGTTTGTGAGTGAGTGTGTACTTCAGTGTGAGTTTGTGTGTGCAAGTAGCGTGAGTGTGTGTGTGACTGTGCGTCAGTGTGAGTTTGTGTGAGTGAGTGTGTGTACGTCAGTATGAGTGTGTACATCTGTGTGAGTGTGTGCGTCTGTGTGAGTGTGTGTGCGTCAGTGTGATTTTGTGTGTTTGTGTGTACGTCAGTGTGAGTGTGTGTATCAGTGTGAGTGTGTACATCTGTGTGAGTGTGTGTGCGTCAGTGTGAGTTTGTGAGTGAGTGTGTACTTCAGTGTGAGTTTGTGTGTGCAAGTAGCGTCAGTGTGTGAGTGTGTGACTGTGCGTCAGTGTGAGTTTGTGTGAGTGAGTGTGTGTACGTCAGTGTGAGTGTGTGTATATCAGTGTGAGTGTGTGTCCGTCAGTGTGAGTTTGTGTGTGCAAGTAGCGTCAGTGTGTGAGTGTGTGACTGTGCGTCAGTGTGAGTTTGTGTGAGTGAGTGTGTGTACGTCAGTGTGAGTGTGTGTATATCAGTGTGAGTGTGAGTGTGTGTCCGTCAGTGTGAGTTTGTGTGTGCGTCAGTGTGAGTTTGTGTGAGTGTGTGTACGTCAGTGTGTGTGTGTTTGTGTGTGTGTGTGTGTGTGTGTGTGTGTGTGTGTGTGTGTGTGTGTGTGTGTGAGTGTGTGTGTGTTCAGATTAGCTGCTGCACTGGTATTGTACAGACTCAGTGTTTGCCGCTGTAACTCTCACTCCTCTGAGGATCCTGTCGTTCGTCAGCGCTGCTGTTTCACTCACACACTCCAGACGCAGAGATCGCTCTCGCCTGTTTCTGCTCCCGCACACGTCACTTACACACATCTGTGTTTACAGAGCTGCAGGAGTCTTCACTGGCCTTTTATCATCCGTCCATCTCTCTCTCTCTCTGTCTCTCTCTCTCTCTCTCTCTCTCTCTCTCTCTATCACTCTCTCTCTCTCACTCTCTCTCTCACTCACTCACTCTCTCACTCACTCTCTCTCTCTCTCACTCTCTCTCCCTCTCTCTCTCACTCACTCTCTCTCTCTCACTCTCTCTCTCTCACTCTCTCTCTCTCTCTCTCTCTCTCTATCACTCTCTCTCTCTCTCACTCTCTCTCCCTCTCTCTCTCACTCACTCTCTCTCTCTCACTCTCTCTCTCTCACTCTCTCTCTCACTCTCTCTCCCTCTCTCTCTCTCTCACTCTCTCTCTCACTCACTCTCTCTCTCTCACTCTCTCTCTCACTCTCTCTCTCACTCTCTCTCTCTCTCTCTCTCTCCACATCTCCATCAGAGAGATGATTTCATGGTCAACATGGCGTTTTTTGGTCCTTTTTGGATCAGCACTGCATCACAAAACAAAAAAATCTTTCTAAATCAGTCTCGTTTTCCGGTGAAAATATCGAAACATCATTAAAACGAGTCATATTTACTTGAGAAGCAAAACCGCATGAGATATCAAGACTTCAAGAATGTATTTCGATTAATTTTGCTTATCTCATTTTTTTCAATAAATGAAACGTGAAATAGTATTTTCATAAAACATTCTCCAATAAATATTTGTTTTATTTACAACTTTGAAAAATCTTTTTTTTACAGTGTAGAAAAGATTAAATATACGTTTACTAAAAATTGCGTATGGTTCAAGAATAATACATAAACACTGAATTCAAATCGTAATTATTACGATTTTTAAATGAATTCAAATCAATCAAATTTCCACCTTTTGTGTTTCGCGATGGTGATGGTTTTCAGTATCGACTATTTCTCTAATCTTCTCTCCTTATTCTCTCTCATTTCTCTCCTCTCCATCCATCTCTCCCCCAGATTTGATATCTAATAGAGCCACATGGTTTTGTCATTAATTGCATGATTACGTACACTGAATGGAAGTGTAAATCCTCTCATTCACTGCTCCTTCACGCCTGTCAGATTTGAAAGTCTATCTATTTAACCAGCGCTTCGGTGAAGTCTGAGAGCCAAGAGAGACACTTCTTTCTTTCTTTTCCTTTCCTCTGCCCCCTTTCTGTAGGATTCTAGCATCCTGGACGGACAGGACCGTCAAAAGCATTTTGTTTTCCTGACAGTCACTGTCGTGGGAGTCCAAACTGGCTTTTCATTAGATTCCCGAACTCTTGCATCATCACAACGCCACGCCGTGATTGGCTCCGTAGTCGCTCGGCCTCCCTCCCCACTTTTCCAAGCCATTTTGTCACTTTCAATCTTGCCAAAGTGGAGGCAAAGGGAAAAATAAGCCCGTTGTCATATCAATTATTGTTGGCTTGGTGAAATCGCTCGGTGCCAAAGCAGCTTATGAAGGCAGCCTTGAAAAATCAGACTTAGGACGCCTCCTATTTCAAGCGCTGTCACAGCGAGAGCAGCTTAGCATGTGTGCGCTCGTTCACACCAAACGCCGGTGATTTATTCTATCGTTCTGCTGTTTATGTAGATGGCGATAAGGTGAACTCTTGAAATAATTTAGCATGCCGTATATATATATGCAATATCTGTATCCCACAATGCACTTCCTGTGTGACAAATGAATGGACACAATACAATGATTTTTTTTTTATATCTCCCTTATTTATTTTGTGGACAGACCAAATTTACTTATATTTTTTACTTATATATATTTTTTTTTATTTACTTATATTTATTTATTATTGTTATTGTATTATTTTTACTTATTATGTGTTTATTTATAGATAATTAAAAAAAATATATATAAAATGATTAAAAGTTTTTGTTTTATTTTTTATTTTTCATATTTCCTTATTTATTTATTCTTTTATTTGTTATTTATTGTGTATTTATTTTTATCATTATTAATTTTATTTATTATTTAATTATGTTTAAAAATTTGATTTAAAGCACACAAAAAAAAATCTGATACCTTAACTGGATGCAATTTAGTGAGGTCATGTGACAAAAATACTGCATACTATTTCACATATTTATTTATTTTTAAATAGTGTAACACTTTATCTTAAGGTGACAGGTTACTACATGTACTTACTATAGTAATAACAGTAAATTGTGTATAGTTACAAGTAACTAACCCTAAGCCAAACCCTAACCACAACTCTATAGTAAGTACACGTAATTATTCAATATTGCTCAGTACTTATTTGAGTAAGTACAATGTAACTACGCCACCAAAAATTGTCTGTGTAAATGAATGCAATATGGCAGTATGCTAATATCCCGTTCCAAACACACATTTGCACCTAAAATAAGATAAATCAATAGTAGGAAAAGAAAATAAGAAAAATAAATAAACACAATTCAAATGTTCTGCAATTATGTTTGTAAGTAAATGCATCTTGTTTCAATGATATTTCGATGTTTCCACTGGAAAACACAGACGATTATCTTTCAGAAAGATATTAGCAGTTACATTAACAAACTATACATGTTTTCCTCGACACAGTGCCGGTGTGGGACGGACCGGGGTCTTCATCACGCTAAGCATCGTGCTGGAGCGAATGCGTTACGAGGGTGTGGTGGACATCTTCCAAACGGTCAAAATGTTGAGAACGCAACGGCCAGCAATGGTGCAAACAGAGGTGAGAGTCTAACGCTTCTGTTTTAATGCAGATCGCCTTGTTTAATCGCCGAACGGCTGGCGATTCGAAGTTATAGCGAGCGTTTATGCTGACGTCTTTGCGTTTTCCTCCACAGGACGAGTACCAGTTTTGCTATCAGGCGGCTCTGGAGTACCTTGGAAGTTTTGATCACTATGCAACGTAAAAAGCCATTTTTGTTCCCCCCTGCCCCACAATCCCCTTCCCCCCAACAGCCTCCTGAGCCATAAAAACTTGCTTGAAAACATGAAACGATGACAACTATACAAAATTCATTAAAAAAAAATTCAACGAATCGTCTTTTGGAACCAATCAAAACATGTCGTGAGAAACCCCAATCGGACAGCAACACTGGAGGAGCGCAAACGGATCCCAAACACTTCTACATCCCAAGCTCATGATGGAGGAACCAAACGTTTTGGCTCAGGCTGGAGGGTGGGAATGATGTCGGCGTCGGACCACTAACCTTACCTCAAGTGTTCTGATGTGGAGGACAAACATAGTTTCTTTCCAAACTAACTCTGTGAACAAAAAGACAGAAAAATAAGGAAAAGTTGGTGCGATACTACATGCCCACAAATAAACTAACACCGATAGATGATGAGTACCTAAATGGTTGGGGAATTGGTTGGTTGGTTGGCATCTGAAATCCTTCCTTGTTTACTAAAACGGACATCTGTCAGTCTAGCTGTGGACATCAGTGACGTCTTCAAGAGTGTATTCAATGGAGAAGTTGGAGGAATGGTACAAACAAGACTTATATTGCCGCTCACGTCTTGGATTCGAGCCTCTCCTTGTGACATGTTGCCATTCGGACAAAATTGGGAGCCACTTTAGAGCAATTCGAGGCGAACCGTTCATCCACTTGAGAAAGTAACCCTTCCTTTTGAAACCACTGGAGCTGACAAGAGTCGCCAAACACGTCTTGAGGCATTCAAGGAAATGGTTGAAACCTAATCGCATCCCCTAAACGCATCCGTTTCTTTAGTGCATTCAAGGACATGCTAGCAAACTTTTCTACCAATGTAGCTTCATGTCCGTCGTCTTGAGAGCCAATGGGAGCTTGAACTATTGGGTCAAATGGAGATTAGGACCAGAGGAACCACCACTGAAGTCTCAAGTTTCTTTGGCAACTACAACCGTGACTGGTCTCTCCGTTGACGTACACCATGTGTTTGGCGCACCGGATAGGGGATGCGTGGCTACGTCTCGGACATCCCCAGTGAACAACGTTCATTGCCATCGTTTCAACCAACTTTTTATCTTACAACTATGTTTTTTTGGTTTCGTTTTGCTCTTGATACCAAACATGCTGCTTTCGCTCCATTATGCTGTACGTGTACATGTGAAGAGTCCGATTTAACGGATGGAAGTGTGCGATAGTGAGATTACGTGTGTTGGTCCCACCTCTCAATCCATTTCCTTATGCCCCAACGCTCGCCCAGGATGAGACCCAACTTTATTTAATCTTCACCATCGTCATCAAAACGACCCATTCCTGGTTACTTTGGGATTTCTTTTCGGGAGGTGATTCTTCAATGGATTTTGGCTAACGAAGAGCAAGAAACGGGCTTGTATTTGCGTCATGAAATTGCGGTACAACTATCTTGTGAATCTGTTGTTGTAGGTGGGACTGTTTTACGCGCTCATGCATATGCGTATGAGGGGGGAGGGGTCTCCTCTCCGCAGTCAGAGCTGATTGGTTGTTCTGGAGAATGCTTGAACTTGGAGTGTTCTGATTGGTGAGAGAATGAAAGGAGCCGTGTGTAATCTTATTTCCAAAAAGCCTTATTCTTGTAACATCATAGGGAAAAGAAAATACATTACTGTTGTATTATTTTGACTATTATCTCCTTACTTAACAAACTTTTGATTTATTTCTTGGTTTAGTGTTTTTTTTTTTAACAAAGATACCGTACTCATTTTTTTTAATTAGCAAGAAAAATAATGCTCATTTTGCTCATATTATGTTAAAAGACATTCTATTTTTTCACTGTAGAAATGCTACGTGAGATGTGTTTGTGTGCATGTATACATAGACGAATGGGACATGAATGTATACATACACACTCACAATATATTTAAATGCAGAATATAAAGATGTATCCAAATCTTCATATGAATAGCCTTTTTTCTTTTTTGAAGTGGGCACTCATTTTTATACCACCATGAAATTATTGCGTGTATGAAATCATGAATGACTTTTTATTGATTTTTTTGTTTGTTTTTTGTTGTTGTTTCTTTGTTTTTATTTCTTAAAAGAATTTGGGAAAATGCATTTTCAGAATTGTAGAGATTTCCCATAAATCATTGCGTGGGAGAACTTTGACTTCCTGTTGCCTAATAATGAAGGATGGATTACGATTTCAATTCTATTGTTATTCATCAATAGTACTAGTATTAACTGAAGTATTACTTTTATAAAAGATGTAGAACTGGTTTGCTAAATATTGAATTGAACACACAAAAAAAAATACAATAAACTGTACTTTCCAAATTTTACACAAAAAAAACACACAAAAAAACTCTAATTTTGTTACAACCCATCGTTGTGAAAGCTTTCATTCTTTGGCATCTTTTATGTTTTGTTTTGTTTTTTTACTTTTTTTAAACCACCAAATGTTCGATCGTTTGTTAGATATCAACTATGATCCTAAATATAATGCCTGTAAATAAACAAATATATATTATATGTATTTGTATAATTTGACCCACAAGATTTATGTCTTTGAACAATACTGAGATAAACAAACAACAACAAAAAAAGTTTATGCTAATGGAAACCTTCCACAGTTTTGAAAGAAGCTTTGTCTCACGCTAACAGCTCTGTTTATCTCTCTTCCCTTCATTCCTCTTTTCTTCTTTTTTTCTGATCCATTTGTTCATTTTTTTTTCAACTCTTCACTTTTTATTCTTATCTTGGCCTCCACACACTGCAGTCCAGTGGTGAGAGAAATCACAACGCTTCTCCTTCTCCAATAAGACTTACTGGATCCTACTGGTCTCAAAAAATAGACTTGGCTTTCTCCAAGCAAAATATAATTTCTCATTGAAATGTTTCATGAGATTCACCTCAAAATGAATCCCGTTTTAAGCCTAAAGCAGTAATCATTTTGTGTTTTTCTCATTTTGAGTGAGATTCGGATGAAGAAGGGCTAGTGTGCCCAGTGCCTATAAAATGCCATATGAACAGCGAGAGCGAATTGCCTTGAATTGGTAGCGTGTTTGGTGATTAGCTTCACGCCATTATCGCTAGTATAAAGACACGCCCTCTCTCTCACCACTGCCTCTGTGCTCCATCTTTTATTTAAATTGGTAGTTCATTGCAAAGCTCTAGAAGTTTACAGATGCATGCCATGTTTCGTTCAATTGGGTTTTTTTTTACTCTGAGGATTTTCCGTTAAGGGACGAAGTACGAGAGAACTTGGAAATTTCAACGCTGCCTTTTAAACTGTTGGGAGTTTTGTGTGTTTCTAAACGAACTTTTCCTCGGGAGGGAGAACGCGATGGACACTCGTACGATTGGACTTATCGGACTGATCTCCAACATCTACGACGGCAGAGGTGCTCAGAAGTTTGCCCTGACGCAAAGGACGTTGGACCTTTTGACAACGGGAGCCAAACGTGTGAATCGATTAGCGTGCAAATAATGAAGAACCAATATTCAAAAGTGAACGTATTAATACCATGGCCAACAAATATAGAAAAAAAAAAAAGCCAAACTCGAACGTGAAAATAGTTTTCTTTGTACGAAGGCCAAGTGCTATCGCTTTCAAACTGTTACTTCTGACGGACACAATAACTGGTTTGAAACCACTGTGTATGTAGATATGTTGACTTTGTATTAAAGAACTGTTGTCTGAAAACGATGGTGTGCCTCATATCTCGTCTGGAAACATTCAGTTAATATTTAGTCACATCTAGCAACATGTTTGCATTACATTTTCACAAGATCATTAGAATTTCATTAGCTCGGTTTGACAAGGCAGATGGCGAAATTAAATTGCACATATACGAGGACCAATCAGCTGTCATCGCACATGGCATCTCAACAGAACAATCAATTATTTCACAATCTGGCCTGATACCTGAATCATAAACACATCCATAAGCTCAACATGCTTCATAATCTAACATCTCATCTCATCTCGATGCATTTTGCCACCCGCGGCTCACACTTTTACCATGATGACCCCAGGGTGTAAATGACATGTTGGTTTGTGCATTAAAACACTAAATAAAACACTCGCTTAATTGTTTTTACGTCCAATTATATGGATAATTAGTCAGTTGAGGTGGTGATCAGAACAACTAAGTTAATTCCATGTTCTAGGTGTGTTATTCTGCAAAGTCAAGAATGAATGATCTTTTACTTCATCATAGATTTGTATTGTGCCGGTTTATGTTAATATCACGTCAGTCAATAACAAATGCCACGGGCTTGAACCTTGATGCTATTTTCTATCCCTTTTCTGAAGACGGTCGAGTCGAGAGAGCAAAAAATGGTTTATGTTCAACATGAATTCAAATAGAATTCAACTTTTTTTTTTTCGTCTCTAGACCTTTTTTGTTGTTTTTAATTCCACTGCCTTGCATTTTTAACCAGAAAGCGTGTTCTGTGTGAACCGGCCCTAAGAATCTTAATTTTTCTAGACGATTCAAAAGAGAAGGTGAAGGGGATCCAGGGCTAATTGCTTTTCTCGTCAGTCATCTAACTCATTAGCACTGTTCCTCGGGAGCCCATCAAAGCGCCGTTTGCACCAGAGCAGCCAAAAGCCATGGAAATTTCTAATAAATGAGAAAGAAGTAAATTGGACCGTCCGCCGCCCGTGGCGGCGCTGAGCTACAAATGGCGCATCAATTGAATCAAGGCATGGAAAAGTAATCCTGGAGAAAGAGCCAGACATCATCTTTGGGAGATGAACAAGATAGAATGCATTTTGCTCAGAATAATTGCTTAGAAATTGTTCAATGCACTTGTATTCGGAACTAATCAAGGCTGAATTCTTTCAAATGCATTTGATACAACAATGCTTTGATATTAAGCCTAGTTTGGAAAACAACATTTATACTTCAATGTGAGTCGAAATTATCACTAGAATTTTTGCTAATTGTGCACCAGTTTATTCAATTATCACTCATTCCCTCTTTTTCAGTTTTTAATTAAATAAAAAAAAAATTCACAGATGTAAATGTACTTTTTCTGATTTATTAATACAAATATTTTAGAAATTTGACTGTATCAAAGTCGGTCTTAATCTTGAACATCATATCCACATTGTCCCTGCTAGGAGTTATGACATAAAAAGTCGAAATTGAGAGATAAAAAGTCAATATAATATATTTTTGACAAAATTTCAACTTTTCATCTTATGATTTAGTATATCATAATTTTGACTTTTATGTCATAATTATGATTCTTATGTGGTGGAAATTGGCTAATGGGCTTCCATCACCTCCATTACAGATGTTTCACAACGTTTCTGGAGCGAATAGTTATCTACTTATGATCATATTTACTGAATTCAGCTTATAGTCAACCTCAGTAACAGAAAGCGGGAGGTTTGAGTTTTCTGTTATGCTAATCCAATTCTTATGCGACCTTAACCGAGCCCTTTTTGGGGAAGCAAATGAATTCTTTCTGAAAATTCGCTTGAATACACTTACGGTTTATCTCGGCGTGAGGAGAGTGGCTGCTCTCCGAGTTTATTATGCAAATGAGACAATTTGACAGATTGCACGCAACCCTTCATAATCACTGTTCACGGACGACTGGCTGCGGCACGAGCCGTTTCGCATACGGAGCTTCTGGGCTCTTTTAACTACATATGTTCCCAAAAACACTTTCAGAGCGTTATCCAAACATGATGGGTCAACTGCTTTTATTGGTCCTGGAACAACTATCATTAAACCAACCATCACCTTTATTGTGGGTGTTTGTTATGGGCTACTGATGGCCTACTATTTCAAACGTATTATCTTTCATAACTTACAAATGATTTCAAACCTATACCTGTCATCTTGTGTGCCAATGGTAATACCCAGCTAATGAAAACGTAAGAACGTTAGCTAACGTTGTTTAAATGAACGTTTGCATATTATATTTAAATAAAAACGTTCAGAGAACATTCAGAAATAACGTGTACATCATTCAAATGTCTCAAAAGCGTCGCGGTTTAAGCTCTACTTTTTCTCAGGTAAAATCTAGTTTATATCATATGCTTCTGTCTAACCTTGATTTGTTATTCGAAGATATTTAGTGTTATAAGCTAATTGTGTGTTCATTTTGCTCTTTGCAGGTTTTAGAGTTAGAAACAAAGCTAAACAGTTAATGTGCGTTTTATAATTGCTCGTTATGGTGATTAAGTCTGTTTTGTGCCCTCAGTTATATTGTTGTGTTGTGTTGTGTTGTGTTGTGTTGTGTTGTGCTTCATTGTGTGCTATGATGCTAAAGTGAAAAAGTAAGATTAGTGTTTTTTTTAAGTCATTTACGTGTCAAATGTTTTCATTTTACTCACGGCGATGAATAAACCATTTCTTCTCTCTCTCTCTCTCTCTCTCTCTCTCTCTCTCTCTGATCTAGGGATTTGATCATTTTGGTTTTATTCACTAGCTTGACACTGTGCTGCCCTCTTGTGACAGACACTGGAAGTGATTCGATTTTTGGAAATGATTTATTGAAAAACGAAGCCCAAATTATTTCAGGTCCATATAGGGACATGTTGGACACTGAAGATGCTCTTTATAATAAATATGAAATATGATTAGTTTCCAGTCCAACTGTTTTTAATATTTCACAAGTTTTACAGAAGCGAATGTGGATTAAGAGGATCGAGTATATGGTGGCATTATGTGATATAATTGCATGACAACTGACAGATAATATTGATTTATTCTCATTATTATATAATTATATTCCGCCTTATCACCTATCCTGGGTGTTTCTCTGCTTTCGCCCCGAGGCATGCTGGGATAGACTCCTCCTGCACTCCACCCTACAGAAGCTGAAGCTGAAGCCAATGTAGAAGATGAATGGATGGATATTGTCCATCACATGTGAATCATTAGATAAGAACCAGTCAAAAACTACCTCATAACTTAAGTTGGCAAGGTTCTTGAACAAACGTTCTTCTAGTAACAATAACGTTCGTAATGAGTTAGTTATTTTTTATACTTAGTTCATATAACGTTTTAAGTTGGTTTAAGTTGGAAACATTTGAGTTGATTTAATGTTCTTTTTTTTACGTTGCTTGTTTCAGAACGTTCAGACAGAGAACATTCCAAAGTAACGTTCTATAATGTTTACAAACGGAATGTTCTCTTAACGTCCGCATAACAAACAAAAACGTTTTGAACGGTCAGAGAACATTAGCAAAACGTTCTCTGCTAGGGCAGCCGCTATACCATAGAATTTACATGATATTTCCAAGAATAGCATGATTATGTTCACATAGGCTATGGTATTTTCGCAGTAGGGCTACTTAGAGAATATGGTAGGCCTTCTACCATGGTATATTTCCAAAAAGTTAAATGTATCGTAATACCATGGTTTTGCGGTAACAGGAGGATTCTAAAGAAAGGGGAAACAAACAGTTTGCAGATTGAGCTTCCTGCTAAACATGATAAGAAGTTCCTCAATGCCGTGTTTTGGAGAGCTCAGACCTTCACACACATCAGCACAGTGATTTCAACGTCCATGTGTTGTTGGAAGCATTTCCTCCAGCAGTTCGGGGGTCAGATCACCAGAAGCCTTATTTGGTAGATCATATTCCGTCTAGTCGGAGTTTATAGCTAGAGGCTCTGCACTGATTGATGGATAAATCACTTAAACACGTCTGGGAATGTTTGTGCAATAGTTACTGATCATTAGTGCCAGTTTCGTGGTAATACGAATGTTTTTCTTTGTCCTTGTTCGTATGGAGAAATATTTTGATCTACATCTAGGTTTACAGCGCGCAAGCATTTGGATTTAAACGTGAGCGCGGATGGATACGACCGACGCATGCGCAGTACGACTTGCAATCAAATCGTATGCGAGACAGAACGGAACGCGGAATTGCGATGTATATTCTGGTCTTAACATCGTTCGAGCGATATGTAAACAGTCCAACCGCATTTTGTGTGTTTTTAAGAGAGGGTTTATTTGAAATTGATGATGATGATAATAAAACAGACCGGCATTTACAAATAACTTCTCGAATTATGGCGTCCCTGTGAGCGGTTGTACAGAAAATTGATGAATATTTCATATAATGCGTATAATAATAGGCTACCTACAATACTAATACCCCTTTATAACACTTTTAATGGTGAAAATGTGTAAGTTTGACATCATAAATATATTCAACAAATTATAGCCTAAATGTAACGTTTAAATATGGAAACATGTAGGCCTATATTTGTTTTATTGCTGAATATTAATATAGACCTTTTCATGTAGACTCTAATATGAGCTCATAAAACTGCATGTACAGGCATGTAGCCTCGGCCTACTGGCAGGGGCGGGTCTACGTGGTGGCCAGGGGGGGCACCGGCCCCCCCTGAAATTCGATTGGCCACCCCAGGTGCCCCCCCTATAAGATGTCTTGTGATTGGTTCATTTTACGACCAATCAGTTTTATAGACTCTACTGAAGTTTACTTCAAAGAAGTGCAGCACCAGATAAACAACGGTCGTCGCAGACTTGGACTTTTACTTTATCAATCAAGAGTGGGAAGTCAAGACACCAAACAAAGAGCTTCCAGTCACCACCGAAACATAAGTTTTAGTTCCAGCTGTTTTAGTTGAGGTCTGCCTTTTTCGACTGTTTTCCTCTCTTTCTGCTACTGTTTTTACAGTGCTGCCAACTCTCACGCATTCACCGTGGGACACGCAATTTTCATACTCTCTCACGCCACACATCCATTTTCTCACGCACAGAAAAATCGCGAAGCAAAGAGGACACGGAGACCGACAGCCTACACAGAGCAGGTTACTTATGATATACAAAAATCTCAGCTCTCAGATTCTGTCAATTTTATTACGAAATTCAAACAATAAATACCGTTTTGGCGCTTGTAAATGTGACGTGACAGATAGTAATAGCTAATAGTAAAAAAAACATGAATGAACACTGAAAGATACAGTACAACTTACCGAAATATATATTCCTCATACATAATATCGATCAATCAGTGTTTTTCATCAGCGTGAAGAGGTCAATAACATAGCAGAACAATTGTCACATTTACCTCAGGAAAGCCATTTAATGAACATAATATAGGCTATAGCACATAGTTGGCAAGAAAAAAAAATTGCTATAGAGAGTATTACATATTTATTATATTTTTACTTATATCATTAAATAAAGTTGTTATTATAATAATAAAAAAACGCATTATATTTAATTTGAGTTATTTTTAACCTTAAATAATAGCCTACTACCAGCTGATAGGGCAGTATGTTTACAGCATTAGGTGAGTTGTTTTTTTCTTGAGGAAAAATAACGCCTATCTTGTGTAGCCTACCTAATATTTATCCAAATGAGTCAATATTAAATCAAATCACAATAACTGAATTGAATTGAAATAATAAAAAAGCGTAGCTTACCAGAAATTGTACCATGTAAACATTGTAACATGTTGTCACTAAACCTAATAAAATTCAGTTTAGTTACTAAAATGTTAGTGACAATGTTAGTAAAATGTTTTTTTATAACCTGAAATTTAATCTGAAAGAAATGTTGAATGAAACACTATGATGTTTTGACCAAACCATTTGAATTATTACAGTGGGGGGAATTTTTTATTTATTTTTTTACTATTATTTGAAAGAGATTGTGAATAAAACTACTGTATATTGTAATGGCCAAACTACTTATTAAAAGAAAATAATTGACATCGTTTCTGCTTCTGGGATTTTAAAATTGCTCATTATAAAAAAAAAAAAAAGTATTTTATAAACTTGTTAATTTTATGAAAACACACAAAAAAATAAACACTGGCTCTCAAATTTAACTTAATGGATATATACAGGGATGACAAAAAACTAAATCAAAATGTGCTTTATTACTACATTTGTTTACAAGTAACTTTATTCAAGTTAAAAAAAAATAATAAAATCAATAGGATTTACTTAATATACTGTAGAATTTAGCTCTTTTTTTTTTTTGGGTCACTGGCGGCCACCCCGTTTGGAGGCAGTGCCCCAGCATGGCCCCCCCACTGAAAATGCTCTAGACACGCCCCTGCCTACTGGCCATCGGGACTACCGGGAGATTCCCGGTGGGCCGCGGTCTGTGTGGGCCGGTGCGTGATGTATTTTGTTTTTAAATAATTATTAATCGTCAATATATTCGTAAGTATATTGTTGTATAGTCCAATTCTGGGCTTATGTGTCTCTCTCATTGGCCGCAAAACGTGTGATGAGCACATGTGACATGTTCACTGAGCATTGGCCAATCAGAATCAAGTTATAGACTTGAAAAGCGGCCGCTTTACAACTGCAGCGAATAGCCTACTGATGTGATGATGTGCAACGATAGTCAACAAAATCTCTAAACGTAAAGGAGGGGCTGATAAGTAAAAAAATAAAAATAAAAAAAAACGACAAGCACTTGAAGCAGAGGCCACCAAATGTGTGAAAATAAATGAATTATTTGCTGGAAGGCCGGCAAAAAACTTCAGTGAAGTTGTCAAGCAGGGCGGGCCTGACTGCTGAGGTGAGACGGACATTTAGGCTAATACACGTATTGCATTGTTTTGTTTCAAAGTAAAGAAATTGCAGCTGTAATAGGCCACCACTCACTGATCTATAAATGACATTTATATACATAAGATCAGTGCTGCCACTGTATAATCTCACTGCTATTAAAAATAACTCGATTAGTTTTCGTGCCTATGAAATAGATAAATTCACACACAATTGTCAAAATAACTTTCTTGGTGAGAATAAGTGATCAATCGAGAAAAAAATCCCTTAAAGTGACAGGCAGCGCCGCAGCAGCCTTATACCTGCCGCCTAAACGATTACCGAATTTTACTAGAATTGTAATGAGACGCGTTTGTAAACCAAAATCAATTTTTGATTTTGTTCCGCCAAAATAAAAGCTCGATGCAGTTTCCATCAAAATAAAAGATCATGTGCTTATCACTTTCAAGTAGGCCTATAGAAATTAGTACAAAACTAATTATGAAAGTTTCCTTTATTTCTCAGTGCATTTGTTTTACAACATATGGCTATTACTACCATGGGATTAATATTATAACTAACATTAGAGTAATGTAGACAGATTAACTAAAAGAGGATCGAGTTTTTCTTTGTTCAATCTGCACACTGAACATGGGTTGGAGCTTTTAATTTTGAACTCTCAAAGTGCACCAGATTGATGAATTTAACATTAAAATGCACAAAATTTTCTTACGGGGGGGGGCATGCCCCCGAACCCCCCGAACCCCCCGAACCCCCCTAGAGGACTCGAGGTCCACCCACCACAGTTTTACTAAAAAAAACCTGTGAGAAATGCTTGTTTTAGGTTTCATCACTCTGGAGTATATGATCATGTAGTGGGCCGGTATGGGCCAAAATGCCAGGGCTGATTTTTTGTCCCAGTCCAGCCCTGTGCATGTATAATAAAAGTTTCTGATGAATTATAACACTAAGACAGTGTATAAAAACGTTCTGTGAGTTTCCCAGATATCCATCATGTTGATTTGGATGTTGTTATTGTGATACGTCTGACTCTGGAATCGAGCCGTGTAGGAGTTCAAATAAAGGGCGCCTGTAACTCTGGGTTAAATGATGAGAGAGCGTCTCTTAAAGGCACCTGATGCTTAACGCTGCTCTCTCCTGGAGCCGTGTGTGTGTGTGTGTGTGTGTGTGTGTGTGTGTGTGGGTGACCTTGATCTGTACCCGTGTGCCAGGGTGCCGGTGTGGGCATCAGGTGTTGGCATCTGCGCTGCAGGTGCCCGTGCCCAATTAAAGGGGCGGCTTGACAAGCTGCCCGGTGGGCATGGCAGCAGGCCTTTAATTTAATTACATGGAAATGCAGTGATTCAGGGTGAAATGAAGCAGAACGTGTCTGTTTGTTAGCCACAGATGACTGCCAGTTGACTGACAGAGCACTAGGATTCAGGTGTGCTGGCTGATGCTGTTTTCTGGGGCTTATTAACACGGGTTCACTGCGCTGGAGGACTTGCCTGATAAAGAAAGAAATGGCTGAATTTAAGTCACCTTATTTATACAGTACAGATCGTTTCAAAGCAGCTTTACAGAGATAACAGGAGAATAATGCAACAAAGTTTGTTTCCAGAAGAAAATATTGTCACAGTCCAGCTTAAGTAAGTTCAGTGATGGGTCATTTTTGTTGTAAAAAAGTTATTAATTTAGTTCATAGCTATATATAGCCGCTGAAAACCGTGATGTCATCGTCCAGCAGTTCAGTTCTCATATAATGGATGTAAATGAATTTACTTGTGAAGACTTAAGGCCCGTTCACTCCAAGGATGATGTATTTCAGCATTTTAGCAAATCGAGTGCCGTCATCCAGAAGTCAGTGGCCTGAAATAAGGTCAGTGGTGAACACACGCTCAAGATGTTCTCTCGGTGTATTCTAAAACATAAAACACATTAGTAATATCCCCTACTAGCTCTTTACTTCTGCCGCTTGAATTTATGCTTCGAAATTCATTAAAAAAGATGATCATGTTGGACAAAAGGTGTAAGAATCATTAAACTTTTGTTGATCAGCTTATTTTCAGCAATAAACCAAAAGCCGATGGAAAAATGCTATTGGGTTTTTGTTTGGGAACCAGTGTGATGCGAACTTACAGGTTCACTGTAGCACTTTACAGCAATCCATATATAAATTCTATATGTAAAATAATTGGTAACACTTTACTATAAGGTTGATTAGTTAACATTAGTTAGTGTATTAACTAACATGACCATGAGCAATACATTTGTTACTGTATTTGTTGTTGTTAGTTAATAAAAAATACAGCTGTTAATTGTTAGTTCATGTTAGTTCACAGTGCATTAACTAATGTTAACAAGATTTTAATAACGTATTAGTAAATGTTGAAATTAACATTAACAAATATTCATAAATGCGGTATAAGTGCAGTTCATTATTAGTTCATGCTAATGCAGTTAACTAATCTTAACTAAAGAACCTTATTGTAAAGTTTTACCAAATAATTTTGCCGTTGAGTATCCCTTCATGGTCTCCTTTGGGGTACCAAATTTAAAGTCACCATGAAATCAAAATGTGTCATTTTCTTATGGAATATTGCAGTGTTTATTATAAATGATTAATCAGTGAGCATCATTATTGTTTTAAATTCATGTTCCTGGTAATCTTGAATCAGAATAAGTTGCAGCATCTCTTCTCTTCTCTGATGACGAGGGCGGGGCTATAACCTGTCACTCACACGAGATCCACCAATAGCAAACCACAACCATCCAATCAATTCCCCACAGACAAAATCAAGCCCCGCCCACATTTTAGTATGGTGGTGGTTGAGGAGAGATCCCCTGATATGATTGTAAAGCGCTTTGGGTGTACAGTAGTACATATGAAAGCGCTATATAAATGCCTCATTCATTCATTCATTCATTCATTCATTCATTCATTTGTTCTTGAATCAGAAGCGTTTCACAATAGGGAAGAAAAGACTAGCGCAACTTCCGTTTGATGGCGACTTTAAAGCTGCTCTAAGCGATGTTGGGTGACGTCACTTCTTGTTGACGTTCAAAGTATTGTCAAACAAAACGGAGGCTAGCTCGACCCTCGCTCCTCCTCATCCCGTCCCGTCCCCTCCCCCTCCCTTCCGTGCTTCCTGAAACAGGCTTTTCCGATGTAAATTCGAGACTTTGCACATTCCTTCTCCTTTTCCCTCTTCTTTGCTATTTGTTCATTGGAACGTCGTCTCTTTGGTCGTGTGTCGGCCATATGCCCATGTCAAAATTCAAGAGAATATAATTCTGACGTTAGTCGTTGTTGTCTAGGACATCTCTCCTCTAGCTAACTTCCCTCTTCATGCTTCTCTCTCCTCCACACCCCACCCCCCCCTCATGTGCTCACGCACTAACCCCCCACCCCTAAATCATTCTTGTTGGTTATTGGCTGGAACACTGTTTGTTATGTTTCGTGGTCCAGGCTGGGCCAGTTTGTTTTTGTTGTTTGTGGAAAACAGAGACCGCGTTTTGTTGCAGTGTGTTCAGGGGACAGGCAGCTAGCGGATAGTGAGGAGATGTTTGCTGTATGTGACAAAAAATGTTTCAGCCTAAAAAACGCGTGACATCGCTTAGAGCACCTTTAATGAATTACTAGTTCTACACTCCTAAAACCAGATTTCATTTGCATTATTTTAAGTTTTCTTTGTGAGCATGTTTGTAAACAGCCAGTGAAATCACCAACATCGCTAGTTTAATGTCGCTAGTCCAAAAATAAGAAGCTGTTTGGAAGCAGCATATGTAACTTGGAGGAAAATCAAAGAAGTGTATGACGCAAGCGAACAATAATCCTGGGATATCATACCGCCCTTCCCTGGAGACACTCAAATTCCATTTGCAGTTCACAATCACCCCTCTGAGAGATAGTTCAGATGAGTTATAAAACTGCTCTTAACTTGGCCCAGAGTCAGCGTCTGCAAATAACCATTGACGTGCCATAAAGTAAATCAGGTCATAAGTTCAGCTGTGTGTGTTTGGGTTATAGAGTCTCATTCGCTCATATGGTTTGTGTTATTCATGAGGGGGGGTGATCGGCTAAACCTGTCAGGCCTCGTGAAGACATCTGAATTCAGTGATGGCGAGAAGAGCGTTAATAATCAAACTTATGTCTTTACGTAAGAGTCCGAAACTATGCAGAGAATGTTTTTCTTGCTAATTGCGTAGGCTTGCAAAACGGCAGATGTTTAGCACTGATTGAAAATGTTTATTGTTGCATGATGTCAAATGACCCAGCTAACAGAAATATGTTATGAAAACAGTCATTCTGAATGTTCTCTGTCTCTTGGTTATTTGAACTTTACGGTAACATTCCATTTTATTCCTCAAACATTATTGGAACTTTACTTTCAAATCTTCTCTGAACATTCTAAAACAAGCAGTAACATTTAAAAAATGTTCCATGAACAATGTATAGAGAATGTTTTTTTTTTTGTGCTAACGGTTTTAGAACATTATTAAACACCAGATAACAAAAGTTCTGTTAACGTTACCGAAAGAACATTTGTCAGAGCGTTAGCTAAAGTTCTGAGAACGTTCCCTGTTTTGCTGGGAATCAACGATGTGTCATTACTTAAAAAACACTGATTGTTCCATAGATGAATAAAAATAGATACAAATAAAAAAAGCAGCTAATTGCGCCGTAACACATGTTGATTTCTCAATGTTGATGGATGCATTTAGCATGCTATGCTACTCTACTTCCATGGCTCATTGGAAACAGACATTGTGTCCTCTGAAGGTCCAGCAGAACTTATCAGCTCTGGCTATGGTTATAAATCCTGAGGTGGCTTTTAGCTTCACCCCTCAGAACTATCTGATCTAGCACTAATACTTTGCAGATGAACAGACCCTTTGAAGACGAGGTAAGTCGCCTACCAGAGTAACAAAAGTTGTAGAAGTTTGTAGACTTGAAAGATCTATGGGAGTTTGATTGATTATGACCAATCATAATCCTCCATCCGCCGAATCCGCCATTTTTGTCCGACAAAGCAGTCAGGAGAGTTAGTAGATTAAGAGTGTACTGATGTCTTTCCGCAGCTAAAACAACATTCCTTCTTATGTTCATTCATGTGTATTTGATGCTATAAATTAACTAGAAGGAAGAGATCGGTTCACAAGCAACTTTAACTGAGACTCTACAGCGATCTGTCACACATTAAAGAGCCAAAGAGGGGTATTTATTATTTAAATTTCTTTTAAAAATTACCGAATTTTAAAGTTGAGACTTTGTTACATATCTAAAGTAACCTCGTCTGTCAGTGTCCTCTCTGCTCCGCGATGTATTTTTCACTGCGTGAGAACATGGTGTGGTGTGAGAGAGGCGTGGCTTGTCGGACATAGCAACAGTAAAAGGGGGCGGGTCTTTGCGAACGTTCAATTGCGACTTTTTATATCACAATTCGGACTTTTTTTCTCACAAATTTGTGTTTACATCTCACAATTCTGACTTTTTATCTCAGAATTGCGAGTTACAAAGTCAGAATTGCGAGATACTCGCTATTGCGCGAAATTAACTTGCAATTATGACTTTTTTTCCTCAGAATTGTGTTTATATCTCGCAATTATGACTTTATTACACGCAATTGGGAGATATATAGTCAGAATTAAACTTGCAATTCAGCTACATTTTCCTCAGAATTGGACTTTATATCTCGCAATTCTGAGAAATAAGATCATGTGAGGAAAAAAAGTCACAATATCTTCCATAAATATTTTGCTAAGCACAGGGTGAGATTTTGGCTAGTTTTTTTTAGACAACATTATAAGGTTTATGTTGTTGACCAACTAGTTTATTACAGTGCTTGGCTTGCGTGTTTTCTCGTTAATGCTTATTAAGATATTTCCTGATCTGTCTCAATCACAAGAACACTTCAGTAATTACTGTATCAGGTGCTTTAAAAAGCTCTTCCAACGTAGTGCATTATTGAAACATATGCGAAAGCATTTTCCTACAATCAATATCCATTCATGCAAAATTAAAGTCATCTGAGCTGCAATTACAGCTTATATAGCCTCACCAAACAAACAAACAAACAGACAGACGATTTAGAAGCCATTAATTCAACCCATCATATTTTCGATCAATCTAAATTGTGTTGGTATTGAAAGCTAGGCTATATCTATGGAAGCCATTTATGCATTAGCCTATAAGAAAAGGGGGGGAAAAAGTTTCTGGTAGCCTATATCGATTTTAGTTGTAGAAGTTGCTGGCGAAGGTCCAAATACTCTTTCAGGATAATTCCGGCTCTTCCGGGAGTAACGCTTAGTGGCGCTAAAGCGCGAGGAAGGAGGAACAGGATGGTGTGTTTCAACATCTTCATCATCATCATCATCATCACAGTCGTGCGTGTATTTGAGCCGAAGAGCGGGGGAGTGTGAGTGTGTTTCAGGATGATGGAGGTGATGGAGGCAGAGCTCGAGGATCTCTGGAGACTGAAGGAATTTGCGCCAGACTTTCTCAGGTAAACGTCACGTTTTGAATTCATTAATATGTGTCTCGCTGTCGATTTTAATGAACGAGTTGAACGGCGCGCGAAGGACTTATATGTTTATTTGGATGTTTTACTCGGTGTGGATAGGCTACTTGTTGAAAAGAATCTAGGCTGTTTTTGTAAACTTGTCAACCACAACAACGTGAATGCCAAAATTGAATCGCATGTAAGTGGGAGCCTACAAACTTTAACGGTTAGTCGGCAGGTGCAAAACTTAACCCCTTACGAAGATTAACCATGATTTTATTATAGTAAAAGTGTAACCACGTTTTTGGCGGATTGATTGCCATTTCTACAACCACAGTTTACTACAATGGTTAAACTATGGTAAATGTAGCAAAACCAAATATGTTTAAATACAGTAACCATCGTTTTTCTGTTTGTTTTATTTGTAGTAATAAATAATTGTAATTGTAGTAATTTTCGTAAGGGAACTAAAAGTAACGTTATATAGGGGAGAGCGGGGCACAACCTAACGCTTTTTGACTTTCTCAGTTTGTGTAAATCTACTTATGGTTCAGAGTATTTATTTTTTTCCCACATGTCTAGTACAATTATGTGGTTTTGTTTTATTAATACAGTATATACTTTTTTCTTGACATACCCTGAAAGAATGGAAGTGAAATGTGACAACATGCCCCATAGGTGGGGTACATTGTAACATGTGTGGGGCACATTGTAACATAACATATGACAGCTTAAAATGTTATCTGATCTAATAAAAAATATACACAAAACAAACTAAAATATTTTCTAAATAAAATACAATTAAAAAACTTTTTCATATAAAATAATGGCAATTTTTAATAATTAAATAAAACACATTTTTGAGTTTTGACTACGAACACATGAAAACACAGCTATCTCTGTGGCATCAAAGCATCTCAACTGTTAAATAACATCTTGGAGATTAAAATAATATCAGATTTGTCTTATTTTAAATAAACACAAAAAATAGAGATGAAAAATTAACTTAAGAAATTTACTTTTGCTATGGTTTAATAAATGTCTATGGATATCTTCCCAAAAAAATAATAATTTTGGCGGAATTTTTTTTTATATATAGTGTTGATATGGCAACTAGTAAATACACAAAGTTTCGTCATCCAAGCATGTGCGGAAGTATTTAAAACAAGCGTGTTACAACTAGCCCCGCGTTAGGTTGTGCCCCACGCTCCCCTATAATGTGAATTATTAATGTGATTATTTTAATCTTGAGTTTTAACTAGGCTACTATTGTGCCTGGGTGAGAAAATTAACACACAAAAAAACTTTTTTATCTATCTTTTATCTAACATTTGATGCATGTCATAATATTCGGTTTCTAGTAGTTCCTTGTCTAGTTCTTCAGAAAACTATCTGGTGCGTTACAGATCCCAGAAACCATATCACTTATTTAAAGAAACTTTCCAAAGAATCATGTACATATTAAAGTCCCCCTGTAGTCAATAATCATCAGAACTCATCTTTGATCATCAAAATTACATATTTAGCCTAAATGTTTTTTTTCCTTGAAAAAAATTCTTCATGCCTTAAAATAGCTTGAATGTAACTGGATACCCTTGTCTCATTTAGAATATGCAGTTCTATGAAATGAGCAAATGAGCCCCGCCTCCACTCACTCACTCAGCTCAGAGATCCACTGGTTGACGATCACACGTTGATCTGATTGGTTACAAGGTAGTTTGTGACGTCAGAAACACCAGCGATTTCAAAGCGTGTGTTTGAGACTGTCTTTGGTTCACTGCAGTTTTAAGGAGGAAATACTCAGCAATGCTGTCGACTTATGAATTTACTCATGGTTTGTCTTAAAGCATATTAAAAACAGCACATAGACACATAAACAACATTAAAAACTTGTAGTTTTTATGACTTTAAAACTTCTTAAAACAAGTGTTGTTGCAATAACCTTTAATCTCTAGCGTGTATATGATAATGAATCATATAATGGTGTGATTATACAACACAACAACATAATCATATTTGATAAATAATGTCCCTCTTTTGCTGATGTTTCACCCATTTCAGCTTCACACTGAAATCCTTAAAGATGTGAATGCATACGCATGGAAACGAATCCCAGATTTCCCAGCCCACTCTCTGGCGCTGACATTCGCTAAGCTTATTTCTGGGCCTCATTTTATCGAATTCGATTACAAGCTCGTCGAGGAAAGGTCTCTGTTTGGCTAATGGAGTTTGTTTTGGAATTACGCTGCTAAGAGAGAGACATAAACAACACCATCACCAGCCTCAGGTTTCTGTCTACTGTATCCTCATTAGCAGCGATTACAGGAACCCACGAGTGGAGACGGCATCCTCAGTCCCCGAATGTATTCCCATGTTTAGCCTTTTGACTGATGATAAATAATGGCTGAGGTAACGGCACTTACGGTATCGATCTGAAGGGTTTTGTGGATGAAGCCACTCATGTTTAATGGCCAAAGTGGAGAGGAGCTACTCCACATTCCTAAGGGAAACACCGGAGACGGATTTATGTGTCGTTAAATAAGGGTGTGGCTCATTCTATAGACATTCATGAGATCCTGGTGTTTTTATGTAGATCCACAAAACTTCTACAAGCTTTAGGGCTGAATATAAGTTCAGGTCTTCATTATTGGGAGGGTTTGTTTTTAGCATGAATTAACATTAACATTAAAGTGAGTTCAAATGGTTAAGGGATATTATAAAAAAAAAAGAATAATCTTAATCATGTTAAAATCACTGTAACTCGTGGCCTCATTTGATAATGATACTCACTTAAAAATAACCCAACGAGTAACCCAACTATGGGGTGATTATATAGGGTTAAAAGTAGCTCAACAGTTGAGTTACATTGACATTATTTTAATGAATAAAATACACTTTGTTTTCAAATACAGATGTTTATAAAACGATAAATATGTTTCAACAAATATATTTTTAAATATAATTTTAAATAACCCAACATAGTGACCCAATATGTGTAACCCAATGGTTGGGTTAAAAACAAATAACCCAACATTTTTTACTGTGTACTAATAAGAGTCTATATGGTTCAGTAAATAGATGCATTTATTAATATTAATGATCAGAATAAAGAATTATTCCACACAGTAATATAGTTCATGTTGGCTATTTATGCTTGTCAAGCAACATAGCAACTTGGCTCATTAATATGTAAATGCTCATTAATATATAATATATAACACATATATAATGTGTGGTTGAACGCATCTTATCCGGTCAGAAGTTAGAATCCAATATATGCATTTATATTAAATATATAAATAATGAGTGGCTGCGTATAAAAATCACTGTTAACCCTAAATGTCTGAATGCTTTCATAAACCAGTGGCAAAAGCTATATAATATATGAATAAATAATTACATTATTTAATAGGTAAGGTTCATTATATAGAATGTTTTTATAATAATAACTGGGAAAAGTTAGAGGAAAAGTTAATAATATGGGAAAGTTTGTGAACCAAATGTGGTGAAAGTTTTAAAGCATGAATTAGCATGTTGCTAGCGTGGTTTAACTAGTTTCTAGCATTTTGCTAGCATGGTTTGGCATGTTGTTAACATGTTGCTAGCATGATAGACCACATTGTTAAGATAAGCATGTTGCTATTATGATTTAATATGTTTTAACAGGTTGCTTACCAGCATGATCTAACACATTGTTAGCATGATTAGCATGTTGGCTAGCATGAAGCAAATCATGTTGCTAGCATGATGCAAATAATTTTGCTAGCATGATTTAACACGTTACCATGTTTTAGGTTAATTATAGTACTTCATGGACTTCATTGTTTATTGTGATTAATCTTATTAATAATACATTTCGAAAATAATTTCGAAACTTCCCCTTTACTTCAGCAAATGTTATGTTTGGGTTTGTTTACTGTTGTTATGATCTTACATATTTGAAAGGAACCGTCACAATAAAATACATTTATTTGTAGATTGGACTCGTCAGATGTTTGACGTTTGTTGACGTCCATTTCGTCCATCATGGTCCATGTTTGAGGTTCTGTGTGCGGTTGAACGGCTGCTTGGAATCAACTGTCCTGTACTATTGCACAAGTCATTGGGAAAACAACACGCAGAGATGTGACTAGTTTTTCCCGTTTGCTAGCAAAACAATGTTCCAAAACACCATGTGGTGTACATTAGTACACACTCCTGGCAAATACAGTGCTTAGCCATGTTTACTAAAGGGTAAGTTCAACAAAAAAGAAAGTTCTGTCATCGTTTACTCGCCCCCATGTTGTTACAAACCCATAAGACTTTCATTCATCATAAAGATTTCTGTCCATCCACAAGTCTGTTCACCCAAAACTTGCATAAAGTGATCGTAAACGAATAGATTTAATTTAAGGAAGGTTAATTTTGGTTAATTTAGTTATTCACAAATAAACTTGATTAACGAACACACATAGAGCTCTCAAATTTGGTAGTGGAAGCTCAACACGCAAGACGCAATGAGTTTTGAATAAAATTTGGACATACTACATTTGCCGTTGTCACTGTCATGTGACCTATGGCGTCAATTTATCTATCGGTAAGCCCCGCCCCCCTTAGTTACTGTTGCAAACTCGGACAAACAAATGGAGTTGCTAACTGTCATTCAATGTAAAAAACCTTGTCCCAAGATGATTTTGATAAATTTTGGACACAGAAGGATGTGTGCTAATGCTAACACTTTAATGCTAACACTTGTCGAGGAGCATTAAAGTTGGACTTGCATATGCCATGGAGGGATATATAAAAGATTTTAAAATAAATATGGTGGGTAACAAGATTAATTTGGAAGCGAGTGTTTACAGATTTAAAGATTTAATTCACACGAGTGACGCGAAAAACAAGAAACATCCTGCGAGTAATCCGATGCGAGTAATTCGCTTTGCTTTTGGTGTGCACACACCATTATGGGTTTGGTCCGACATGAGGGTGAGTAATTTTCAATTTTGAATGAACTAACCCTTTAAGCGATGTCTTTTTGTCCACAGGATGAAATAAACCCCCTGGAGAAGAGAACTCATCAGCCGCCACCATGGTTTCATCGTTGCTCTCTGTCGACGAAACGGTCGCGCAAAGCAACGCGACTCCACTTTGCTTCTCTATCAACAACCTTACTTTCAAACCCAACCACACCATCGCCTCCGCGTACTTCTCGGCGGTCTTCAGCGGACTCGGATTGAGCTCCAACCTCTTCGCCCTGGTGGTCCTGGCCAAGACTTTCCAGCACACCAAGAGCCGCTCGCGTTCCTCGTTCCTGCTCTTCCTCGGCGGCCTGGTGTTCACCGACTTCATGGGACTGTTGGTCACCGGGTCCATCGTGGTGTCCTACCACATTACGCACTTTAACTGGCGCCAACTGGACCCTCACTGCCACTTTTGCAACTTCATGGGCATGTCAATGGTCTTCTACGGGCTTTGCCCGCTTCTTCTCGGCGCCGCTATGGCTATGGAGCGTTTCATCGGCATCAACCGACCCTTCGCACGCTCCACCGCCATGACCAACTCGAGAGCGTGCTCAACTGTGGCCATTGTGTGGGTCACGGCCGGTTGCATTAGCCTGTTGCCGTTGACGGGGTTGGGAAACTACCACCTCCAGGTGCCTGGCTCCTGGTGCTTCCTCAACATCAGCTCCAAACCTCTAGACATGACCTTCAGCTTGATCTTCTCGCTCGTCGGCCTGCTGTCGCTGGCTGTGTCGTTCCTGCTCAACACGGTGAGCGTGATCACCCTCCTGAAGGTGTGTTGCGGACAGGACAGCAGGCAACGGAGACGAGACTACGAAGTGGAGATGATGGTGCAGCTCATCTTGATCATGGCCATCGCCTCCATCTGCTGGTGCCCTTTACTGGTGAGTTCCTCTATACTAAGACCGAATTGACCAGCTGTTCCCGAAATCTACTCTTAAAGATAGGTTCCAAAAGTTTTTTTTCCACAGCGATGCCATTTTTGGTTCCCCAAAGTTCTTAAAAGAACCATTTTTTTCGTAGTGTGAAGAACATTTATAAAATCTTAAGAACCTTTTTTCCCTCACTCTTAAAAATAAATGTTCTTTATTGGCATCTGTGATTCCATTTAGAACATTTAAGTTCCATCATGGAACCTTTCCATTACACTTTAGTGGGAAAAGGTTCATTTGAATAACCATTTTTGGTTCCCCGAAGAACCTTTCAGTAAACATTTCTTTATAAAACGGTTATTTTTTCTTAGGGCGAAGAACATTTAAAAAATCTAAAGAACCTTTTTAAAACTTTTTGCACATTTTGTGCACTGAAAATGTTCCAAAGTTCTTTGTGAAACCATCCATGCTCCAAGTATGATACCTAGGTTATTAAGCGAGCAAGAAGGAATCTCGTAGAGGAATATTATGGCTTCAGTGCAAGTACAAGTTGAAGCATTTGATAAAGCATTTGACATAATGTTGATTACCTAATGAACTTCCACTTTCCCTCCCCTGGAAGTGAATGGGGCCAATCCAAACACATCAAAATATTCACTGTTTCAATAGTATAGTTACAAGATATAAACATGCCAACATGATTTTAGCGTGTAAAAAAAATCCAATCATGTCCAATTTTACAACTTTGTTGCAATGACAATGCAATGCCATAAACTCTAAAATGACTTCAAAAATAAGGATTTAAGCAGCTTTACAGCTCACATAAAACAATTATGAACAGAAGAGATACAGTTATGAACTTTAATTTCTGCTTTCTAAATCCTCTTAAAATTGGCATTATTGGCAATCAATATGCCACAAATGCTGTTGAGCATTTGAGCTCAACTTTTTCTGCAACTTCTTCCGTGCTGCTCAGTTGATCCCGGTAGTTTGACGTTGGTGCATCACTCTTGAATGCATAAAAATTTGAATTATTTCCAATTCCAAAAATATGGAATTGGAAGTATTTACCATCAATAGCTTTAAATGACTCGTCCACCATCTTGAATGTATTTTTCATTTAACTCAGCGCAATGCATTCTGGGATAAGTGTGTCCTTTACGGTAATGCTTCTGCATTACTGTTTGGCCCAAGAAAAGTATCTTAGGAACATAATTATACTGCCTACCCTTCACAAAAGCCGTATAATAGCGTTTACTATGTTTGGAACGGCCTCAAGTTGCTAAAAAAGGCAAAAAGTTTCCTTGATCGTCAATCTGATTTCAGCCGCACAGACTTTAGTTCCATGCTGTTCTTATCTGACTTCAAACGATCTGTTTTCTCGACATGCTGTTCTGTAAATCCAACCCGTTTTAGATCCAGATGTCGGTGGCATCTGGTACTTACTTTCTCTGTGACATTATGAGAACTGCTTCTCGTAATCGTCCGAATCCATTTCAATCGTCCCGCTTATTGTTAAGTATTTGTTTGTTTATCTAAATGTCGAGCAGAAACACTGCTGTGCATTACTGAGGCCGTACAGTAGGAAAACAATAAGACTAAAACAATAAAAAAATGTAAAAGCCGAAAATAAAACCCACTCAACTAAAAGCTTGTTTAAATAACAGTGTCTTGAGTTGCCTTTTTAAAAGTCAGATGCTTTACTTGTCAAATAACGCATTCAGAGGTTCTTCGCACTGGAAACTCTTCCATGTTTTGCGAGTTGAGGAACATTTAGGAGTTGTGTGAGAACAGCTGATAAGACTAATGGGGGGGAAAGCCATTTCCTGTTGAGGAGAAGAACAGGAAGTCCTCACCAACAAACACACACTCATTTTATTTTGAACAAAACAAATTCACCGTTAGCCAATCGTGTGCTAAATTAACTCTCAGTAGAGTGTAAGTAGACTGTTGAGTTAGGGTTAGTTGACATGCACTTGCAAAGTGTCTGTTGGGGAGCATCACAATAAAGTGATAGCAGATATTGAAGGATTAGTTCACTTCAGGATTAAAATTTTCTGATAATTTATAATTTTTTCTGATGATTTGGAGTAAGAAGTGGCCTATAGTTAAATAGACGCCGCTGGAACTCACCGTTCCCAAATGGAACTTTGGGAATAAACATAGTGTGATGATGTCATGATGATGTCATGATGATGTGAGCTGAACGGAACACGCTCTCCGGGAAGTGACCTGTGACGCCTCTAACCTTGTTTCTCCCGGACAGATGTACATTTTGAAGACCGCCGTCGTGTCGCCCGTAGCCGTCGACCCCTATAGCGTTCTGTTCTACCTCCGCTTGGCCACCTGCAATCAGATATGCGACCCCTGGATTTACATCCTGTGTCAGGAGTCTAGACTGAGGCGAGTAAAGCAGCCCATGCCGTCACTGGGTTATTCAGATCGTGATCCGGATTCACACTCGCTCCTTACGCATCAGATCGTGATCCGGATTCACACTCGCTCCTCACGCATCAGATTGCTTTGAAGTGTGTGTGGCGCTGTGCTGTTCATCTGGGAATCACCGCTGGTTCCCTGAACGCCATCATCCACGCTAATCAGAGTTTCTGCCTAAATAGCTTAGTTATGAGTAGAACTTCATACTTTATGCATATATATATATAAATATATATATATGTATGTGTGTGGGTGTGTGAACGTTTTTGTAATGTTTATATTTATTAAATAAATATATATTAAATATGTAATATAAATGTATGCCTTGATTATATATATAAATATAAGCAGTAATTATAGAAGCTATTTGGCAGAAATTACTCACCATAGTAAATGTCTTTCTGTCATGTCCCATCAAATGCACTGTGTGTGTGTGTGTGTGTGTGTGTGTGTGTGTGTGTGTGTGTGTGTGTGTGTGTGTGTGTGTGTGTGTGTGTGGGTGTGTTTGTGTGTGTGTGTGTGTGTGGGTGTGTTTGTGTGTGTGTGTGTGTGTGTGTTTGTTTGTGAGTGAGTGTGTGTGTGTGTGTGTGTGTGTGTGTGTGTGTGTGTGTGTGTGTGTGTGTGTGTGTTTGTGTGGGTGTGTTGTGTGTGTGTGTGTGTGTGTGTGTGTGTGTGTGTGTGTGTGTGTGTGTGTGTGTGTGTGTGTGTGTGTGTGTGTGTGTGTGTGTGTGTGAGTTGAGTGTGTGTGTGTGTGTGTGTGTGTGTGTGTGTGTGTGTGTGTGTGTGTGTGTGTGTGTGTGTGTGTGTGTGTGTGTGTGTGTGTGTGTGTGTGTGTGTGTGTGTGTGTGTGTGTGTGTGTGTGTGTGTGTGTGTGTGAGTTGAGTGTGTGTGTGTGTGTGTGTGTGTGTGTGTGTCCATGTGTGTTTTGTCGAGTGAACAAAGGTCAGTGATCTCGAACGGCTAAGCTCACTCCATGCCCGCTGTATTCGCTGCATCATCGCTAACTGTTCATGTTCCTCAAACACGTTTGGTATTTTGCTGGAATTTGGAGAAATCTCCATAAAGGTCGTGTGAGAGCAGCTGGTCTCATCCTGCACAAAAGCTTTAGTGTCCGGATGATAAACCCCAGCTGGCCTCACACACACACTCCTCCAGTGTTTGTTTGTTTCGCTTCAGTTTTTCACAGTAACATGATTAATCGTAACACTCACATCAAATGAAGTTGTATTTATTATTTTTCATGACCCTTAAGCAAATTCCCCCACACATTCTACCTTTGATATTTATTTGAACTCCATTTATTTTAAGGGTGACATATGTCCTGGATATTTTCCTGACAGATTTCTGAGATAAATTAAAAGCAGGACCGATTATATTTAGTAATCGGCATGAAGCCAGTAATTATGTTCCAGTAAACTGTTTATTCTGGTTATTCTCATTGCTCACTTTCATAAACATTTCGATATGACAAAGCCTGCAGAGTTTGCGTCATAAAGACTGTGTTTATTTGATTAAAACCATCATCCTTCCCTCGCACTTTTACAACACATCCTTCCCTCGCGGGTCAAAATGATCCGAAGCCCTAAAATTAGACTCTTTTATTTTTTTAGAAAGCTTATTTTATTAAATTTTAATAAGATTTTTTCTATTTTTTTTCTATTTTTTTTTATTTAGATTTATTTTTATTTATTTACCTTTAAATTACCAGATTTGATCAATAAATAATAAATAAATAGTAATTTAAGCACATTCCTCACATTCTTTCAACTTAAATTCAAAATAACTTATGCATAACCCTTTTAATTCAGCTCAAAATATCTTACATTGTGTTTTTGCCGAACTCTTGTGGAAAAACAATAATAAAACATGATATTTCATGACTCTAGATGGCCTTATAGCTCTATATGGAGCGAATGAGCTGTTCCGCTGGGTCCTAAAGTCAGTTCTCTTCAGTATGCATTCAGATAGCTACACACATAGACATTATTAAATAAAAAAATGTGGTAAAGTTTGTTAGAATTCTGAGCATTTTTAGGTTTTTCTATGTGTAATGAAGCATTCCTCGCATTCCAGTCATTCCTAAGGGGGTCAAATTGACCCGCGAGGGAAGGATTTGCTACTTTTTAAAATTAAAACCACAAAACTCCTTGAATCCAATCAATTTTTTTAATGTATTTGTGGTTCAAGTGCGGCAAAAATCCTCTAGTCTTGAACCCCTCTGATGAACACTCATCGTCACGAAGTTGCCCCGCGAGGGAAGGATGAGTGCCTCTGACCTGACTGGAGTGTGTGTTTCTCACTGCTTGTGTTTGGCTCGGACAGGTGTTTATTGCGCAGACCGTGCTGTCGGGCGGCGAGCTCAAGGTGGGCCGGCTGCTTCTCTGGCTTCGGTTTGCGACGTGGAACCAGATCCTGGATCCCTGGGTCTACATCCTCTTCCGACGTGCCGTTCTGAAGCGGATCGCGCCCAACATGGACTGGTCCCGCGGGTCCATCATGAGCCTGTCCACGTCCATACGCAGGCTCACGCGCGCCTCGCTGGGGGGAACAGGGGAGCGATCGGAGAACATCCGGACAAATCCTGACAAAACCGGACGAGAGGAGACGCCTTTACCTGTGCAGAACATGCCTGCCTCGTCTTGCTCTCTTTAGCCATCTTCATCTGCTTCTGTGATGATGATGATGATGATGATGATGATGATGATGATGATGATGATGATGATGAACCGTCTCATGGGAAGATCTAATATACACCAGTCAAAGGTTTTGGATCGGTACATTTTTAAAGAGTCTCTTCTGCTCACCAAGGCTGCTTTTGTTTTATTAAAAATACAAAAATGCACAGTAATATTGTTAAATATTATGACAATTTAAAATAAATGTTCATATATTTTAATATGTAATTTATTTTCTGTGATCAAAGCTGAATTTTCAGCATCATTACTTTTTTTCAGGATTCTTTGATGAATAGAAAGTTCAGAAGAACAGCATTTATCTGAAATAGAATCTTTTGTAACATTATAAATGTCTTTACTGTCACTTTTGATCAATTTAATTCATCCATGATGAATAAAAGTATTGATTTATTTTATTTATTTCCCCCAAAAAATGAAATACAAATTCTTACTGACCCCAAACTTTTGAACGGCAGTGTTTAATGTTACAAAAGCTTCTATTTCAGATAAATGCTGTTCTTTTGAACTTTCTATTCATCAAAGAATCCTGAAATAAAAATGTAAATAACTGTTTTCAACTCTGATAATAATCATAAATGTTTCTTGATCATCAAATCATCATATTAGAATGATTTGTGAAGGATCATGTGACACGTAATGATGTAATGATGCTTTGATCGCAGGAATAAATTACACTTTACTATATATTCACATAGAAAACAGTTATTTTAAATTGTAATAATATTTCACAATATTACTGGGGGGGTTTTGTATTTTTAATCAAATAAATGCAGCCTTGAGCAGAAGAGACTTCTTTTAAAAACATAATAAATCTTACTGTTGCAAAAACGTTTGACTGGTAGTGTAAGGCCTTTTTCCCTTGATTTGCTGGCTAAGACATTCTTGTGGAACATGTAGAAGACGTGGTGAACTCGCAGGCACTCGTGGAGGAATCCGTACAGTAGAAACTTTGGAGAAACGGCAGTTTTGGCTCGTTTCCTAGACATATTCACTCCCTTTTCCTTGCTGATAAGACGGAGGACCACACACTCGCTTATAACGCCTCTCAACTTTAACTTTTCTTGTCTTGTCTATCATTTCTAGCACAACGTCGGTTATTCTTGTGTGAGGAAACACCAGGTTAGCATGAAACGCTGTCAGAGTGAATAATCGTGTTTTTTTGTATTTATATTGTATGTAAACCCAAACTCATTATTCAACCCTCTTTTGTTTGGATTGCTTTGGCCAATTGTTCGCTCAAGTATTTGCATATTTGGTAGAGATGATTTTTTTTGGCAAGTAATGTCGCTGAGGCCTAGCGTAGCGCACACTGAAGCTCATCCGCTAGCTAGAGCCGCGCGATTAATCGTTAAAACATCTCGATTCAAACACCTACGTGATCTTATTCCTAAATGACAACGATTTACATGTGTCTATTAAACCTTTGACAACATCACAGAGAACATTCAGATCTGTGTTTGATCCAGAGAGAGAAGTTGTCATGCATGAAACACATTATTTCTGTCTTACAATAATTCAGATTATCACAGAAGAACTGAGATATAAGTTTATAGTTCAGATATAAACACTGATGTCTACGGTAGCGATCGAAATAGAGAAAATCCTCTTTTGAAAGTAGTTGAAGTTTTCACTTCAAATAACGATTGTATGGATTACATCGTTACACCAGTAGGTGGCGGCAAGTGAAAACATTTTATTTAACATTGAATCATTCATTCAAGAGATTCGTTCAAAAATGCTGATTCATCCAGTAATAAAACAAGGGAAGTATTTATGAATGAGTCATTAATTAGCATTAGCATGACTAGCTGCAAATAAAGCATCGCTGCATCCAAAACCAAATACTTCCCTACCATATAGTATAGGAAAAACATGATAATGACAAGATGGTGGATGTATTCATACTCCTCCACACAATCATACTATATAGAACGTACTTTTTTAAGTTGCGAAGCAAGTTTTAAACCAAATTTCAGACACAGCGCATATTTCGTGGGTTTTAAAGTCAACATGAAGCACTTACGAGTCATTTTATTATGTAACGCGATTTTTATGAGTGAAAAAGTGGGCGGGGCTTGATTTGATCAGTTGGCCAGTGATTTAATGATGTGAAGTGACAGTTGGTGTGAGAGGGGGAGGGGTTGGAAAATAAGAGTGTTTGGGGATGTCATTTTTGGGGCGGGGCCTTAGAGTGAATTAGTGCCCGCCCACTTTTTCAGGGTTCCTGGACTGTTTTTCCCATTTATTTTCCCCTTAGGGATAAAAAAAAAAAAAAAACACTTAATTAAATCGTTAAAAAGCCATGAACCAAACCAACCAGTTCTGAGGTGAATCTAAACACCACAAACTTTGATTTGAAGCAAAAAAGTATTTGAAAATCGGACAAAAATACAGGACTGTACTTAACGGCTTCAGTGAGGGAACTAACTACAATAACCTGAGGAACTGTGAATGACATAAGTGAATAAAAAATTATGGAAAAATATTAAAACAACATATTTTTATGTTACTTGCAAAAATGTACATTTTGCAAAGTTTTCGTCGAATATTTATATTCTATTTTATTTCTGCTTTATTTCAACGTCTTATTTCAAGTTATCGTTAAAAGTTATTATATAAGTTATCGTTAAAAATCAATGCCGTTATGTAAAATATGGATGGGATTTTTTCTTCCGGAACCAGACCATTGTACTATATGAGACGTGGAAAGAGAATTAAGAAAGTACATTTTGATTTCACGTTTACTGAAGGACTTTTGTCAGCCATTTTGTGAGCGACTCTCTTTGATGTTTATGACGTACGAATGTACAAAAAGTCTCCGGATACAAAATGTGTGGTATGCTGGAGTGTTTTTAATCTTTACACATATTCAAATATGTCACATCAGGTCATCCAAAAGGGGTGGTACGTACATTGTAAAACACGATATACAATACACAAACACTTTTTGAGTTTAATAGCTACACATTAAATGTGTACATATAATTAATTCAACTGTGTCATTAAGTGATGATTCATATATACACAAGCCATACGTGTCACAAGATCTCATTAATCGTAAAAGATCATTCATTTCACCTGTAACACGATGTATAACACAAAAGACAAAAACAAACAAAGGCTAGGCTAAGCTAAGCTAAGCTAATGTCTGCTATCATATACTTGATTGTAATGCTTTTAAAGTCAAATATATACTGTAAAACTTAAAAGATTGGTTTAACCCCTAGTTAGCTATACAGATCGGTGGGAAATACAGTGTGACCGACTTCGTACTGCGCTACACACTTGAATGTTTGCGTTAGCCTGTCGTTTAGCCGCTAATACCTTGACCTTCTCCATTCTTCCTCGGGATCAGTGTGGGAATTGGGAGGATTGAGTATATGAAAACAGATGACAGACGTCACAGATCAACCTCTAAGATGTCTTGACTTACTCTGGGGGGGAAAAACAGAGGAGGAAAAGCATGTGCTCGTGTGAGATAGCGTTAGCATGTGAAGTCTAGCATTTGTTGCTAATGATTTTCTATAAGGACTGGATGTAAATAAAGGCCTCCTGAGATGATCTGGTTCACTTTTCTTCCACAAATGCCAAGGAATATCCGAAACCATGTAGTTTTCAGGCCTTACCTCTAAATCCGCCCGTTCTTGACGTCTCCCAGAGCGCCCCACACTTCAAACAGAAAGACGTCGGGGAAACCGAAGTCGCCCAGAACGGAGTCGAGCGCCTCTGCGAAATCATCTGGGTTCTGCTTGTTCTTCCCGGCTTCCACTATGGTCGTCGCTGTGGGACACGAGCGAGATACGAAATCAAAAACACCTCCTAACAGAGTGATCTGTGATGCGTTTTCCTGTGTTTGTGACTATATATTGAGGGTTTACATCATGTTACGACTTGCATGTTAGCGCTACATTCCTGCCTTTCTGAAGACTGACCAAAAATAAACGTTACTCTGTGATCTTAAGTTGTTGTTTTTTTTTTTAATTATGAAGTTCTTTTTCACGCTTTAACAGACAAAAATACAAAATGATAACCAAAAATGCTTGTTTTGTTGAGTATCCTACTTGTAAGCACTGTCTTAAATGAGTTAAAGAGTGAGAAACAGATCCGTGTGCGTCAGGTCTTAAAGTGACAGCAGCCTAATAAACCTGATGAAGTCTGTCATTAATGTCAATCAAAGAACAAAAGAAAAAGAGAAAATCACTCACTGCTTTTGACTGAATAGCCTTTGTAGCTTTAATAAGAACTAATCCATATTTAATTTAATATTTCTGCTGTGAAGTGTGTGATATTAAATTTATGTATATTTCCTATACCTGCTAAAACAAATATTTAAAATATACTGTCTTTATGTTGTTTCTACATTTGGAGATTTAATGTGAAAATATTACAATATAAAAATATATTAAAAACTTTAATGTTAGGTGCGATTAATGGTGATTAATTACAGAAAAATGTGTGATTAATTAGTTAATTTTTTTAATGATTGACAGCACTAATATATAAATATAGTTATATATTTATTATATAATCATATATATAATAAATAAATAAAAAAATAAAAAATATAATAAATAAATATAATTGTATAATAATAATAATACAAAAATGGCTTTCTGAAAAATACGTTACTCTGTAATCTTAAGTTGATTTTCTTTTGGAATGATGGAAATTTTGTTGTGTGTTTTTATACATTTTATTATATTTTTTAAAAAATATGTCTATATGGTATTTTATATATATTTTTGCAATTTTTGTTATTTTAGTAAATCAAGTTAAACTTAATGATGAGGTTTTTTTTTACAAAAAATTAGTAGCTGAATAAAATAAGTTACATTTTTAATTTAAGTCTTTTCATATTTAAGTATATTAAGTAACAAAATTATTTTAATTACATTACATAAGTTGTTAAGGTTTATATATATATATATATATATATATGAAGAGTTCAGATGCAAAAGCCTCTAAGTGCCGTCTGAAATTTTCTTCTAGAATGATCATTTTTATAAAGCTTGTATATTTAAGTTCAATAATTTCACTTAAATGGCAATGCAAATTACCTATTAATTGTCATTTAAGTGAAATTACTGAACTTATATACACAAGCTTTATAAAAATGATCATTCTAGAAGAAAATTTCAGACGGCACTCAGAGGCTTTTGCATCTGAACTCTTCATATATATAATATTATATATATAACAATTCATTAAATTAGATATGTTATATATTTGTTTTTTAATGGTTTATTTGCCCTGAGATATAAATAAAATAATAAATAAATATAATAAGTCAATTAATTTATTATTTATTATAATACATTTTATAATACATTTATTATAATAAATAATAATAAATAAATATATAATATAAATATTAGATATATGTGTGTGCGTGTATGTATATGTGTATATATATATGTATGTATTTATGTATATATATATATATATATATATATATATATATATATATATACAATAAATTAATATATATATTAGTTTTTTAATGGTTTATTTGCCCTGAGATATAAATAAAATAATAAATAAATAAAATAAATAAATGTATCTATTTTTTATAATACATTTATTATAATAAATAATAAAAAATATATATAAAAAGAAAAGAAAAAATATATATATAAATGTGTGTGTGTGTGTATATATATACATATATATAAAATACAATAAATTAATAAAAATCTTCACATGTTATCGCTATTCCTGCCTTGCTGAAGACAGTTCAAAAATAAACGTTACTCTGTAATGGTTCATAGATTTTTGGGAATTATTCCACATCCCAAGGGGCGAGAAATGCTTTCACTGATACTGATGATGTAATGCAGAAATAATGCAGAATTCATGGGAAATAAAGGGCTGTTTTCCTTTTACGGGAAGATCAGATGCTAAAGGCCTCGGATGTCCTCTCACCGAGCTCGAGGTCACGGATCCCCATGTAGCTCTCCAGAAGATCGTCGACCTTCCTCATGGCCTTGTCCTCGAACTCACTGGGCTAGTGGGAGACACACAGATGGGGAGAGATGAGGTGAAAGAGTTTAGAGAGCAAAGGTTATCCTGGAGTTTCACACTGAACTCACGATTTCCTCGACGGTGGCTGAACCTTTGGAGCGCAGGCGCAGAGTCTCTTTCCCACTCACCATCTTGCCCTCGCTGGACTTAGGCGCTCGCGTCCTCTGGCCGATCATGTCTGACACACACACACACACACACAAACACACACACACACAAGTGGGCGCAACAGGAAAACAGATTGAATCACCATTAGCAATTGATGAAAGCAAATTCCAGGCTTCAGTTCCTGTTTATGGATGGGAAATCTCTGAGAAAGTGTCCTCTAGGACAGCTCATATCTGGCATTCAGTCTGTTACTGTAAATATATATTTTATTAAAAAAATAAATGTCTTTGCATTATTAAATAATTTTTTTGTACTATATCGATGCATTATATATATATGTATATATAAGACTATATTAGACTATTTTATTATATTTTATGTTGCTTTATTATTGTGTGTATGTGTATATCAAGGTTATTACTTAACCAAAAACATGTTTGTTGCTTAAAAATAAAAAAGTACAAATTAAAAACTTTTTAATTTACTTTAAATATTATTTATATTAATATTAAATTATATATTTTGAATATATATGTTATGTAATACATATTTATAATATATATAATATGTTAATATTGGTATGTTGTAAAACTAGTTTTATACATTTTTGCTGTTATATTAATGTTTATTTATATTTATACTTAATAATAATTATACTGTTATACATACACATATTTTTTCAATCATATCTCTTTTTTATTACTTAAAAAGAGAATAAATAAAACTTATTTTTGTTACTTTAAAAAACAATTATAAAAAAAATATCACTATAATATTGTATTTTATGTTTTGTTTTATTATTGTGTGTACTTAAAAAAATTAAGCGTAAACTTTATATAAATATTTTTATATATTATAAATATTTAAATATTATTTATAGTAATATTCAAGTATATATATACGTTTTAATATTTACGTTATCTAATAATTATTCATATATATTTAAATTAAATATGTTAATATATGTTATAAAAATAGCTGTACACATTTTTGCTGTTAATTATATTCATGTTTATTTATATTTATACTTAGTGATAATTATATTAATATTAACATATGCATATTTTTCAATCCTATTTCTTTTTTACTTAAAAATAATAATAAAATACTTTAAAAATACTTAAAAACTTCATTATTATATTAATGTTTAAATATTTTTATATTACTGTTATATTAATATATATATATATACTTTTTAATATGTTATGTAATAAATACTAATGTAAAAGTAGTTTTATACATTTTTGCTGTTAATTACATTAATATTTATTTACATTTATACTTCTAAAGGGAGGGATCTCTTTAATTATAGTTAGCTACTGTGTTTTGTGGTGTAAATGCTTCCAGAAGGTTAGCTTGACTTTAGCTTTAATTAAGTGTAGCTTGTAGCTGGAGAAGCAACTTTTGAAATGTTGTCAAGACACCTAATTTACAGTAAATTACGCTAAACGTTAAAAAAAAATAGGAGTTAGCCACGCTACAAACTGCACTCTTCAAATATGCTAAAGTAGAAAATCTAAACTAACCTACAGTCATGCTACTGAAAAGCATTCCGCATCACTACCTTTAGTTAGCTAGCAAGCTACATTAGCGTCAAATTAGCCAGAGCTGGCTTTGATCATCCACAAACACAGAGTGAATTCAGTGCTCGTTCGGGAGTGTAATTACCCGCCTTTCTCTCACAAAGGCTAATCCATCACTCTAAAACATCCAATTAGCTAATGCTATAATGATAATCAAAGGCCTTTCAATTATTAACAGCAGTAATTTGCTGTCACAGAAAGCAGAAGCCGCTACGCTCGCATATTAAGGCTAATTCTGAATTTGCTCAGTCTGTCGAGCGTGTCGAAGTGTCGAGGTGTAGAGATGGAGATTAGTGTTTGTTTTTCAGACCTGTGGGAGGAGAACCACCGGGTAATTATTAGTATTTACTGTACAGAGACTGTAATTATGGCAGGAGGGATCAGACCTGCGGAGCAAACATACTTAAGCTCGTGGACCTATATCGTAATTATGTAGATAAAACACATTTGTGACTTTCTCAGGCAGTGTGTGTTTGTTACACCGAGTGTTTCGTGATGTCATAAACAGCTTCCCGTCTCGCTTTAAACCTGGGAACGTTTCCTTTGACAAGTAATGCTGGAAATGTGACTTTCCGTTCATTTCTGTGATTCACAACGGAATCCAATTATAAAAGTACAATTTCAGGAAATCTCCTCTTCAGGATTTTGAGTTACTCCTATTTCCTTTATGGCTGGCAAGGGTCAAGATATGATTCTGCTAAATGACATTAATGTGTTTGTGTTCATGAGTGACTCAAATGTTTGTTCTAACCTACTCACACAACTCATATAGCCTAAATTATATTACATTATTTCCTAAATAAAACATTATGTAAAATATTTTTTTAACTCATTTATTTCATCACTTTTTCCACTGCTTGACCGCATGATGGCGCTGTACTCTTCAATGTAAGGTATCTTTTTTATTTGAATAAAAATTATATATTGTGTGTGTGTGTGTGTGTGTGTGTGTGTGTGTGTGTGTGTGTGTGTGTGTGTGTGTGTGTGTGTGTGTGTGTGTGTGTGTGTGTGTGTGTGTGTGTGTGTGTGTGTGTGTGTGTGTGTGTACTTTTTAAATAAATATGATTATAGCCTTGCTACTCATTTATCCTCCTAAATAACATATTTGTATTCATGAGCATAAAAAATAGAAATTCATTCGTACTTAAGATTTAAATATATATTGTGTTTACATGTGTACATATTTTAAAATAAATACATTTATAATTATTCATTTTAAATTATAATGAGTAAAAGATATTTAAATAGGACATTTCCAAACAGAAGCGTGTTATTCATAGTCTGACCACACGATGGCGCTGTACTATAATATAAAAGGTCTAGCGTGGTTTGCCTACATGGTTCATACTACGTAAACACAACCAGTATTTAGATGACAACCAGTCCATTTGAAATCATGTATATTCTCGTTTTAAGAAACAAGCAGTTAGTTGTCAGATTTGCTTGCTGACAGCAGATATGATATATTAATATTCGGACTCACCGAACGCTTTCTTGGGCTCCACCAGGCGCAGGGTGAACGGCGTTCCTCTGGTTTGTTCCTTCAGCATCTTGGCCACTTCATAATGTCGACATCCCACAATGCTCTGGTCATTCACGGCCTCGATGTGATCGCCAACACACACCGTTTTTATCCTGTCGATGGTGCTGTCTTCCTTTATCCTCTAAAAGAAGAGATTTACCCGAATATAATGTCCATCGTCGACATGTAAGATACGTTCTCTGCGCGTTCTGAGACTTTCTTTTAAAGTTGTAAACCGGAATTCAAAAAATGTTCCATGGAACCAGCGTTTGAAATGAACTTTTTCACTCAAAGGACAATTTGTCTACTAAACTTTAAGTTACCGGCCATCCAGAACTTCTACTAGCCACACAAAAACCAAAAGAAGAAGAAGAAAATAAATAAACCAGATTAACTGTGACGTAGTTAATCTATATATATAATTTGGATATCATATTCTTATTCAAACAAAATCCTGTCATCCAGCATCTCCTCTCTTCCTCTTTCATCCACATCTTTTTCACTCAACGGACAATTTGGATACTAAACTTTAAGTTACCGGCCATCCAGAACTTCTACTAGCCAAAAAAGAAAAGAAAAAGAAAGAAACCAGATTAACTGTGACGTAGATCTTGGATATCATACATTCATTTCTTATTCAAACAAAATCCTGTCATCAATCTCCTCTCTTCCTCTTTCATCCACATCTTTTTCACCAAAAATGTGTTTTAGGTGGACAGATCGATTCAGTACAAAGAACATCAGAAAAATGTAGGATGTTGGAAAATAACAATGTATTTTCTGTTCACCAAATGCTTTTTAATCTTTAATCTCCGTTATTTGTTGTGTAGTGACGTGTGTGTTCAAGTAAGCCAGATATGAGCAGATTCTGTGCAATGCTGTAATATATCATGATGATTTACGAGTATTTGCGCTAAATCTGCGCAGATTTGTCTTACACGAACTTCCCCATAAAGTGAGTAAACATAATAAGTAACACGCCAAATTGGCTCGTGATCTGAGAGTGTTTCCCGCCACGGTTGATTTTTTTACCCGCATTTGGCCGGTTAATTTCAAAGCCTGCATGGAACGTTCCATCAACAAACGTCAAATAACTCTGAACGAACGTTCTATTGCTAGAATAGCGTTTGTTAATAACTGTTAAGATAACGTTTTGCCAGAACGTGTTGTGTTTGTGTAGGCCTACTTAAACATTATAAAACGTTTTTTTATTAGAACGTTCCATTGGTCACGTGATCACTAACACCCACTTTAATGAAGGCGTATCCCGCGCCGTTGTCAGTGATGGTCAGTCCGAGGGCATCTTCTGTTTTAATGACCTCCACCTCTTTAGTTTCTCCTCTCACATGCGCGAAGATGAAGTCCTCCAGTCCGATCTGACCGCCCAGCAGCTTCTGCATGTCCACTTTATGGGAGTTTAGCGTGCAGAATAGGATCTTTGTTGGGTGGGGAAACAGACAATGTCAGGAGATTAAGGCGTACTTTTCATTGTAACCCATCTAGTATTGTATACTAGTATTGAGTTTTAGGGAGTCAAATATGTAGTTAGCATCAATGAACGTTGATTAAAACATGATCTGTAGTCCTATTACAACTTTTAACTATGCTAGTTCATATGCTAATCCAGTTTGCTTGCTAATCTGGCAGTGTCTCCTTGTTAGTTTTTATTTAAATCATGTTTTATGTTTGTACTAGTCTTAATATGTGCCGCAAAACTAACGATATTATATAATTTTAGCTTTTCGCATGTAGAAATGTGAGTAACGCATACATGTTTGTCTTATAGTGAACGCTTGCATGACCAGATAAGTCTTTCTTCATGCTAAACTTTCGACTCAAACTGAAGCATGTTTGTTTGTTTGAGATAATAACTCACTTTTCTGGCCTTGACCTCTCCCTGAAATGTTTTGATAACAGGTTTTTGAAGGACATTTTCTATGACGCTTTTGTGATTTTCACAATAAAAGTAAACTGGCCGCTTATGTAAGATCTGGTGATAAATAAGCAGGGGCATTTCTTTAAGATTTCCTTCTCATAACTTAACATAACTTTTATGTAATGGATTATGCTGCCCATTTTTCAAACTGATCGGTTTATGTGAATAATACTAAAACCATTATATTAGAAAATATATGTGAATATACAAATGTGAATGATATTATTGTATTTACATGACAAGTTTGTTTAATTTTTTTATTTATTTTAATTTTTAATAGGCAAAAGGATGGAATGGAAATATTTGAGTATTTTGGCATTTTTTAATTTATCCATTTATGTTATTGTTTTACTTTTGCTAAGCAGTGTAACGTTAAAACATATGTATTTATTACTAGCTGCTTGTAAAATATAATAATATTTATTTATTTATTTACTTATTTATATATTTTTATTTATTTATTAGTCACTAGCAAAATATGAAAACTTGTAACATTGTTTATTTGTTTGTTTGTTTATTTATTCCTCATTGTTTTTCATTTACTAGCCACTGGCATATAGCAAATTATTTTTGTAACCAAACAATTTTTTTTATTATTAATAGCTATAATGATCAAGATAAGTAATGGACTGGCAATATATTTTATAGCATGTTTCAACCACATGTAAACAAGAGTTTACATCCTTGAGAGCAAACTCCAACTGAGAATTTTGTCCTTTGACACGAAAAGACACTTTGATGAGCATTTTTTATTATTATTTGTACTTTTGTAACTTTTGCTATGCAGTGTAACGTTAAAACATATTTATTTATTACTAGCTAATAGCAATATAAGAAAAAAAAAATATATATATTTTTAAATATATTAGCCACTAGCAAAATACGAAAACTTGTAACATTATTTGTTTGTTTATTGATTCCTCACTGTTTTTCTTTTACTAGCCTCTGGCATATAGAAAATTATTTTAGCAGTTTTTTTAACCAAAATGTAATAAAAAAATTACATTTTACACTTTTAAGAGCCATATTGATCAAGATAACTAATGGAATGGCAATATATTTCATAGCAAGTTTCAACCGCCTATATGTAAACAAGACGTTTACAACCTGAATTGATGAATTTTGTCTCTTTTTTTTACACAAAAAAGACACTTTGGTGAGTCTGAAATGACAGTAAGACTCACGGTACCTCCGAGGCCGAGATGTTGAAGACCTCTGCGATCTTGGCGTAAAGCTCCCTCACGTTGGTGAACCCGTGAATGCGTCCTGTCGGGGATCCGTGCGCCAGCTGCGTGTGAAACACCAGTTTGGGCCTCGGGCAGGGAGTGGGCTCCAGCGGTGGGGCCGACGGGACGGTTCTCTGGCTCTCCTCGTCCTCCGCTGAAGCTTTGGAGTCCTGCGCATCGGGACTCATGGCCTCTCCGTTCTGCATGGGCTCGCGGTCGCTCGTCGCGTTCTCCGAGTCCTGCTGCATGGTGAGGAGCGTCTGGATGTGTCTGGCGTGTTAAATTAAAGATGAGGGTAGCCAGGCAACGCTGCACAGGTGAGCGGTTTCGGGCCCTGCTCAGAGGAAACCCAACACCACTTGAGCTGGAGATCTTGTGTGTGACACTGGAGAGCAGGACGAACACCTGAAGTGAAGCGACGCGACCATCTGGAGACCATCTGTCCGTGTGCTGGCGACAGTGCCGATGCTCACACCACACACTCCAGAGAGCCAGCGCTGCGGGGGGGAATCGGCTGCTTGTTTCATTGAAGGGATAGTTTATCCTAAAATAAAACTAATTCTGCTTTGTCGTTCTCTCAAAGCTCTGATGGGTGAACTAAAAGTTTAAGAAAATTTTGGGTGAACGATCCCTTTAATGCCAACAGAATGATAGATAGATAGATAGATAGATAGATAGATTGATTGATTGATTGATTGATTGATTGATTGATTGATTGATTGATTGATTGATTGATAGATAGATAGATAGATAGATAGATAGATAGATAGATAGATAGATAGATAGATAGATAGATAGATAGATAGATTGATTGATTGATTGATTGATTGATTGATTGATAGATACACGATAGATAGATAGATAGATAGATAGATAGATAGATAGATAGATGTAACTTTAAGAACCAGTAACCAAGTACCGACAAACTATTCAGAACATCCGAGCAAGCAGAAATGTTTTATCTATGTGCTAAACAACACGTTAGCATTGTGGAGGTGACCGCTGCCAAAGGTCCGTTCACACGCTCCTCAGAGAATGTAAATATTTAGCAGATGTGGATTCATCTCACGACGAGGAATATTTCAGCTCAAGCAATTCATTCCGCTGAGAAAGTAACTCGAGAATATATTTTAGTGTCTTTAATGCATTAATGATATTATGTCTGGCCTCTTTTTCCGCCTAAAGCAGTGTAGCAAGAAATAAGTCTTAAAATCAATAACTGCCCGCGGCATTTAATGCCAGTGTTGGACAAAAGCCTATGAGCGTTTGCAGCATCACAATTATGCTGAACAAACTGAGCTCATTAAAGGGATAGTTCACCCAAAAATAAACATGATTTACTCACCCTCAAGTCATCCAAGCTTTATAATGGCAGTGAATGGCTGTTTCTGTTTTGTAGTCCATAAAAGTGCATCTGTCCATCATAAAAGTGCATCTATCCATCATCGTCAAGTGTTACTCTTGTGGCGTAAGTTGACTTGCGTACGGCCGTCTGCCGGAAGCCAGTTATTTTTGTCAATAAAGTTTTAAATATGGATATTTTTCTTACACAAATGCATCACTTCACTTCAGAAGACCATTATTAACCCCTCAGAGCAGTGTGGATCACTTTTATCATGGATAGACGCACTTTTATGATGGATAGATGCACTTTTATCATGGATAGATGCACTTTTATCATGGATAGATGCACTTTTATGATGGATAGATGCACTTTTATAATGGATAGATGCACTTTTATGATGGATAGATGCATTTATGATGGATAGATGCACTTTTATAATGGATAGATGCACTTTTATGATGGATAGATGCATTTATGATGGATATATGCACTTTTATCATGGATAGATGCACTTTTATAATGGATAGAGGCACTTTTATGATGGACAGATGCACTTTTATCATGGATAGATGCACTTTTATGATGGATAGATGCATTTATGATGGATATATGCACTTTTATCATGGATAGATGCACTTTTATAATGGATAGAGGCACTTTTATGATGGACAGATGCACTTTTATCATGGATAGATGCACTTTTATGATGGACAGATGCGCTTTTATGTACTTCAAAACAGTAATTTTTTTAAGCTGCCATTCACTGTCATTTAAAAGCTTGTAAGAGCCAGGACATTTATTAATATAACTCTGATTATATTCATCTGAAAGAAGAATGTCATATACACCTAGGATGACTTGAGGGTGAGTAATTCGTAGGGTAATGTTCATTTTTGGGTGAACTGTCCCTTTAAATGACAGAAGTCTCCATGAGGAACGTCCAGAGGTCAGATGACCTGATATCTGTCCTGTTGTTGGTTCAGTTTGAGTGTAACCCGAGCCACAGTCGACTCCACCATACACTGACTGCACACACTGACACACACTCTGCACCCGCTATGTTTTATGCATAAAAGGGCGTATGCAGGTCATGAGATGTCATGTGGCACAGTCATGTGATCAAGAGCAATGGTGTGATCTGAGGAAAAATTGTGTTGAAAGGGAATTTTTGTGCAGAAGAGCATGATGTGATTACCAGGTAATGAAGCAGTGTTTCATGCCATTCTTATGAAAAACAGATGATAGATAGATGGATAGATAAGACAGGCAGACAGACAGACAGACAGATAGATGGATAGATAGACAGGCAGACAGACAGACAGACAGATAGATAGATAGATAGATAGATAGATAGATAGATAGATAGATAGATAGATAGATAGATAGATAGATAGATAGATAGATATTCACTATATTCTACATAAACTACATAAAAGTGTCACATAGACCAATTTATATGCAACCTGTTAATGTATTCATTTTTTTTTTTTGTCTATTTATTCTCAAATCCGCCTCTAGTGATTATTTAGACACACATAATGTGTTGAAGCTCATGACCGTATGAAAACATGCAAAAACACAAGCCCAGTCAGTCAGTAAAACAGACGCACAGTGTATAAACAAGCATTCACACTAGTTCCCCACCCAGACTTCCGCCCCCCTTACCACCACGTTGCATGCGGACACGCGTCCTGTCCATAAAAGGGCATGGGAGGAGTCCAAACTCGAGTGCCGCGCCGTGATTGGGCGGCGTGACTGATCAGATGCGCGCTGATTGGCCACCAGCACTTGGTCCGATTTTGTCTCATTTTGTTAATCAGGCCGCGCTCATGGGACGCCGGAGAGAAACCGGATCATCGCATCCTCGTTAAACGGCGTGTTTTTGTCGGCGTGTGTCGGTTTGTGTAGAGGAAGAATGCTGGAAAATAAGAGGGAGAGATTGAAAACATTTCTGAGAAAGATCGACGAGAGCGCCATATCGCGGATCAAGCATTTAATGAAGGAGAGGTGAGTGACCGTTATCAGCTGTCGACATCCTTTCATATGCGCATTTAAATATGTTAATGTTGTGTTTATATTATAACTATAAGGTCTTAGTGTGTTTGCTATGATCAGATTATGTGATGTGTACGTTTTGCAGTTATATAGGTCAGAAGGATGTTGTTTAATAGTCACAATCCACCCTGCGCGCGTGTGTGTGTGTGTGTGTGTGTGTGTGTGTGCGCGCGCGTGTGTGTGTGCGTGTGTGATGACATTATTGCTTCCTGATGACTGAATTATCTTATTCAAATATAGATTAGAGACAATTTAATTGCTACTCCATGTGTCTGTATAGTATAATTATGTGTTTATCATTTTTCGCACTAACTTGTTTTACACATAAAATTTCCATATCATTATTGTTTTATTGCATTCCCTTTACTGTGGTTCTACCATGGTACAGTGATGACATTAGGTGTTAATACCATGGTATTTTCTTATTTAAACCATGGTGTTGTTTACGTCCCTTACAAAAAGTGCGAATGTGTTGTTTTTATATTTACCATGGTTGTACTTTCTATTTTGATGTAGCCCACATTCAATACTATTTCAAAAATTGAATTACCATGGTGTTATTTAATGCAGTCACTGCTGTACTGCCAAAGTACATGTTTGTTACCATGTTTTTATTTTCATATGCACCACAATAATACCATAGTTTTTGCCAGTGTGTTTTTGGACATGCCACTATGACCTATGGTATTATCATGGTGTGTATAAAGCACCGTGTATAGCTCGTCATCCACCTTGTAAACCTCCAAACGCATAAACACTAGCCTTGCAGCATAATGTAATATCTGCCGTTTATGTGTACTCATGTGTCCGTGTTGGTATTAGAGTTGTTAAGCCGGTATTGTAAATGGATCACATCCCTCATGCTAATGTACTGGTATTACTGAGCTAGTTTTAGACTAGAGCTGATTTCCCTGCCTCACATTTTCCAATCGCTGAGTTATTTATGACTGAGTTCCATTCAGTCATTGGATGGAAAATATACCTTAGCCTATATTATACCAAATCAGTCCAGATATACTCTTATACCTGTATAGTGTGATCCTGGACGTTACCCTCATCTGTGATTGTGACCTAAACAAACCAATCTTCATCACAATTATGCTCTACGTTCGTAACCTTCATCAAGGCGTGAGCTTTCCATTCACTCGGACAATTAAATGCGAATTGACCTCTTTCTTGGCCAAACTGTTTTGTCTTCAATGGTGGTTCTAGATGTAATTTGGAGCAGGAATGTGTCATAATCAAATTACGGCATGCGCTAAATGCCGTCATTACATCACAATGCCTCGTAAGTGGTTTAGATTGATAAGCGTTCCTCCAGATGATCTCATGGGCCCTCCGTTGTATTGGTGGTCCAACACATGTTATCTGTCGTCGGTGATCTATTTTTAGCCCGAAAGCTTGTTCCAGGTGTGGGAAGGTTGTCTGGTCTAATTTTGCTTCCCACTGGAATTGTGTTAGCTTGTCCAGTCCTTGTAAAGAAAACTATGGGCCCACAATTCCTTGACTTATCGTTCACATAGATAACCGGTAAAGGACATAAAGCTATAATTGTGGTCTTGCACAACTTCTGTGCAAACTCAGTCTTTTACAAGAAACCGCTAACTTTATTTTGACAGGTCATTCGGGTTAGTTATTTCCCCATGAGTAATCTCAACAAGATCGCTTTGTTCATTTTAGATTTCTTCTTTAGACGCTTGAAGCAACATGTGGCTTCCAGATTTTGCGCGTGATAAATATATCTTTCCATTAAATACATAATTTCCCAGCAAAATTCTTGATTTTTTTTTTAACATGTTTCCTCCGAAAGTCAAACAAACGTCTCGATTTCGCCCTGAATTGGTGAAATCCACCTAAAATAACCCGTGACGTGTCAATGACCTTGACCTCTACTGAAGATTTGCATTTCCCCAAACATAGTTGTGCCAAAAAACAAGATATGATCAGTTTCATGTGATTCTCGGGTGGAATTTCCTTCTTTTTTTTTTTTTTGGACTGGTTTGGTCCGTGGAAAGAAAGACCTCTTTCTGTTCAGAACAGTTACACTGAGGAAGTGAGACTGATGCATTCAAATCACATGACTTGCACAAATGTCCTCTGTGTTGAAGGGTTGGCCCCCTTCCACAAGTGGCAAGCTGTTGTTTGCCGACAGGGATTGGTGTTGGCTCTGATCGGACCATGTGGCTCGATGGATGTCGAGGCGCAATCCTCATCCTATGCCTTTGTTTGTAGTCATTAACTCTGGTTTCAAGATTACACCAGTCTCTCTTAGAGTTTAACATGCCAAGTGCCCTTTTTTTCATTGGGTAATCTTGATTCTTGAGACCAAATCCTAGTGTAGTTTCCCTCTTCTTGTAGTTTCTATGTTTAGATTAGTTTTTTTTATAGGTTTAGGACTTCTTGTGGATGGTTGCCTATAATGGTATAGCTCAACAGAAGTTATACTGTGGTTAACACATAGGCCTAAGCGTTTCTCTGCACACACCCACTCAGATCATTTATCACACCGACCTTCAACTCTTTACGTGTGGTTTGACCAAATTCTCACTGTTTCCGCTCTAGTCCATTCATTTTGTCAGCAGGGAAATACATGACTTGCTCAACTGGTAAACTCCAACTTGAAAACGATCTATGGTTTCCCAACGCTGGCACAATTCAAACTCTTGATTTACATGTTGGCCTCTTGGCAGCAAACTTGAATCGCATTCAGTCGACAGTTCCTCCCTTCAATCCACCAATGGTGATCTAGTACCCTTGTGTCTTTCAGAGCGTGAGGATCTTCTGCCTATGTAATGAAAACTGACCTGATATTCTCAATATCATGTTATGCTGATACTAGTGTGCTCCAAAAAACACTCACTCAATCTTCTCCCGTTAGAACATGGCGTCTTGTTTTATTAACCAAAGTACAGAATGCACTGAGGAGTGCTGAGAAGTGCAGAACTTGAGACAAAGACTTGAAGACTCTGTTTTTATGGCCTGGACAAGGATCTTCAATGATTCACCAATGAGCTAATGCGTTTTCATTGCCAGACATTAGCATTGAAAGCTTGTGTAATGTACATTTTGGCCAGGGACGATTCATAATGATTTGGTTTGTCGTGACACAAGGAGGTCAGGGGTCAGATGGAGAAAAGGTTCAATGCTAACTGAACTGGATCTTGTTGTGGCTCTGAATTACTGGTGTACAAGCATGACTTTAGTCAACTCTGATTCCTAGTGTGTTTTAACTGTGTTATATTTTAGTTGGCGCCCCTTGTACTGAGAAAAGTTAAACTTTTAACCGAAATCAGAAATCTTGGTTGTTGATTAACTAACTTTTATGCTGTGTCTGAGTACCAGTTATGTTTTTCTCCCATGTATGATTTAGCATTTGTGTAGATTTGGCTTTGATAATTTAATTATAGCCTAATAGCTTTTTTGCACTCTCAAAATCAGAATCTGAGACACCAATAGAGACACCAGAATAACAATATTCATGATTCTGAAGCTGAAAATACTTAACTATTTTAGATGAATATGCTTGTGCACTAACTAGATATATTTAAAATAGTGTAGGACCCTTTTTACTGGTAACATCAGACATTCGGCATTATCAGAACCCAGAAATATTCCCCCATTGCATTATTATACATTATATATTCAACATTATATATAGTAGGTTAATGTAGTATTGACTCTAAAACTCTGAAAACTCACAGAGTAATTGTTTTAACTAGGCCTATAGGCTACACAATAAATATTATCACTTAGGGCTGGGAGAAAAAAATCGATTCACCTAGGTGTCGCGATTTTTATTTATTTAATAAAGATTTTTTAAAGATTTTAAAATCGATTTTTTTTTATTATAGATTCGCTATTAATTCAAATTAAATTGCTTTATTTTTGTCTTGCTTATAGATGAGGTTGACAGAAGTTAGCCACTTTTGTTCCAGCAGAGGATGAAATGTGTGGTTATCTATGAGTGTTGAGTGACGTAATATCCCAAGTGGAGGCGTGGAAGAGTCGTGAGACTGAACGCACTGAAAGCCCTCGCGCTGCTCATACACTGAGAGAGAGATAAGACAGTAGAGCTGCACAATTCATCTTTAAAAGACTGTGATCTCCATTCAAACACCCACGCGATCTTTCATTTCGTCTGTCTATTAAACTGTGACAAAATCATATCCCAACATTCAGATCTGTGTTGGCGCTGCCGCTGACCCAGAGAGAGTCGTCATGAAACTGTAGGCTAGTCTTTTCCTCATAGTATCATTATTTCTGTGACACAATAGTTCAAATTGTCATAGAAGTACTGGGATAAAAGTTTAAAGTTCAAATATAAACACTGGTGTCTGTAAATCAGCTTTTGATGTTAACTTGGCGCTTAAAATAACGCATTTATTGATTACATTGTTTGACCACTAGATGGCGACAAGTGACTGTCAATTTTTTTATTTATTGAATAATTTGAGAATGTAGTTTGTATGATGCTTCAGAAATAAGTCTTTTGTAAGTATGACTTATCTTATACATCATGTACAGTCTGTATAAGTGTATTATTTACCACACTAAATTGCACCGGGGCGGTAGATTCCCTGAATGCCTCCATTTGGCCGGAATACACAACTCGACCTCAGGCTCAGACGTGCAAAAAACGCCTCGCAGACTGTTTCGGAAATTCTCTCTTGACTGAAATTACAGCTTGTGTTCTGGAAAGTGAACCGTAAGAAATGTGTTTGAGGGTTTAGCCATGTGGTTTAAGTTCTGGGCATCGGCACTGTGAAAGTTTAAAGTTCAAATATGAACACTGATGTCTATGATAGCAATCAAAATAGAGTAAATCAGCTTTTGATGATAACTTGGCGCTTAAAATAACGCATTTATCAATTACATTTTCACCACTAGGTGGCGACAAGTGACTAAAAAAAATTATTTGTTATTGAATCATTTGAGAATGAAGTATTGGATGATGCTTCTAAAATAAGTCTTTTGTAAATATGACTTATCTTATACATCATGTACAGTCTGTATAAGTGTATTATTTAACTTTTCCCGATGGTCTGGTGTAAAAAAAATAAAAATAAAATCGCAATTCTTAAAAAAATCGCAATACATATCGTATCGGCACCCAAGTATCGTGATGGTATATCGATAGGTGTATCGTCCCAGCCCTACTATCCATGATACATGTTGTTGGGTTTTTGTATTGCGATTATATTGTGGCACGATATATTGTTACAGCCCTAGTAGGAAAGCATATTCAGGTTCAGTCATAAACCCGTTCAGTTCATACTGAAACCTTGGAAAAGATAAATATTCTTTCTAATATACAATTTGCTTCCAATATTGGTCCGATCTTTGCACAGAATTGCCTGGCGTTGTGGAGGTCTTTCTTTAGATGTCCCGTGGGTTTGTTGACCATCCACCCCATCACAAAGACAATAGGGTGGGCCTTTTGTTTGGATGTCTTCGCTGTTGTCTTCAGTAGTTTGCATTCTTTCAATGGTATTTAAATGGGCTATTATGGGATGCCTCCATCACCCACTCCTCCACTGGTTTCCAAGGAAACCCCAGCTGGTGAGCGGAGTGGGCCGGCGGAGGATTGTTTTAGCCCTCCCTCGGCTACAACTTTAACTTCCCTGTGCTTCATTATCTCAGTTTTTATCCCGAAAGCCTGATCGAGCTGTGCTTGTGTAACGGATCAGCTGTAAAGCAAACCTTTAGACCTCACTGCTCAGCGACCGGTTGACAGTCAGTCAGGAAAGAGCTGGGAATGGACAGCGAGAAGGACTCGAGTCGCATGGACACGGTTGTGTGTGAGGATTTGAGAAGGTAGGAGACGATTGTAACGCGGTCTCTGGGATATATATATGTATAGTCGTGATTGGTGTGGGAAGCAGCTGGGAATACGTCATTGATCCGACATGTTTTGGGGGTTTGATTTGTTATTGTTACTAGTGGATTGAATCTGAACAGCTGGTTTTGTTGCTTATGGGAATAGGCCTGTATTGTTGCTACTTTTGAACTAGAAACACATTCACTAGTTCATGGGAATCAAATTCCGTCTTTATTCGTAAAGCAAGCAAGAAATTCATTCTCGTTTTTAGTCATTTCCAAAGAATGTACTTTCATTCTCAGCACAAAGGGAAGCATGATGCAAGTTTATTGCTGGGAACCGGCCTTGAACTTTAACACATCTCTTGTTTGGCATGTTTATGAAGCTTCTCATGCCACTGTTTGGTGCTAGTTCAAACCAGAAGAGATATCCATCGAGAAAGGCACGTTTGCTCTTTATCTTCAGCATTTGAATGAATCAGCAGGGGATATTCGATGCTCATTGTCTTCGTTTTCAATCACTGCGTGTCTTGAGGCTAAATAGAAGTTGCTGAGGCTCGCTGTACATGAGATAATGTAATGCAAGCGCGGCGTAATGGAGTTAATACATGTGTAAACAACTTTTTAAGTGTGCAAATAGGATCTCTAGATCCTTTAGTATTGTTAAAATGTCAATGATACCTATTAAAAAGTCCATTTTCCAAATGTCAAACCTTACTGTTTGATCAGGGTGTTTAAATTATATAATGCTTGGCAAACAGTTCAAATGTTTACATGTACAAAAGACTTTCTTTATGCTTTTGAGGACTGTTTCTACTTGTGTTTCTTGTAAATGTCCACACCGGGGCGGTAGATTCCCTGAATGCCTCCATTTGGCCGGAATACACAACTCGACCTCAGGCTCAGACGTGCAAAAAACGCCTCACAGACTGGCTCGGAAATTCTCTCTTGACTGAAATTACAGCTTGTGTTCTGGAAAGTGAACCGTAAGAAATGTGTTTGAGGGTTTAGCCATGTGGTTTAAGTTCTGGGCAACTACACTGTACAAAACACTGGGTTAATGGGGTGTTGTCAACACACGGGCCGGGGAAATATAGGACAGAACACATGTTGGGTTTATTTTACTCTGCAAATTGGGTTGTTTATTTAACCCTGGAAAATGGGTTGATTTTAACCGGTAACACTTTATTTTACAGTGTCTTTGTTACATATGTTACATGCACTTACCGTAGTAATAACAGTAAATTATGCATAATTACATGCAAATAGCCCTCAACCTAATCCTAATCCTACCCTAACCCTATAGTAAGTACATGTAGTTGCTTAATATTACTCAGTACTTAAATATGTAATTACACTGTAACAATGACACCTTAAAATAAAGTGTAACCAAATAAAGTGTAGGCTAACCATTCAACCAGCATAGTAGATGCATTTTGACTATAATACTTGCTTTTTTTCCTTTTTCTTTTTCTTTTTTTTTTACTTCATACATTATTTAATGTCTACGGATTGACTTAAATCCTCTAAACCTTTTTAAAAATACTCTATACATCCACTGGCTTGCATGAAAATTCCTTTATTTTCAATCATATTTAACATTATAGTATATTTTATAAACTATAAAATACCTGCGTTTCACTCGTAGCTGAAATATGCTGTGACTGACTCAATAACCCGTCCATAAACGATCAGTGTACAGTTCTGAGAACATATTTTAACATATGTATTTATATCGTCTACTGTATATATTTGAATAAAATCATAAAATGTTATGCAAGGCATCAGGCGTTTCCATCACGTGAAAAGACTGACGTGACTCACATCGCGCCCCTGTATGTTGCTTTGTATAAGATGAAACGATATACAGAACAATAACGTATTTATAGATACAAAAAATGTGCACAAACCTGTATTTTGCAGAAGACACGCACCAGTTTGACGTCGCTGCACTGCTCTCTCCTAAAGAGGACGACAATAGCCCGCGATAAATCAACGCCTGGGTCGTTACATCTGACCCAGGAGCTGGGTAACACAAAAACTACACAAACACTGAACAAATAGCCAAAACAATTGGCTCTACCCGGGATTTGGGTCAAAAAAACCTTGTAATGCAAATGTGATCTGACCGTCACCAGGTGTTTTCAAATAGTTTTGCAATACTTGTTTTAATTTCTTAAATGCATTTCTGTCGCGATGCGAATTTTACCCCAAAAGTGTGAAACGTACATTTACGTTTTCTATCTAAGTTTTATTATATAGTATTTTTACATGGAATGTTGTTGTTTTGTTCTAAGACCTTTTAAACCTCAAGTTTTGTGTTTAAAGTGTAACTTGCAGGTTAACCACCACAACCAATTAATGTGTAAATTAAAGTGCTCAATATTTTACATTTACATTTACATTTACATTTATTCATTTAGCTGACGCTTTTATCCAAAGCGACTTACAATTGCTATATATGTCAGAGGTCGCACGCCTCTGGAGCAACTAGGGGTTAAGTGTCTTGCTCAGGGACACATTGGTGTCTCACAGTGGATTCGAACCCGGGTCTCTCACACCAAAGGCATGTGTCTTATCCATTGCGCCACCACCACCCCTATATATGTAAATTTATATATGTAAAAATTTCTGTCTTAAAATGCGTTAAAATAACATTTATTGGGGTTTCTTCAAAGGTAGCGTGTTTTTACAGCAACTGGGTGATGACGTCATAAAAGGGAGTTGCAACCATACTCTGCTAGACTCCTACTGTTTGTGGCTTGATTATAGAGAACGACTGGGAGACTGAGGTGGTGGGAAACTAGTGTTATCAAAGTACTGGTACATCGGTACTGAAAATGTGACGGTACCAGCATTTCTGTAGTAGCCTACCCGGGTATATTCGGTACCCAGTAATAGGCAGAGCTGCGTTAAGTCGCTTCCATGTTTATCTAAGCATGGGGCTCCAGACTAACTTTCATTACTATGAGCACTGTAGCCGATATATACCACGATATAGTGTCTGTGTATATTAAACTGCAGAAATACTATTTAAATATTAACCTTGAATGAGTGTGAATGAATGGTGCAGACGCGCGTGTCATTTACCTCACACACACACACACACACACACACACACTGAAGCACGAGTCGAGTGATGCTCGCGCTGTTTTCAGTCTAGCTGCTGACAGTCACGATATGATGACATGATGAAATTCATCTCCAGAGCCACTCTGAGTCATTTTACTGTTTCATTTGAGAAAAACTATCGTCATATCATACACGCTAGGGGTGTTCGGTTCCGGTTTTTTTGGAGTCGACTCCGACTCCCGACTCCTAATTTTGGAGTCGGTGGAATCGACTCCTCGACTCCATTTACTTTGAATTAAAATAGGGTCAGGATTCAGAAGGTGCGTCTCAATATGCTTCCTCGTTTCTCGCTCGTATGTCCTACGACCCTGAAACCGATCGAGCTCCGCTCTCATGTAGGACATCTAAATTCTTTAATTCCACCGGGAGGGGGGCGAGGAACGAGGAGGCTTCCTGAGGAGTCAAGAGCGAGGATACAAATGTTTCCTATACTAAAATGTTTAATCAACTAAACCTTATAAATCCCCCTCCTTTTCACATCGCAGCTTCTTCACATCATATTTAAGTGTGCAATATGTTAGTATTAATCATTAAACTTGTAAAAGCAGACTTGTCTTAGACAGTGTATTTATCTATTTATTTTGTATATTATTTTATATAATTTTAATGTAGTGAAGCTATGAACTTTAACTTAAGCATGTTTAACTTTATTTTTTAACTTTTTTTGTTTAACATTGAAAAATATGAGTTATATTATTACCAATAATAACTGTTGTTTAATAATAGTTTTTAATGCACTTGTCATTTAATAATAGAAATTGAACTTCATATAGAGTGATTAACTCCTAAATAAACTCCTTATTTGGATTTACATTTCATTAGCTGAATTACGTGTTTTATCTTAATTAAATATTTATCTGGGACTGTACAGGAAAACATATAACTAGCGTTACAGCGTTTACCTCATCCATCTCATCTTGACTGGTGCTTGGCCGTTGAAGACTTGCGAGTTCTGTTCGATGAAACGCTTTCAAGTGTTTCCACATGCACGACGTTGAACTGTTAAATTTTAAACAACGTTTACAAATATCACAACGAACTTTAGTTTTGTCTTCGGTCTGGTTGAAATATTTCCACACGGTTGAGGTCGGGGTTGCCATTATAAGTTAACGTTACTGGATTCAAAAACAGTCATCACTCAACAGTATCACTCAATCAACCACCACTTACCAATGATGGGCATGTCCCACTCTCACCCTGAGGACTGGTACATGATTGGTTCGTAAAACCTACTTCAGTGTGTTGTGCCAATCACAACCAATTGACTGTATTGAACCACATCATGATTGATTGAGCCGCAAAACAGACCCAACAGAAAAAAACTATCTATACATTATTGTTCTTTGTTTTCCTGGCATTACTTATTTTTTCCTCTCATTTCTTTATCTTTTTGTTTTAATTTCCGTATCTTTACATTCATTATAATCTTTTCGTTATAATGAACTGTTGCTGTGTTGAACTTGAAAAAAACACTCGACACTGGGAGTCGATTCCTGACCTGGAGTCGATTCCGACACTAGGGCTAGTGAGAGTCGAGTCGACTCCCCATCTCTAATACACGCACAGAAACTCAAAGGTCTTCACGGCAACCCGTCAAAATAAAAGTTCGGTTTAATTTTGCGTGCATGCTGCCTGAACCCGTTTGTTCTGCGAATAGCTTACTCTCATTTCTGGCAGGATCACGGTCCTCTTGAAGCCAGCACACACGATTAAGTTTACAATTGAGTTATTTCAATATAACTGCTAGCCTACTTGCCATTAGACTACAGTGTAACTCTAGGCTTGGAGTTCCTTTTATGACGTCACGCCCAGCCTAGTGGAAGGGAGCGGGAGTGCTTAAAACCACTAAAAAGTACCAACTTTTCATACTTCATATTATATTCAGCATTTTGGTATGAAAAACATACAAAACAGTGGTGGGCGGTTCTTATCTTTATGTTTATTGCATTTTCTTCGAGAAAATTTTTACCTGCAAGTTACACTTTAAGTTCGTCGTTTTTAATTACGTTCACTTCCTCGTACAGATGCGAATTTCGTGCAGTCTGTCAAAAGCGTGCTCATTTTACCCCAATAGAGTGAAATTGAAGAAAATGTACGTTTTATTATTGTATTTTTAACTTTTTATTTTATTTTTTATAAATCCTTTTAAATCTCAAATTTCATCCAAAAGTTTGTTGTTTTTAATTACGTTCACTTCCTCGTACAGATGTTCCGTTTAATTGTTTCCTGGTGTTCCTGCATCTTCATATGTTGATGATACACCTTAGAAATGTCTTTAGCGATTAACATTAGTCAACATTTTTCATCTGTGGCTCTTTGTACCGTCTACTCTTAAGGTGCGAATCCTGTTTTGGATGTGTTTGTGCACCACATGCGTGGGTTTGCTTTAATATCCGAAGGTTCCAAGACAAAAACAACCAAACGAAAGTTGGCTAAATTCTCTAATATGCGTCAGCTAATCATAGCCAGTCTTAAGATACTTGTTTCCTTGTGTGTCGTGAGTTTTCCCCCGCAGATGATCTCAGGAATGTTTCCGTAGTCTTTGAAAGTGATGAGTCGTCATGACGCCCAGGGTAGCCAGAAGCTGTCATAGGCTGATGCATAGCTCGCGTGCCTAAGTGCTGGTATTATACATCACATGATGTCTTTTAGCCTATATATTTCAGCACGCTACACCTGTGTCCTGGAGTCATTCATCTGAATGCTGGGAAAGAATAAGAAAGCTGTTGTGATTATGTGACCCTGAACCGGTCACATGGGTCAATTTTTGGAAATTGAGAAGTATACATCCTCTGACATCTGAGTAAACAAGCTTTCCAGTGATGAATTGTTTGTTATGATAGAACAATATTTGGCCGAGATACAACTATTAAAGATCTGGAATCTGAGGGTTCAAAAAAAGCGAAACATTGAGAAAATCCTGAGGCTTTATAGAATTTCAATCATTCTTTCTTTTTATTTATTTATTTATTATTTATTTATTTATCCTAATGGGGAAATTAGTTTAAACTGTCATGGTGCTTCACATATAACACACTTAACACATCCAATAACACACTTAACACATCCAAATACTCACAACTACACACAATACATCAAATAAAAAAAAAATAGCCTAAGTGAGAGAGAAGGGAAAAAAAAGAAGGAAAAAACGGGGGACAAAATAATAATAATAATAATTATAAAGGCATAGTCCGCTTTAAGATGTTTTGTAAATTATTCCAAGCATTATAGCCTTTTCTTCCCTAGCTCTGTTCAAACCTGAGGAACTAAGATATAACAAATCATTAGAACGAAGATCGTAGCGAACATTTGTGTTAGAAACACAGAGAGACTAATAAGTCTAAATACAACGATACCAATTAAAAGTTCTTCGAGTGGAGAAAGATTGCAACTCGGCTTCATCATATAAAGTGCAGTGATGTGCTTGATGACTATAACCAGGAACGAAACGTAAAGCGATATGATAAACTGCATAAAGAATCATGTACTGGTTCATATAAAGCAGATAATCATAATCCAATAGTGGTAAAAAGTTTATTTAAATAGCACATGTGTCACACACTATGGTAATTCAAAGTGCTTTACATAGAAATGAATTAAAATAATCACAAAATAAAAGGCAAGGAAAATTCAAACGGTTATATAAGGAATTAAGAGTAAAAAGATGATGTATAGATGAACTTCACATCTGGCAAACAAAGAAAAGAAAAGAAAGATCTGTTCCTGAAATAAAGACAGATTTGACTTTCACTCTCGTTTGCTTTCGCTTCTTCTCTCTCGATCTGAAGTGCGTTTCTAGACATGTTTCCACATGCAGGTGTTTCATTACATCATCAACTCACACCATCTGATGTCATAAGCCCCGCCCACACTCATTTGCATACAGGGAAGTTGAGCGGCTGCCGTTGAAGAGCTGTGTTCAGGTTCGCTGCTTGGTTTATTGCTCCAGTGTTATGGCTTGAGGCCAGTTCTGTGTTGCTTTCTCACTTTCAAGGATGCAAAGATCTCTGAGTTTGCGACTATCCCGCAGACATGGAATTCATCTGAACAGGTATGGAAGAGTCGGCCTTGGGTTTGATCTGTTCTAGAGGTCAAACTGTGGTTTAGTGTGTTTACTTACTCTGCCTCTGTTTAACCATTACACTGAGAGGAACTCATAAAGCGGAGGTGTTTGAGTGATCTCACCACGTTTGTTCCTGGTATTGACCGTATTAAACGGCTTCTATTGGCCATCTGTCTGAGTTTACTGTGTTTTAGAAGTTCCCGTAAAGGCAGATCAGTGTGTAAGGTTTTGAACAGAGCGAAGGGAACGTCACACGGATGGATCGTCATGAGGTTGACGCTGTTTTTCCGATGTTTTCACAGTTACTCGGTGGACGCTGGGACGATCCCCGGGAAGGTGAAGAAGGGCAGGACGAAAACTAAACTGGGAAGCCGGAAAGCGTTCAGCTTGGAGGAAAACCAGTTCGAGATTCAGCAGCAGGACAAGAGCCTGAGCCGGCCGGCCCCGCACAGGTACAACACACACCACACAAACAACAACAATATATATGTATACGTGTGGATGTATGTGTGTAAATTAGGGCTGTGTAAAAAATATCGATATCTCGATTTTAATCGATTCTTATTTTTACGAACCGATATCGATTCTTAAATCCCAAGAATCGATTAGTCATCCTGTTTTCAGTTGATGAATGAATGTAAAATTGTTTCGCATCCCATCCAATAAATCACAATCATCTTTGTGCTTTGTTATTATTGATATGAAACAAAGTCTCAGATTTTGAATCATGTCCATTTTCTTATGAAATTCGAAAACATAAATACCGTGGTGTCGCTGTGGCGTGAGATCGCTCTGGCTCAGCTCTAGAGAAGCACATGATCTTCTCTTCCGCCTTAACACCAGTTACAGCGCAAAATAAACATGAATGAGCGTCTGAAAGTGTGTTAAAAGATAGAGTACAACTTATCGAAATCCGTATCATGTGACATGGAGTCGCCCAATCAGTGTTTCAACCGTGGAAAGACGTCAGTAAAACAGCTTGTAAACGATCACATTTACCTCAGAAAAACCATATCCAGTGACCATACACTCATCAGTCAGCGAGGAAAAATAACTCTAGAGAGGAGCATTCTGCTAAATATATGCACCATATTACATATTCATTATAATTTTTAATGTTCTTCAATATTTAATGCGTGTTTGAATAAATCTGGCATTTTTTTATGACAGCCACCATTAAAATGTTTATATTTCATGTAACTTTATTATTATAAAAATAAATAAAAGTGTAATTTAAGTGTTTGTATACAAATCAGTTCATTTTACCTTCAATATTATAGTAGGCTAATGAAGCCTATAGGCTACCACTGACTCCCATAGTTTACAGCATTAGTTAAGAGATTTGTTTTCCTTGAGAAAATTTGCCATGTATTGAACCTGATATCCAAAATAATCAATATTGAATCGAATCCGAATCGAAATGGAATCGAATTGCAAGTTTGTGAATCGAAATGGAATCGAATTGTGAAATTTGTGTCAATACCCTGCCCTAATGTAAATGTGTGTGTGTGTGTGTATGCATGTATGTATATGTGTGTGTGTGTGTGTGTGTGTGTATATACCACTCCTATATATATGTATATATGGTATATGTGTGTGTGTGTGTGTGTGTATGTATGTATGTATGCATGTATGCATATGTATATGTATATGTATATGTATATGTATGTGTACGTGTGTGTGTGTGTGTGTGTGTATATACCACTCCTGTATATATGTGTGTGTGTGTGTGTGTGTGTGTGTGTGTGAAATAATGATAATAATAACTAATAATTTATTCTTGTATGTGTTTTTATTTAATTAAATACATTTAATTACTTCGTTATTATTTACCAACCATATCTAAAATGTGACATTATCACATAAAGAAATATTTTTTTAAAATATTATTTTCTTTAAATTTATATCTGTTTTTTTTAATGAGGGATTTTTTTCAATGTCAGGAAAAAAATGTAAATGGTAAAAAAACATTTAACAATTTTCTTAAAAAAATGGTAAAAAAAAATAAATATATTATGTATGTATAATATTTACAAAAAAATACTTTAAATATTTATATTAGCGTGAATAATGTTAAAATGTTAATATAAAATAAAGTATTTCCTGCTTATGATAGTTTATATAAAATATGAGCATATATTCCTGCTCATTAACATGTTATTAACATGTATATGATATTTAAATTTCTTTGAAAAAACTAAGTTTATATAAAATATAAGCATAATTGCTGTTATATAATAATGTTCTGTTGTCAGGTCTCACACTCTTGATGTGGACAGGCTGTTGGAGAGAAGTGAAAGCCTGAACTCCAGAAGTGTAAGACAACATTTCATCGCTCTTCTCAACACTTTTGTGTTGTAAATGAAACCGATTCTAAACACCCATTTCCTCTCATTTCCTCAGAGTTTCGTAAAGCACAATAAAACATTCCACAAACTCTTCCCGGAAATCCCAGAAAGCGAGGACTTGCTCCATGGTGAGGAATAGGAATGTGTTTTCTTTGAGCCGGTCGATATTGCAATGGTGACCCTGATGGCTGTCATTAAATTTATGCATGAGTGAAGGTTTTTTTTATTGGAAAGGAAAGAAAAGAAAAAGAGGAATTTTTTATTTATTTTTTTAACGAGTGTTTGCGTTTCTAAGATGCTATTTCACGTCCTTTTTCACTCTTTTTTTTTTACTCTCTCTCTCTCTCTCTCTCTCTCTCTCTCTCTCCAGCCTACATCTGTGCGCTGCAGAAAGAAGTGCCTTATCATGGGCGTCTGTACATCACCGACAGCAACATGTGCTTCTTCTCCTCTGTGCTGCTCAAAGACACTAAGGTAATAATCCCTCAGATAAAAAAATTCAATTCACATTTATTTGTATAGCGCTTTTCACAATACACATCGTTTCAAAGCAGCTTTACAGAAAATGCATGAGTCCATTTTACAATTCAGAGTGATCTGTTATCAGAGGTGACTGTTATGCATTTCAGAAATGTACATATACAAAATCACACTTAACGAAAAAAATTATTAATTTAAACAATGCAGAAACAATGAGCCCATTGAAGGAATGAATACTTGTTTAACAAATGATTATGACATTTAGAAAAATGTAGTATTAGTGCATGTTAATTCAGAGTTTGAATCAACAAGAAATAAATAAGGATAAACGCAGTCTAACAGTGGCTTGATCGTGTGTGTGTGTGTGTGTGTGTGTGTGTGTGTGTGTCAGGTGGTCATCCCAGTCTCCAGTGTGATTGTCCTGAAGAAGCAGAACACTGCGCTGCTCGTTCCCAACGCCATTTCGGTTCGCACCACTGACGGAGAGAAGGTCAGTTTCTGTCCTGAACACACGGGGTTAAACCGGATCCACATGGGGTTAAACCGGATCATGACCGAACACGCGGGGTTAAACCAGATCATGACCGAACACACGCGGGGTTAAACCAGATCATGACCAAACACACACGGGGTTAAACCGGATCATGACCGAACACACGGGGTTAAACCGGATCATGACCGAACACAGGGGGTTAAACCAGATCATGACCGAACACGCGGGGTTAAACCAGATCATGCACGAACTCGCGGGGTTAAACCAGATCATGACCGAACACGCGGGGTTAAACCAGATCATGACCGAACACACGGGGTTAAACCAGATCATGCACGAACTCGCGGGGTTAAACCAGATCATGACCGAACATGCAGGGTTAAACCAGATCATACACGAACTCGCGGGGTTAAACCAGATCATGACCGAACACGCGGGGTTAAACCAGATCATGCACGAACTCGCGGGGTTAAACCAGATCATGACCGAACACGCGGGGTTAAACCAGATCATGCACGAACACGCAGGGTTAAACCGGATCATACACGAACACACGGGGTTAAACCAGATCATGCACGAACTCGCGGGGTTAAACCAGATCATGACCGAACATGCAGGGTTAAACCAGATCATACACGAACTCGCGGGGTTAAACCAGATCATGACCGAACACGCGGGGTTAAACCAGATCATGCACGAACTCGCGGGGTTAAACCAGATCATGACCGAACACGCGGGGTTAAACCAGATCATGCACGAACACGCAGGGTTAAACCGGATCATACACGAACACACGCGGGGTTAAACCAGATCATGACCGAACACGCGGGGTTAAACCAGATCATGACCGAACACACGGGGTTAAACCAGATCATGCACGAACTCGCGGGGTTAAACCAGATCATGACCGAACATGCAGGGTTAAACCAGATCATACACGAACTCGCGGGGTTAAACCAGATCATGACCGAACACGCGGGGTTAAACCAGATCATGCACGAACACGCAGGGTTAAACCAGATCATGACCGAACACACGCGGGGTTAAACCGGATCATACACGAACACACGGGGTTAAAACCGGATCATGCACGAACACACGGGGTTAAACCGGATCATGCACGAACACACGCGGTTAAACCGGATCATGTACTAAATAATGCGAATTATTTAAAAAAAAATATTAACATGAACTTTATAGAAGCTTAGAATTTATCATTGGAAATAATAGGAATTCCGCAAAAGTCAAATGTCCCGATACATCACATGAATTCTCTTTTTAATTATTATTTTGGAGCGAAATATGAAATGGACATTCCTTCGTTCATTCTGACCTTCTTTTTATGTACATATGCATGAAATGCTCAATGTTTGTGTTGCAGTATCTGTTCGTGTCTCTGAGGAACAGAGAAAGCTGTTACAAACTCCTGCGCTCCGTCTGTCCTCAGCTGGAGGTGAGAGATTATATTATTATTAATGACAACATTATATAAACAAAGAAGGAAACCGTCACAGTGTAGAACAAATAATGAGAAAAGACAGGGCTTTAGAACTAATCAGAAAAGACTACATATCAGAGGAAAAGGGGGGGTGAGTGTTTGACGTCGATGATGTCACTGGTCACATGTTTCCTGTGCTCATCATATCTCTGGTTCTTCAGGACGGCAGTGCCAACAGCAGCCCTCTCTTCTCCTCCGCTGAGAACAGCTTCGACCACCACACGCCCAAACTCGTGGTGAGAGACCACTAATATTATTACATATTCGCTAAAAATACTTTGTAAAATATTTATAGAAATATTTCCTAAAATAATAATGAATTACTACTTAAAAACATTTTGTAAAATATGCATACAAATATTTCCTCAAACCAAAAAAGTTCAGTATGTATATCAGTATGAGTATTGAGTGTGTGTGTGTGTGTGTTTCGGCAGCTGAACTCGAGTCAGTCGAGTCTGGACGACTCTTTGGATGTGAACGGAGAACGTGTGTGTCCTCAACCAGAGCTTCTCGTCTCCAGACTCACTCGAGGTTTGTTCAGAACAACATCAGGACGGGTTTACCGTTTAATCCAGACACAAATATCCAAACCAGGCGTCATTAGTGGCCCCTCCAAATAAACAATCTTTATTATTTAGAAAATTTTATTTTCTATCTATCTGTCTATCTATCTGTCTATCTAATTGTAATGTAATCTCCTCTATCTGGTGTGCTTCAGAAAGTCCTGCTGCTGGACCGAACCCGACTGTGAGGATCTCAGAACCGGTTCAGGACGACGCGAACACGGGTACGGCCTCGGGATGAGCTCGTGAGTTTATGACTTCATCACGTTGTGTTTGATTGGCTGACGGAGATTCTACTTCCTGTCCCCGCAGGAAGTTCGTGGGTTTGGACTGTGACGGACCGAGCTCGATCGCTCCTGATCCAGAGAGAAGTCAGCAACCTCAACACACTCCTCCTCATATACCTGATCCTGTGAGTCCAGACACCAGAGGAACATTCACACATTCACTTTTAGCAAATATTTACTGAAGAATTTAGACTCAAACAATATTTGAAATGAATAAATTAGAAAAGTCATACAGATATTTAAAATTGTAAATAAAATGTATAAATATTTGTACAAATTACTAAATAAGTATTTCCAAAAAAAAGTACATTTACAAATATTTTTAATAATTTATCAAATCGTTATACAAATATCTAGTAAATTTAGAAAATGTATTTATAATATATATATTTTAAATATTTACAAAAAGTTATTCACACAAATATTTCCTATAAATAATTTGTGAAATATTTATACAAGCAAAAAAAAAAAATATATATATATATACACATATACACACACACACACACACACACACACAAGTGGTTACTAAATATTTACTACTTATTTGATCTATTTAAAAAAAAAAGATGTGTATATATATATTTATATAACTAATTTAAAAAAAGTTATACAAATATTTAGATACTGTAGAAAATGTATTATTAGCAGTTATAGAAATAAGTAAATGATTCATATAAATATTTCCTCAATTATTAACAAAATTGTTGCAAATATTTACTAAAGAATTTGCATTGATACGATATTTAATAAAATAATTTAGAAAATATTTGTACAGATGTTTCCTTACAAAAATATAAAATATTTATAGAAATATTTCCTACAAATAATTTGTAAAATATTTATACAAGTGTTTAAAAAATGTAAACGTATAGATAATTTCAAAAAAAGTTATACAAATGTTTACTAAATAATTTATACAATACTTCCTTAAAGAAAATATATTTACAAAATTTAGAAGATTATATACTAAACATATATACACAAAATAATTTAGAACATTTATACAATATTTCTTAAAACTAATTAATAAAATAGTTATAGAAATATGAATAAATTATGTATAAAGTATTTAGAAATGTACTAAATATCGATTCATACAAAATAAAAAATAACTTGGAAAATATAACTATTTAGAAAATAACTATTTCCTAAAAATAATTTATGAAAACATTTATTCAAGTATTTGTAAAAAAAAATGTAAATAATAATAATTAAGTCAATATTTATAAAAGATTATCAAATTGTTATACAAATATTTACTAAATTAAGAAAATGTATACTGCATTTCCAAAAAACTAATTTATAAAAATAGTTATATAAATATTTAAAATATGTACTAAAAATATTATACAAATTGCGGTTACTTTTGCTGTTTTGGTGCATTGTTTTAATTTGTATTTAAATAAAAATGAATTTCCATTAAATCTGTTCATTTAATGGAAAAACTGCGAGGACAATATACCTCAAATATTTTTTACTGTTTTATTACTTGCGTTAAACATTTTTAATCTAATTGTCAACAGCATCATTCCTGTCCGAAATGCCTGTATTGTAGCATCCGACGCAATCAATCATATTAGCCGAGATAATAGCGTGACGCATCATCATAAGCAGCCTGAATATCCGTGGTTTCTGGGCGCGCGAGTCTCGTCTTGCTGATGCGCAGGAATGTGGCTTAAGCTCGAGACGCCCTCAGAGTTTAAGATCTTTTAAAGTTGTTAAAAGTGACGTGTTTCTGTGTCCGGCAGGGTGTTTCTTCTCCTGTTGTCATTTTATACTAATATCTGTCTAAAAACACTATAGATATTTCCTATAATAATAATAATAATAATAATAATAAATAAATAATAATAAAATAGTTGTCTAAAAACACTTTAAATATTTATATAAATATTTCCTACAATAATAATAATAAAATATTTTTCTAAAAACACTGTTAAATGTTTATATTAATATTTCCTAAAATAATATTTATTAAATATTTCCTAAAAACACTTTGTAAAATATTAATAAAAATATTTTCTAAAACAATATTTATACAATTATTTCCTAAAATAATATTTAAAATATTTCCTAAAAACACTTTGTAAAATATTTCCTAAAAGAATATTTATACAAATATTTCCTAAAATAATAATTAAAATATTTCCTAAAAACACTTTGTAAAATATTTATACAAATATTTCCTAAAAACACTTTAAATATTATAACAACATTTTTCTAAAACAATATTTATTAAATATCTCCTAAAAACACATTGTAAAATATATTAAATATTTCCTAAAAACACTTTGTAAAATATTTATACAAATATTTCCTAAAACAATATTTATTAAATATTTCCTAAAAACATTTAAATATTTATATAAATATTTCCTAAAAACACTATGTAAAATATGATAACAATATTTTCTAAAACAGTATTTATTAAATATTTCCTAAAGACACTTCTAAAATAATCATTATAAAATATTATATTATAATATAAAATATAAATATTATAATCTAAAATCTATATTATTTGAGTGTGTGAGAAGTGACGTGTTGTGTGTCCTTCAGGGTGTTTCTTCTCCTGTTGTCCTCTGGCTATATCGGCCTGCGTATCGTGGCCTTAGAAGAGCAGCTGACGTCTCTCGGAGCCCTTCCCGAATTCACTGTTCAAAGCGGGTAAATGCTCCTTTCACACGCGTTTGATGATGTTCCTGACTGTGTGAAGCCGGACCAATCAGATAATCAGGTTTCATTTGTGCTTTCAGGTACAAAGAAACATAAAGAGTCTGTGCACTTTCATCTGAACTGTGGAACGAACACCAAAAAACGCACGCAGGGCATGCTGGGAAGGACCTTTATTTGCACCCAGAACCAAACTCTGCCAAGTAAAGAACCAAACGGGAAGCTGTTGGACTTCACAAACCGCTGGCGTGTTTTCATTAGGAGTTTCCCTCAGCGACTCGCCCTAAACAGCCAAAGACAACCGGTTTGTCTTGAAGGAGTGTCAAAAACAACTAGTAAACAAACAGCTGGTTCTCCTGCGGGAAAGCATTTCATCTGTTATCATTTCATTTGAAATGTTTTACGAACCATCAAAAAAAATGCCGTCCATTTTCCTCACGAAATCTTTGTGTTTTTGATCGCTTGTTTCCTTAATCTCGTTCTGCGACGGTTTCATCTTTTTCATCTTCATTCTTCCTCTAGACATCCATTTTTCAAACTTTGTTTTTTTTCGTACAAGTTTGCGATATTAAACCAAATTTTTGTTTAACGATGATTAAAAAAAAAAGAAAATCAAACCCTTACTATTACTGTATGTATAGTCTATGCACAGAAGAAGAAAAATGCTCACATCAGGTATTAAACGCCTTTCTTTTGTTTCGTCTTTTTATACCTTACGGAGACGAAGTGATTCCGAAACGTAGGTCTCTTCGTAATCCGAACGATTAAAAAAAAAAAAAAAAAAAAAAAGAAAAGATTATTGTATTGTGACGTTTGACGCATCTAAACCGGATTGCTTCGAAATGTCCAGATTACGGAAAAAAAAAAAAGTGCTCGCATGTTTGCGCAAACCCAAAAAGAGCATTTCCGTTCAGGACTCGAATCACGATACTTGACGAAAACGGTCCAAAATATGCATGATTTTTGTGTGTGTGTGTGTGTGTGTATGTGGTGTTATAAATATGTTGCAATATGTTCAAGAGATTGCTGTTGGAGTGCACTTTATAGTGTGGAGACTCTCTCCCATCCTGAAGGGGGCGCTATATATATTCGTTCTGGGGTATTAGACGGTGCTAAGAACCTCTCACTCAGGGCTGGGACTAACTCGTGGGAGATCCTTCAGGCGTTTGGAACGAACACGCACGAACTCGTCGAGGGACATGATGTGGGGGATGTAAACGCACGTCGCTCCTTCAAACATAAACTCTAGGGAGAGAGTTTTTTTCCTGCTGTTTAACTTCGAAATGGAGACCCAGTTGAACTGATCCATGTAAACAAAAGGAAATGGATTTGCACAGCATTTCAACTCGTCGCCGGGGCATCGCAACCTCAAAGTCCCCTCAACGACTGTCTAATAACCACAATGCAAGAATCCCAACTTTCATAACTTGTTTATATTGCACTATTGTATTGTTTTTGTATCAATATGTTGGTAAACATCTTGTTTTTGGTCTATTTATTGCATTGTGTGTAATTCAAAGTAGTCTCTGTGAGACTGGCTTTGGCATTGTTTGAATAAATCAAGTGCTAAGGAAATCCCGTGTCACCATTGTTTATCGATTTCAGTCTAAATATAAATCGTTATCAGTGGAATGTGTTTATGGGACATTCAGGATGTTGCAGGAATGGATAATCGCCCAGTTTTCACAGACTTTAAAAGCAGTAGACATTTATATTAGTTGTGTGAATTAATGCTGCTTTATATGGAATTCCAAAGCTGCCAATATTAAAAATAAATAAATATACAAATAAATGTAAAAAATAAATAAATAAATATACATAGAAAAGCAAAAAAACGAAAATAAATAATTATTTATACATTTATTTCCTTATTTATTTATATAAATATACATATAGGCTACAGTGAAGTCGACGCAAGCATATTGACCAATGCTTTTGAAACGAGACCGTTGCATTTTAATGTTAATTAATTTTAATGTTTCATTTTAATTTTAGGCTACATTAAAATGCAATGGTTTTGTTTCAAAAGCATTGGTCAATATGCTTGCGTCGACTTCACTGTAGCCTATATGTGCCCTGCTTCCTTTCCGTGAGTTCTGACCGAAAAATGGAAAATATCAAGCGCTTCTGTTTCAGAGTCCCTGTTTCATGTTTGTTAGCCCAGGACATTTTACAAATCCAGACCAAACGATGTTCTACTGCCATGTCCGGAATAAAGAGTAGCCTATCCATGTCACACAGTAAGATTTCGGATTCTGACCATATACCTCGCAGTCACAGACCAATGTCAGTGAGCTATACTTATTGTAGGGGAGACCGGGGACAGTTGCAACATGTCATTTTTCTCCAATCAGAAACAAGCTAGAGTGATGTCACTCATACTGCACATGCACAGTTAGACCCCCCCCCCCCCCCCACCAAGAAGACAGTAGACATATTCAACATCTGCTGCTGCATTTATTGAACAAAACTTGTTTTGGAGGTATGAAAGTAAATTTTTTCATGAGATATATTTTTGTCAAACTGTCCTGAAATTTTGTATGAATTAATCAAAACTTACTTCGTTTGAATTATTGTTTTGTTGACTTCTAAGTGACATGGTTAGCATGTGTCAAAGTCAGTGTGTCTAGCAGGCGTATGATGTTCTGTCATGGCTGATAGGGTTGGGGACGGTTGCAACATGTTATAAATTGCATGTTTAATAAAAGTTTGTTGCATTGCAAATTGTTCAATTCTTCCTGTCTGACACTGAAATATGGAGAGATTGAATAGCATCTGTAACTCCTGCACACTGAATCTATGTAGGCCTATGTTCTACACATAAACAAACAAAACTCAATAACTGTTATTTGATAAATATGACTAAATAAATAAATAATAGGCTACAATAATATTATTGAAATAAATAATACTATAATATTATAGTAGGCCTAAAACAGTTAATATTTTCAGGATTCTTTGCTCATTGAGACAAAAAGCTTAAGTTAATTAATGAAATTTAAGGTATTTTTAACATGTTGCAACCGTCCCCTGGGTTGTGTTGCAACTGTCCCCTGGGTCGGGGTCAGTTGCAACATCTGACTTCTTCCATTCAAATAAATACTGTGAACGATATGTCATATATAATCATCTTTAAATGGTATGGGTAATTAGCAGACAGATGCAAGTTTAATATATACAAATTTGGTTGGTCTAGTCCAAATAGTCTCAGAGTAATTGAGAGAAATGCAAAAAGTGTTGCAACTGTCCCCGGTCTCCCCTATTTTTTTACATTTATTTGTATATTTATTTATTTTTAATATTGGCAGCTTTGGAATTCCATACTTTATAGGCTACTGTTGTTCACTATTGATTCATGTTCGTTCATAATGCATTCATGTTAATATATACAACTTTATATGTTAATGAACTTACATTTAGCAGTCGTAAATGCTGGGAAAGTATTGTTCATGGTGTGTTGATTTAAATCATGCACAGAGTCTTAAAGTGAAGTGTTCAGTTGTTCCAGGTTTGAGAAGAACATGTAAAACAAATCGGAAAATAACTTTAATATGTGCTTGTGTAGTAGAGTAGTGATTCATTCAAAAGAACCGACTTAAAGTCATTAGTGAAGAAAAAAAAAGCGCAAAATGTCTAGTTTTTTTTTTTTTTTTATCTCTAAAGAAACCGATTCTGAGACATTCGTTTGGAAATTGAACTGCTTTATTTATTTATTTTATTAAACATTACAAAGCATTAAAGCAATACAGATCAACATGGATAGGGGAGAGCGGGGCACAACCTAACGCTTTTTGACTTTCTCAGTTTGTGTAAATCTACTTATGGTTCAGAGTATTTATTTTTTCCCACATTAATTTCCCACATGTCTAGTACAATTATGTGGTTTTGTTTTATTAATACAGTATATACTTTTTTCTTGACATACCCTGAAAGAATGGAAGTGAAATGTGACAACATGCCCCATAGGTGGAGTACATTGTAACATGACCATATGACAGCTTAAAATGTTATCTGATCTAATAAATATATATATATATATATATATACAAGACAAACTAAAATATTTTCTAAATAAAATACAATTATTAACTTTTTCATAATTTAATATAAACTCATTTTTGAGTTTTGACTACGAACACATGAAAACACAGCTATACAACATAGTTCAAAACAAATAAATAATGAGTCATTTCTGAACATTGACTCTCAGTCTTTATTCACCTTTTTCTCATGTTTTCTCAATAGAATGAATAAAAGTATAGAATATAATAGCATATTTCTAATAGGGGCTCATTGTAACGCAGTGTGACAACATGCCCCACCTGCACAACTGGGGTTTAAACCCGGCTAGTGTCTTCTGCTAGTTAGCGAAGCATTAAAGAACTATCTCAACTGTTTGGAGATTAAAATAATATCAGATTTGTCTAATTTTAAATAAACTCAAAAAATGGAGATGAAAAATTAACTTATGAAATTTACTTTTGCTATGGTTTAATAAATATCTGTGGATATCTTCCAAAAAAAATATGTATATATATTTTGGTGCAATTTTTTCTTTATAGTGTTGATATGGCAACTAGTAAATACACCAAGTTCCGTCATGCTAGCATGTGTGAAGTATCTAAAACAAATGTGTTACAACTAGCCCTGCATTACGTTGTGCCCCGCGCTCTGAACAACACAAAAAAGATATGTTGCCATGGTAACAAAGCAAAAAAAAACATTTGCATTACATTCATACCTAAAGAGGACAAAAAGGATGAATATAGAGAGAAAGTTTTCAATGCCTTGGGATTACCAGAGCTTTGGATAGTTTCCATGTAGGCTATTTGTCTAGAGATCATGAAGAGAGAGAGAGTTAGAGCCAGTGCATTTTTGCTCATGTATGTGAAATATAGCTAGTAGGAAGCACAAATAAAAAGTCCTGTTTTCTCTTTCGAGTGTCAAACAATCCAAAGAAAACATCTTTAAAACGGAAAGAAAAGTCACTTAGATAAATCAGATTGGAAAAACTAAGAAATCTGGCCCAAATTTCTCTGTGAGAACATTGCCAAAACAAGTGAGACATATCGTCCTCAGGAGAGTGACAGAAACAGTTCACTTCATGTGTGTGATTTATATTCCCTAAGAAAAGCTTTGGTTGGATAACATTTTGGATTAATTTAACTTCATTGGAAAAGCAGATGCTTATGAGACACACACTTCTTCCCACGCTAAATTCTCTATAGTAGTAACCTATGGTATTACAAGGAATTGCCATTATCTCTTTCTGGAAGAGAGCTCTGATTTTATAATTAAGTTGGCTTGGAAAAGCCATTTTACTGATATTGTACTTAAGATTATTATTATTATTCTTGGACTCAATTTCTCCACGCTACTCCTCCTAAACTGTTCGAGCTACAACCACTAAACTCAGACTAGACCTTCAAACCCTTCTGACTCGAGTTGCTTTATCTATTTAGACTGATCAGACTAACGGTTTTCCTAAAATTGCTGATCAAAACTTGGAAAAATCCCATAGACTTTCATTGCGTAATGTTCAAATTGAGCCAAGACTATTCAAACTTCAACTGCCAAAATTCAAATGTTGACAGTTGGAGAGGCTCATGACTCCATCAGCTGCCGCTCTATGTACTATTTCTAATCAATCAAGACCATTCTATCTAATATTTCTAAACTGAAAACCTTCAAACTTCTACAAACTTTTAAAACTACTGAACTAAAACTTAAACTAATTAAAACTAAAAACCTTCAAACTTCAAGCTTTTAAAAATTCTTCAAACTTTCTGGCAAGGCTTTTTCATGCCAACTTAAAGTTTGTCTACAAACTTTTTCATCTAGTTATTATTTGTTGTTACAGAAAAGCATACATTTCCGATCAAAGAGTAATAAGCACATGGTCATGGAAATGTAGAACCTTCCAACGGAACTTCAGAGGGAATTGCATTGTAAACAAAAGCATATTCATTAGCAGTTATAGGAATTTTATATTTCTGTAAAAAAAAAAAAAAAAAAAAAATCTAAATAGTTGTAAAAGTCTTGCCCTGTGAATTAAAAAGCTATCCAGCTAAAATAAGGTAGTTTTTGAACCGGTTGTCAAAAAAGTGATTTATTCTTGTAGTTAATATCCTTATTGTTCCATACGTAATATATGTGTGGGGAAGGGAATCGAACCGCTCTGGTTTTGCAGCACGTGTTTGATTCACTAAAATAACCTTTTCCTAACTTTCGTTTGGGAATCGGAAACCAACGTGTTTTATTTTTTTTATTTTTTTTATACATGCTCTTTCCTTCAAATGCAAATATTGAAAACTATACAATTAGGTGCATACAAATAAAATAGAAAAAAACGGGCTGTTTTGTATTCACTCAAAAGAATCGGTTCGAACGAGTCATTAGTTCAGAATCTTCACTGGTCGCGCTGTATGTTTCAGTCGCAGTGTTTCGCACACTCGTTCTGGCTGAAGGTTCATATAAACGTCTTTCTTTTGTGTGCCTTGCTCAGTGTACAACATGCTGACAGTAAAAGGATGCCTCGTTTGTTCTCAGCATGTTGAAACGCTGCCAAAACAAGTTTTTACGAGACTGCCACTCTGCCAGTGCCAAGACTGTACAAGTTTTGATACGTTCAACTACTTTGCATGTTAATCTAAGAATGTGGTTCTGAGACTGCTTGTGCTGCAGAAAGATGCACAGACTAAAGAAAACATCTGTTTGATTTTAGGAAAACAAGAACTCGTGACTGGTGATGCTGTTCAACTCATTCCCACACTGACAGAATTCCTGAAGCGTTCTGTAAGACTGCGGTCAACAAAAAGCGCGTGCGCCTATTATTATTATTATTACGGTAACCGCAGAGAGAACGAGTGCTTGAGATAATATAAAATATGTCTTGTTTCGAGATTGTTTTGTAATTCCACTTTATCCTTATTATTTAAATGCGCTGTGTCTGTTTTATTTATGTGTTTACAGCATAATTATTTGCAAAAAGCACGTAAAATAGATTATCTTTCTAAATCCCTCTTTTTGCCATTTCTTTTCTTTCACCGACTGGACTGACAGCTACTCTTCAATGCATTTGTTACTTTTATTACATGTATGCATTACTGATTCACTTAGTCTACTCTTGCATGCAATGTTATGAATGAATGAATGAATGAATGAATGAATGAATGAATGAATACTTTATACACCTATAAAAAAAAACGAATTTGTAATAAATAGAAAAAATAAATGACCAGTTCTTATAGGGGACGTCCCACATTATATGCACACTTCAAGCAATCTTACTGTGGCGTTCAGGAGAAATATGAACTTTTCCACTTTGAAAATCGATGGTCAGCTCTTGTAGGGGCTCTAAAAAAAACTACATGTACACATCTCTGTGTGTGTGTGTGTGTGTGTGTGTGTGTGTGTGTGTGTGTGTGTGTGTGTGTGTGTGTGTGTGTGTGTGTGTGTGTGTGTGTGTGTGTGTGTGTGTGTGTGTGTGTGTGTGTGTGTGTGTGTGTGTGTGTGTGTGTGTGTGTGTGTGTGTGTGTGTGTGTGTTCTTGTTTGTTCATCCTGGTGTGCAGCAAATGTCCCCACAAGGATAGTAAAACCTGAGATCACCTTCTTTGTGGAGACCATCCAGCGATCCCCACAAGGAAAACTGAAGAATAAACGTACTAAATGATGCGAAACGTCTCTGTGAGGGTTAGGTGACATATCTTCATTTTGTCTTCATCATCGTGTTCGTGTGCATTCGATAACACATGTGACATGCATATAGTATGGGACGTTCCCTAAGACCTGGCCATTAATATTTTTCTACTTATTCGAAATAAGGTCTTTATGGGCCCCTGAAGTGTGACACATGAAAGCATTTTACTGCAGCGTTTTGGAGATATGTCATATTTGACTACACTTCAGGGGGATATAAAAGACCTCATTTCTATTAAGTAGAAAAAACGAATGGTCAGGTTTTATTGGGGACGTCCCATACAGTATCCACACCTCATATGAAACCTGCAGCATTTTGGAGATACGTATACTGAATGGGACGTCCCCTATAAAACCTGACCATTCATTTTTAAATGAGAACTTTATAGGCATCTGAAATAGTAAAATATGAAACATCTCCAAAATGCTGCAGTAAAATGGTTTCATATGAGGCGTGAATATGTTTGTATGGGACACTGAATCCAAGAGAAACTGTCATTTTAATACTGTAAAAAAAAAAAAAAAGAGGTATTAAGAAGGAGTGTATACTTTGTTACTGCTTTTTGCAAATAATTATGCTGTAAACCTCTACATAAAGTCTTGAGATGTGACCTATAAAGGAAAAAAACACTAGTCAAAGAAATAAAAAACTTGCAAAGACAACGTGAGAGTAAATAAAAAGGATAACAGAGTAAAGTACAAAAACTCTCGAAAAACATGGCGTCGTCTCTCACAATTCTGGCCAACTGGATGGATGATAGATGGATGGATGGATGGATGGATGGATGGATGGATGATAGATGGATGGATGGATGGATGGATGATAGATGGATGGATGGATAGATGGATGGATCGATGCATAGTTCTGGCCAACTCAAGCGCTCTGAAAGTGCGTGCTCTCTCTCTCTCTGCTGTTTCTGGAATTACCGTATTCATAGTAATATGCGCACACAAATATATATATATTATTTTTTTTGGCGGCTGGCTTGACCGCAGTGTTGCACAGTTCGTTGTCTGACCAGAAATAGTTACATTCTGCAGAAACGATATCATAGTTATTTCCGTGGACGGACGTGCCTCACATTTCTCTCTTCAGTGGGGCTGGGAAAAGATTTCGCATGTTCCTGCAGATTTATTTAGTAGCGTAAGGAGGACCTTAAACTTCACACGAGGCTTTCTAACGGTCCTGCTGTGCTCGAAGCCACTGGCAGCAGATCTCCTCCAGAGTTCACCAATAACAAACGGATTTCTGCTGGTCATTCATGTGAAAGGTGAGGGATTGTGTTTGATATTGAAGATTTATTACTTCTTCCCTTTGGGGTTTGCAGTGTAATAGCAGAGCCATTTTGGTTCCCCAAAAAACTTTTAGTGCTGTTAATAATCTAAAGCAGAGATGCACAAACTCGGGCCCGCGGGCAAAAGCTGGCAAGTGATGTACTTTGATTTTTCACGCTACGTCATCAGGAATTTTTTCATTTATTTATTAAAAACCTGCATTGAAGTAGAAGTGTGCAGTTTATTCGTTCATACGGTTTATCGCGGCAATTACTACGCACATTATTGTTACCGTGGGCACTTCAAAATACTGTGAATAATTCTATATGACATATTAGCTTAACTGTTTTCATTTCTCTGAACTTACAGAAGCTTAATATCCATCCACGAGTCGAGATTCAGATCGCTCTAACGAAACCCGTATGGGCCATTCAACACAAGTGTGTGCCTCATCTGATAGAGAACGACAGAGAAAACAAAACTTTTGTCTGATGGAGGACCGTTTGGGCGTGAAAGAAAATGCCTATCTGTGTGAAAATTAAAGTGCATTATGGAATATAATAATCGTGTAGCCTATTATTATTAGCCACAATAAACGCGGAGCATGCGAGATTGACAAAACTAAGGCATGTTAAATTAAGAAAAAGCATGCTGGCGAGTTTAAATTATGCGTCAGTTTTTAACAAAGTTCATTTTGTGTTTTTGCTCTTCAGGTCTGTTATGCATATGCGAGAACTTTTTGAGAATATACTGTGTAGGCTGTAACTTGCCTTTTGTTTATTATGTGTTATGTAAGAGATAATGTGCCAGCAACAAAATAAACCCTGGTTAATGCAACAATGTTACAGTAATATTAATACTAAACTGAAGTTCTCTGATATGCTTTTCAGTGCAATCAGATTTCATTCTTTTACATCATTTAATTAGTGTGCTTAAAGATGGTTATTATTCCCTAATTAATAATAGACTTCATTTATATTTTAATCAGTCAAATGTTCCCTTGCATGAAATACAAATCTGCTTTCCATATTTGCATATTATAAATCAATATTTATTTCTTGATTTATTCAAGCTGATCTTTTCTTTTTTATTTAATTTGTCTAAAATACCAGTTCGTGTTTAAAAAGTAACTAAAACATTACAACAGAAGTAAAGTTTCATTGTTAAAACTTTGAAAATAACACCGGATTAGTCAAATCATATTGCTTGATGTTTTAAAATGATGAAATCATATCAGGGGAACCAAGGCATACAATGCCACTTTTACTTTCGGCACAGGACCTCAATCAAGTTTGATTTATGGCCCTTCCTTGCAAAAAAAATAAATAAATAAATAAAATTCCATAAATAAGCTTTATTTCAAAGAGTGTGTCGTTGACTGTTGAAATGGGCTGTTTCTTAGAAGGTTAATTGGATCGTTTGTTTAAAAATGAATATTGTCATCATCTACCCAATCTGATGTCTCTCTGAACTAGGGCTGGGTAAAAAAATATATAGATTTCTCAATTTTAATCGATTCTCAATTTGTAGAATCAATCGATTCTTAATTCTCAAGAATCGATTTTTTTGTCTGTTTTCAGTTGAGGAATGAACAAAACTTTGTAGCGCGCCAACCCATCCATTTAATCTCAATAAGCTTTGCAATTTGTTACTTCTGATATAAAACAAAGTTTCAGCTTTCCAATTCTGTCCATTTAATTTCGAAATGCGCAAGCTTTACTACTAGTTACAGCGCCAAATAAACAGGAATGAATATCTGAAGGAATGTTGAAAGATACCGTACTGTAATCAATCATGTCTCATGTCTGTGTTTCAACCGTGGAAATACGTCAATAAACTATGCTTTTTGCCAAATAAAGAGAAATAAACATGATGCGAGTTCTGCCTACTCTCTGTCAGTGAAGTCCATTCTGAAACGCGTCCGAAAATGAACTATAACCAGTCAAACAAGCATACAGACACACAGGCACGAAGCTTGAATTCTCTTCCTTGAAATGAAGTAATTTATATAAAAAATATTCTCAGTTTATGTAATCTGTATGAAAAGAGAGAGATGTCAGTCATTCTCATCTCAGCTCATTAAGTTTTAATGTGACCCCGCCCACGGAGAGCGCGCGCTATTCAAACGCAAATGATCTGAGGCGATCCATGCAGACCTGTGAACGCCCACACATCAGCTGGATAACACACACCACGAGTTTAATCAGACTCGTGCACTTTATGTCGTCTTGCTTCGCTGTGAGGAATAATCCTTAGGAATAATTTAGTTTCACATCGAGGAACATATCCAGCTATTCAGAGGACTGTGAATAGTAAGTTTTTTATTCTGAAGTGCTTTGTTCTAATCGCGATATGCAATAGTGTCGGTAAATTGCAAAAGTACTGTTTAAATATGAATCGCGTGTGTGTGTGTGTGTGTGTGTGTGAATGAATGAATGAACGGCACAGATGTTTACTACAGCTGTACACAACAGCGCACACTTGCACTCACATTAGTAAACATGTTATTTATACATGAACACATCTACTAGTTTAGCTTTTACCAAACTATATTGCTATACTGAGATGAGTATCGACTGAAATATGTTGAAATAAAATGTCTTTGTATAAGCAACGTATTAAACTGCAAATGAACATTTATATGCAAATATTTCTGCTCATATGTTAAATATATAGTATGTGATGTTTTGTCAAAAATAAAGTAGGTATATTGAATTATCAACTAAGATGTTATTATAGTGTTTGTTCCAATATTCAAACTAATGAATCCTTAACTTTGAAATACGTATGATCAAATTTGATGAATACTTTTTAAAAAGAAAGATTACACTTGAAATATTGTTAAAATTGTAATTGTTGTTGATTTATATGTGAAAACTGTTTAATAAAATAGCAAAACATCTATATTTACAAGGTAGATGTAAGTAACATCTTAATAGGTCAATATAAACCTTCTCATTAAATTATTTATTATAGTTTTTTATTAGTGACACATTTGGGGAGAGGATATATTCCAAAACATTCTGAACAGTATGAGAATTAACTGCATAGTTACTAGAAATGTTTACCATGGATATTATGCAATTTGCATGCATACAAAATAAGTCCTCACACTCTTTACTTGTACTCTCAGTGACACACCTGAATGAAAGGCTCATTATGCAGGTCATTATGCGGGTCATTGTCTTCTCAGGTGTGAATCACGCCCACACGCATATTGCCTTTCCAAACAATACGTGTCTTACAAAGTTTAAATTAGGGATGTCCCGATCCGATCCACGACATCGGTATCATGCCGATACTGGCCCAGAACGCGAGATCGGAGGGGAGAAAAAAATATGATCTATTAGGGGTGGAACGGTACATGTATTCGTATTGAACCGAAACGGTTCGTGCGTCACGGTTCAGTGCATGGATTTAGACGGAGAATACACAATATACAAATAAATAAAACACGCGTGCACATTAATTAATGTAATGCGGAACCACTGTTAGATATGCGGGTTCTTTAGGGAAACCTAATCTGTAGCCCCACCTTAGCTCTGAACGCGCATCTATTTAATTTCAAATGCTCGCTTTAAACGCGCGAATATGAAGAATCAGAATCAGAATCAGAAAGAGCTTTATTGCCAAGTGTGCTTGCACCCACAAGGAATTTTTCTTGGTACTGAAGCTTCCAGTGCACATATACAAATACAAATACAACAAGAAACATAGTAATACAAATTCTAAGAATAAAATATATTTAAAAAATAAATAAAATAAAAATAGTATAAAAAGTAAAAAAAAAAGGGGTCACAGTTGGGTTTAGTCTGAATAAACATTTACAGATTATGAACATATTTACAGTATTTTGAGAAGTATGAATAATATAAATATAAATATCACCTGAGTTAAAGAATATTACACTAGACAGTGGGAGTCTAGTGCATGTTACAGATTATGAACATATTTACAGTATTTTGAGTAGTATGAATAATATAAATATAAATATCACCTGAGTTAAGAGAATATTGCACTAGACAGTGGGAGTATTGCACTTACAGGCATATGCCTTGGGGGGCATGTTAAGTGTTCAGAAGGGAAATGGCCTGTGGAAAGAAACTGTTCCTGTGCCTGGATGTTCTTGTGGCCAGTGATCTGTGTCGCCGTCCTGACGGTAACAGTTCAAACAGGGGGTGTCCAGGGTGAGTGGAGTCTGTGATGATTTTACCTGCTCTCTTCCTCACTCTGGAAGAGTACAGGTCCTGGAGGGTTGGCAGGGGGGCACCAATAATCCTCTCTGCTGTCCGGACTGTCCGTTGTAGTCTCCTGATGTCCGATTTGGTAGCTGAACCAAACCAGACAGTGATGGAAGTGCTTAAAACAGACTCAATGACGGCTGAGTAGAACTGGATCAGCAGCTCCTGTGGCAGATTGAACTTCTTCAGCTGGCGAAGGAAGTACAGTCTCTGCTGGGCCTTTTTCACAATGGAGTCAATGTGATTTGCCCACTTCAGGTCCTGAGAGATGGTAGAGCCCAGGAACCTGAATGACTCCACTGCTTCCACAGTGCTGTTCATGATGGTGAGAGGGGGGAGTGCTGGGGATTTTCTCCTGAAATCCACAATCATCTCCACTGTTTTGAGCGTGTTCAGCTCAAGGTTGTTATAGCTGCACCAGACAGCCAGCTGTTCAACCCCCAGTCTGTAAGCAGACTCGTCACCATTTTGGATGAGACCGATGACGGTGGTGTCGTCTGCAAATTTCAGGAGCTTGACAGAGGGGTCTTTAGAAGTGCAGTCATTAGTGTACAGGGAGAAGAGCAGTGGGGAGAGAACGCACCCTTGGGGGGCGCCAGTGCTGATGGTGAGGGTCCTGGATGTGAGCTTCCCCAGTCTCACTCGCTGCTGCCGGTCGGTCAGGAAGCTGGAGATCCACTGACAGATTGAGGATGGCATGGAGAGCTGAGTCAGTTTGGCTGTGAGAAGATCAGGGATGATGGTATTGAAGGCCGAACTGAAGTCCACAAATAAGATCCGTGCATAAGTCCCAGGTCTGTCAAGATGTTGCAGGATATAGTGCAGTCCCATGTTGACTGCATCATCCACAGACCTGTTTGCTCTGTAAGCAAACTGAAAGGGATCCAGCAGGGGTCCAGTGATGTCCTTCAGATAGGCCAACACCAGTCTTTCAAACGACTTCATGACCACAGACGTGAGAGCGACAGGTCTGTAGTCATTAAGTCCAGTTATTTTAGGTTTTTTGGGAACCGGAATGATAGTGGAGCGTTTGAAGCAGCAGGGAACTTCACACTGCTCCAATGATCTGTTGAAGATCTGCGTGAAGACTGGGGCCAGTTGGTCAGCGCAGGCTTTTAGACAAGCAGATGAGATGCCGTCTGGGCCTGAAGCTTTCCTAGTCTTCTGTTTTTTGAAGACTCGGCTCACGTCCTCCACACAGACCTTAAGCTCAGGTTGGATGGCAGAAGGGGGGAGGAGAGGGGTTGCAGGAGGTGATGGTGGATGTGTGAAGTGCACATCAGAGCGGGTGTGAGGTGTGAGTCTGGGCTTCTCAAACCTGCAATAGAATGCATTGAGAGTGTCAGCCAGTTGTTGATTCTCCACAGATCGGGGGGATGGTGATTTGTAGTTGGTGATATTCCTCAGGCCTCTCCAGACTGATGCCGGGTCGTTGGCTGAAAACTGGGTTTTCAGCTTTTCAGAGTAGCTTCTTTTAGCAACTCTGATCTCCTTTGTCAGTCTGTTTCTGGCCTGGTTATACAAGATTTTATCCCCACTTCTGTAAGCATCCTCTTTGGCATGACGAAGCTGTTTGAGTTTCCCAGTAAACCATGGTTTATCATTAGTGAATGATAAGAATGTCCTGGTAGGAATGCATGTATCCTCACAGAAACTGATATATGATGTTACAGTATCTGTGAGCTCATCCAGATCGGTGGCTGCAGCTTCAAAAACAGTCCAATCAGTGCAATCGAAGCAGGCCTGTAGATCCTGCTCTGCTTCGTTGGTCCATCTTTTTACAGTCCTTATTACAGGTTTAGCTGATTTCAGTTTCTGCCTGTAGGTCGGTATAAGATGAACCAAACAGTGATCAGAGAGCCCCAAAGCTGCCCGTGGGACGGAGTGATACGCATTCTTTATCGTGGTGTAACAGTGGTCCAATATATTACTGTCTCTGGTAGGACATGTAACATGCTGTCTGTATTTTGGCAGTTCACGGGAGAGATTTGCTTTGTTAAAATCCCCAAGAATGATTAAAAGAGAGTCTGGGTACCTTTGTTCCATTTCAGCTATATGTTCAGCCAGCTGTTGTATCGCCGCGCTCACACACGCGTCTGGAGGAATGTAAACATTCGCGAGAATGAATGAGGAAAACTCCCGCGGCGAGTAGAAAGGTTTACAGTTTATGAAATGTGCCTCTAAATTAGGAGAGCACATCTTCTTCAGTGTTGTTACATCTGAACACCAACTTTCGTTAATGTAGAAACACAATCCACCACCTCTCGTTTTCCCCGTTAGTTCCGCGATGCGATCCGCTCGGAACAGCTGAAAGCCCGGCAGATGTAGTGCGTTGTCCGGTATGGCTTCACTCAGCCAGGTTTCAGTGAAGCACAGAGCAGCGGAGTTTAAAAAATCCTTGTTAGTGCGGGTGAGGAGAAGAAGTTCGTCCATTTTGTTAGGAAGAGATCGGAGATTCGCAAGATGAATACTAGGGAGTGCAGTGCGGAGGCCGCGCTCGCGGAGTTTAACCAGCGCGCCAGCGCGCTTCCCGCGTTTGCGTCTGACCGCGCGTTTGAACAACACCGCTGCCCCTCCGACGAGAATGTCCAGTAAAACGTCTGAGTAATCAAAATCTGTGAAAAAGTTGTCTGGTGTGTGTTTCCTAATGTCCAGTAGTTCGTCTTTGGTGAAACTGATAGGAAAAGAATGACTAAACGCAGAACAAACCAACAAAAACAACACAATAACTGGAGAGCTCCACACCGAGGCAGCCATCCGCGGCGCCATCTTGGATCGAACAAGAATTAACGGTTATCGGCTTTCAAATATGAAGAATTATCGGTTATCGGCTTTCAATTATAAAGAGTTATAGATATCAGACAAAAAATGTATATCGGTGCGTTCCAAATTCGAAGACTTGGAATATAGTGCATAAGTCATATGGACTACATTCATGGTGCTCTTTGCTCATTGGTTTTGAATCTGTTTCCCACAGGATGAAGATGACTAACTTGACTAACTTGACTAACTGCCCCCTGAACATCACCAACACAGTCCTGGACCTACAAACGGGCACTTCGATTCCCACCTTCATCCTCGGGGTCCTGGGAAACATGTACATCCTAGTGATGTTCTGCCGGCGTCCCAGAGCGGACTGGACCTACATGAACATCTACATCACCAACATGGCCATCGCTGACAGCATTCTGCTGGTTTTCCTTCCCGTCAAGATTCACTACTACAACAGGCCATTGGAAGATAATTTAAAGGGACTGTGTAATTGTGTTTTGTCGGTTTATTACATCAACATGTACGTGAGCATCTTCACCCTCACCGCGATAAGTATGGTGCGATACGTGGCCATCAAGTATCCCATGAAGTCCAGGGCTATTTTATCCTGCAGGAACGCTCTGGTGGTTTGCTCACTCATTTGGTTCACCATTGTCTCCATCAGCCCGGTTTATTTCGTGACGGACTCTGATAATGATAAAAAAATGTGCTTTCAGAGGGTCAAGTCAGGCTTGTCCTTGCATTTCGTCTTGCTGTTGATCATTGTTGGGTTCCTCTTGCCATTCCTGATCATACTGTACTGCTCCGTTAGGATCATTTACACACTGAGGAAACAGTTGGACATCGGAACCCGTTCTGAAAAAATCCAATGCATGTTTATCATCGCGGCCAATTTCATTGTGTTTGTCATATGCTTCCTCCCCGTTCACATGGGGTACTTCGTTAAATACATCGTGCAAAACGAGGAAAAGTACAACTGCTCCGATAAGCAGCTCGCGCACAACTTCTTGCACATCGCTCTTTCCATTTCCAGTATGAACTGTGGATTGGACTGTTTTAGCTATTTTTTTGCCACTAAAACCTCATGGAATATGTGCAGCACAAACCGAAATGAAAAGGAAAGTAAATCTGATTATAACACGGTTTCAGATCAAGATAGCATGCCTACTACTTAACTCTTTCCCCGCCATTGATGTTCGGGCTCTTTGTGTTTTCAGTGTTATACGGTTATTCTGAAATAGTACTGAATCTCCTGATAAAAACACAAGAGAAGAAGAAACAGGAACAAGCGATATAAGCATTGCTGACGCACATGTAATCTCACATATCATCAATATTACAACAGCATATAAATCAAAATGTTACTGAATGAAATGGACAAGCAACAGGACTGTGAAACTTTGAGGTGTTGATGGACATTTGCTCAAAATGTTGCTTTTTTACGAAACGAACCACTTTTCAAGTGTTGATAATAAAAGAATGCATGAAACTTGTATAAAAACAGAGGGTCTGTTCTTTCTTTTGATATACTGCATGTTCAGATATTCACACAACAAAATACGCCGGCGGGGAAAGACATAATTGTTCTGACTGGATTTTATTTCATTATAAAGTCCTTTTGTGAAAGTTATGTGATGTATTGCAATATTAAACCTGGCTTTTGCATGAATAAAAAAGTATATATTAATGCTAGACTGGCTAGTTCATTCTGAGTAGTTGAAGCTGTACAATGAGTCTAAAGTTTTTATCTTTCTACTCTGAACTGTTTAACTTTCTTCTTGTGTTTTTCTTGTAAGATTTATTTTTGGAGCATGTGGTGGCTGGTCAAACAGCTAATGCTACCATTTTCCACAGCTACCAGCTAAAGCTGTATTAACCTAATCCCACCGGTCACAATAGTGACCGTAAAAAAATGTTTCATTTCTAAGGCTATAAAAATGTTACTGAATGATCTATCAATGCATTTCCAGCAGATATTGAAATAATAAAGGGTCTCAATGAAATATGTGCAGTGTCGCGTGTTTACTGTAAATTGTCACATGACCAGAGCTGTTTACTTCCTGTTTGCGCCAAGACAAGAGGATGGCAGCAAGAAAGCTCCCAAAGAAAAGGGTGGTAAAGTATGTTAACATAAAGATAGGACATAGATTTTTGGTACACATCATGTTTAAGGTGTCTACTATTGATATATGCAATTACTCAACTTTGTTTAATGTGGTCATAGAACTCACAAACATGTCAACGGCAACAATAGTGACCGGTGGGATAACCCATTGTATGTACATGCTAATACACATAGGCTAACTGTTCTACCTTACTTTCTACCTAATTTTACACACAAACACACACACACACACACACACACACACACACACACACACACACGGTCACGTCTCCTCTGATGTCTGATCTCCACACACACACACACACACACACGGTCACGTCTCCTCTGATGTCTGATCTCCACACACACACACACACACACACACACACACACACACACACACACACGGTCACGTCTCCTCTGATGTCTGATCTCCACACACACACACACACACACACACACGGTCACGTCTCCTCTGATGTCTGATCTCCACACACACACACACACACACACACGGTCACGTCTCCTCTGATGTCTGATCTCCACACACACACACACACACACACACACACACACACACACACACACACACACGGTCACGTCTCCTCTGATGTCTGATCTCCACACACACACACACACACACACACACACACACGGTCACGTCTCCTCTGATGTCTGATCTCCACACACACACACACACACACACACACACACACACGGTCACGTCTCCTCTGATGTCTGATCTCCACACACACACACACACACACACACACACACACGGTCACGTCTCCTCTGATGTCTGATCTCCACACACACACACACACACACACACGGTCACGTCTCCTCTGATGTCTGATCTCCACACACACACACACACACACACACACACACGGTCACGTCTCCTCTGATGTCTGATCTCCACACACACACACACACACACACGGTCACGTCTCCTCTGATGTCTGATCTCCACACACACACACACACACACACACACGGTCACGTCTCCTCTGATGTCTGATCTCCACACACACACACACACACACACACACACACGGTCACGTCTCCTCTGATGTCTGATCTCCACACACACACACACACACACACACACGGTCACGTCTCCTCTGATGTCTGATCTCCACACACACACACACACACACACACACACGGTCACGTCTCCTCTGATGTCTGATCTCCACACACACACACACACACACACACACACACACACACAAACACACTGCACAGGTCAAATAGACCTATATTCAGTCTGTCCAATGGTTGATACAACAGAGTATCCCACCGGTCACAATTGTGACCGATCATAAAACACACTTTTTCACACACTTTTCCATGAAAATTTCAAAAAATTATGATTGATTGTTTCAAAGGGATACTAATGACACATGATTTTGATATTTTTGTGTCTGGGAAAAATTTGGGATTAAATGGGTTGATGCAAGTAAACTTAAAGAGCTGCCAACTCTCACGCATTCACCGTGAGACACACGCAATTGACACTTTTTTCACAGAAAAATCACGAAGCAAAGAGGACACAGACACCGATAGACTAGACAGAGTAGTTACTTATGATATTAAAAAATCTCAGATTCTGTCACTTTTATTACGAAATTCAAACAATAAATACCGTTTTGGCGCTTGTAAATACCGATCATCTCTACTAGCTAATAGTAAATAAACACGAATGAACACTGTTGAAAGATACAGTAAAACTTACCGAAATGTATATTCCTCATACATAATATCGACCAATCAATCAAACAAAGGGGTCAATAAAACAGCTGGAGAACAATTATATCACATAACATTTACCTCAGGAAAGCCATTTGATGACCATAATATAGGCTATAGCACGCTAGTTGGCTAGAAAAAAAGAGCTATAAAGAGTATTTGGCTAAATATGTGTACTATATTACATATTTATTATATTTTTACTTTAAATAAAGTTGTTATTATAATTTAAAAAAACACATTATATTTAATTTGAGCTATTTTTAACCTTAAATACTGCCAGCTGATAGGACTCTCTGTGTGTTTACAGCATTAGGTGAGTTGTTATTTTCTTGAGATTACGTACATCCAGGGATGGGCAGGATTTCAGATATACATGTATTTAAAATACGTATTTGAAATAAAAAATACTATTTAAAGCCTTTGGAAAAAAAAATCAAATGTAATTTGTATTTAAATACATTTAAGATGAGTATTTTGGTATTTTCAAAATACTTTTTGCCAGTCAACCTCTTTATCAGGGTATTGATTTAGTGCATCAACTAGTTCAGACATTCACTAACTCAGTAATGAATCAGTGATTTTTTATAAGGTGAGAATGTCATGATCAATTCTACTTGTTGATTAAAGTTAAAATAGTGCATTATTCACTTCAGTTAACATGAAAGAATAAAAGAGCACAGACATGTGGGAAAATAGCATTAGCCAATCAGTCTTGACCGGTTGTTAATTTTGATCAACTAGCTTGTCAAATGTGTTTAAAGCATCACTGCATGTTAGGGCTGGGTGATATGACACTATCATAGTGATGATATAAAGTGTGAATTGATGGAGCTTTTTCTAAATAGTTTACATAGATGGGCCTGTTTGTGGGGTAAGCTAATTCATCCGTGCAGCTTTTAGTGGGCAGGAATTATTGGAACGTTGAAGTGGAAAAACAAACACTGATGAATGTTTATACTCCACACAAATCTTCAGCTTTTAGTTTTATTGTACATAAAAAATAATAATCAAAAAGGGGTAAATAGTGTCAAATGAATCTAAATTAATTCTAATTTAGATACACTTTCTAATTTTAATAAACTTATAGAAACAAATAACTTTACATAAAATAAACATACAATTACTTTAAAAGCATTGGACTTCCTGCAACAACAAAACAAAAACAAAAACTGATATTGAGAATTGTGAAACCATGATATTGTTACTGTGAAGTAAAATGGAGATTTTGGTCATATCACCCATCCATATTCTTTGCTGGATAGCAGAAAAGGTTCCCACAGTTTTACATACAGTATGAATTTTGTAATAGTGTTCACCACAGGTAATAGACTACATTGTAACCAGAAATAAGTATATAAATGGCTGCTATTTTGCTTAAGTTTATTTGTAATTGCCAGAAAGAAAGAAAGAAAGAAAGAAAGAGAGGGCAGAGATGAGGTTAGGAATGATAAGTCAGTAGGCCTGTGTAGTTTCTTCATTCACTGTGACCTATCCCTGCACTGGACGGCCAATTTCACATGTATTGTGTGTATTTTCAAAATACAAAATACTGTATTTGTATTTAAATAATTTTTTTCACACAGTATTTTGTATTTGTATTTAATTACATTCCCATGTATGTATTTATGCCCATCTCTGGGTACATCTTGTGTACCTAATATTTATCCAAATGAGTCAATATTAAATCAAATCACAATAATTTAATTGAATTGAAATAATAAAAAAAGCGTAGCTTACCAGAATTGTACCATATGTAAACTACGTTTACATGCAGCCAATAACCCGTTCAAAACCGGGATATTACCAATAACCCGGTCGCGCACGGCCATGTAAACACCGGCAAAAACCCGGATATGCTCATATCCCGGTTTTTAAAAACCCGGATATGATCCCTGGGGTACCCCCTTTCTAACCCGAATATTTGGTCATGTAAACGCGTATCGGCATATCCCCATCAAAAGGGACATTGATTTGTGTTCTGCGCATGTTCTATTCGCAAGGAATCTTGGTCTTTTGAGTAGAGACGGCGCATACAGAAACCCGCGTGCAGTATACCGGAAGTAAACAAGAAGTAGAGGTAAACATGGCGAGACGCAGCACAGCACCACACTTTTGGAGCGAGGAGGAAGGCGCAAACAAAGGCGATCGCTATCTGCCCCGAACTATTCATTATCCGCATGCTGCTGCTGTTGTTGTTGCCTTTGGATACAGGAAGAAGAATCGTAAATGACGCACATTGCGTCTTAACGTTGTCCGTGCGTCCAGACGCTAACCGTGCGTCGCCGTTTACATCGGGATATTGCCAATTGATTACAAATTCCATGTATACAGGAGTAACTCTCTCTACTCACGCATGTAAACGGGTTATTCCGAATGTTTCAGAAACCCAAATAGTGACCTTAACCCGACCATAACCCGAATATTGGCTGCATGTTGTCACTAAACCTAATAAAATTCAGTTTAGTTACTAAAATGTTTTGACAATCACAATACACAAAACATTTTTTTCATCCCCCCTACACGTTATGATTTATATTGTTAAAAGTGTGTGTTAATAATCATTAATGTATTTTAAATTACGTGGTTCATTAGTACCTTCTTACCGTTTTTTTATATAGTTTACGTAGCATAGCACACATCTACCCGATTAGCCTGCCAGCTTATCTTAGATTATATTAGGTATGTTTAATATATTTCCCAATTACAAAATATTTCTTAATTTATTGAAAAAACATTATAGTATTATTATAGCCAATACTGTACCACATTACTACTGCGTAAAATTCATTTTAAATTACTTTTATAGAACATAGTATGTTGCAACAATCCTTATCCATTGTTAGGCATGGCTGTTTTTCCATTTTTTTTTATTATACAATACATGGGCGTTCATTTTATATTTCAAGAATGTTGTTTGTGCACTAAGGTTATGATTATAAATAGATTATAATTAGTCAAGACATCACAATAACTTTTGATCTGGCATTACCGCCTGGGTCCTAAAGAAGACCCGATTCCTGGGGGGAACTCGATTTCTCATGACACCTGCATTTCGAATCCAATGTTATACTTTCGCCTGGCTCTGCAGAGCTAACGGATGTTGCATTTATACTTTTTTTTTGGGTTGTTTCTGGCATATACTTAACACGCTCGCTGTTGTGCTATTGTCTGAGATGATTGGGCTCCAGGGGCCACACTGAGTAATTGTTCTCTAAACCATCAGGAAGCAGCCGTGACGATGTTTGTTTTTATTACACTTCCAGGAAACCTGGAGGTTATTACTTGTGACCAGGGCTTTCAAGTTTTAAGAAAAGTTTCCTCAGGCCCACCCAATTCTCTCCAGTTTTTGCTAGTAGTTCAATATTACTTATTGTTCATAACTGACCAGCACAAACAGAAATGTATTATAACAATTGATAAATCTGATAAAAGACTGACAAATTCAAAATAAATTGTATTCTGTAAAACAGTTAGTTCCAGTCCTTGATTCTGATTGGTCAATAGCTGTGTTTTATTCACGATAAAACACGGTTTTGGCCGCTTCACTAAACTATTCTGTGTATCACTGCACAACACCCTTAGCAACCACTCTTAAGGCCATTGCACACTTTGAGTCCGAAATTCGCATCCGACATTTTCGGACGTTAAAAAAAAAATTCGACCTCACGTTATGTCAATCACGCTTGCACACTGTCTACGAAACTTCCGTCCGTAATAAAAAAATCCGGATCGGGTTCGATTTTCTGCGTTTTTAAGCCCCTTGGTGGAATATCGATTAGTGCAACCGTAAACGCAACAACCAGACATTTTGATGCCGGGAAACCGTTTTGATAAACTATCGGAGTTGCTTACACGTTAGAGCCAGTGGGGAACAACACCACTTCCGTTGCCAAAATGCGCGCGCAACTATTTGATCACGTGGGCTTGTAAAAGGGTCTATAAAAACGCAGTTTCAGTTCTGCGCATCCACAGACAGTATTTTGAGAGTTTTTGTGACAATTCAGAGCCACCGTACAAGCGAACGACAAAATCCATCATTATTTGGGTATAAAATATAACCTGTATACAGCTGTTCTGTCTGCCCAGCGCTTCCGCCGGCCGTGTGTGTGTGTGTGTGTGTGTGCGTGTCCATACTGCCAGTCTCTGTTCAGGATCGATTGGTTCACGGAAATTGGTGGTGGTCTTTTTAATATGTGGCTCCAGTATCGCTAGCAAAGCATCAAACTGTTCCACTGACATTCTGAGGTAAATTTTGAATCGCTCGGGATAATTTCGCAACTCCTTGATAAAGCCGCCTTTTCACTGCACACGACAAACGACGGCCATCGGACCGGAAGTCAATAATTTCCAATGGAGAGTCGTACGGGAGCTGCGGGGAGTTCCGATCATATGCGTATGGGGAAATTTTCGGATCCGATTTGATCTTCGGATGCGTTGAAATATCTGAACTTCTGCGGCTAGACCGTATGCGACCGGTCGACCGGATGTGATGTATTCTAATCAAAACTATGCGCGCAAAGCTAGAATTAACAATATTTGAATACTTTAATGTGAACGCTATTCCTGCAAAATGACGGTTATTAATAATTATGGCTGAAAAAAAATATTTGTATCATTATTAAATCAATATTTATATTGATTAGCTCTATAAAATCGACTATTTTTTATAATAGATGTATTGGATATGTTTTGTTTTGTGTGGATATATTCATACATGCATTACATTCATTAAAATCATTCATTTTACCATTGTGAATAGCCGAGTGTAACGGTTGCAAAACGACCAATTTCAAAGTTCCGTGCGACTGACACCAGGGGGCGAAATGCGACAATCGAATGCGAATGTCGTGTGTAGTGGAAAGGTGGCATCTGTCTGCTGACATTCAGGGCTACACTGAGGTCATCGTACGGTTCAGGCCCTCCATCTGATTTGATTTGGATATGGACCAGATACAGTTGACTACAAGAACGAGACAGACAGACTGATATTAGCCTAGATGCCATTCCTCTTAAGGTCCTTGCACACTGAATCCTAAATTTTCGCATGCGTTTTTTCGTATCCGTCAAGGCCATTGCACACTAGTCCAAAATTTTCGTATGTGTTTTTTCGTGTTCGTCAGCCTTAAAATTTGTCACGCACAGAAACCTTGCACACTGAGTCCGATGCGTATTTATTAAACCTTTGAGGTAAAAAACACAAAATGGATTCGTCAAGCAGTGAGGATGATTTTGTTGCCCTCTTTCTTCTTAAAAAGAGAAAAAGAAAGAGGAAATATTGGGTCCATCCAATCCTGAGATTGCGCCGAGAGGAAGGAGAGTTTCACCTCCTTATCAAGGAGTTGCGAAATTATCCCGAGCGATTCAAAAATTTACCTCAGAATGTCAGTGGAACAGTTTGATGCTTTGCTAGCGATACTGGAGCCACATATTAAAAAGACCACCACCAATTTCCGTGAACCAATCGATCCTGAACAGAGACTGGCAGTTTTTCTAAGGTATGGACACACACACACACGTTTTTGTTTTCAATACAGTACTTTGTGCTGCGAGACGAAGTGTCAACTTGTCAGACGCCATTCTGGATTTTTTTTTTGTCGTTCGCTTGTACGGTGGCTCTGAATTGTCAAAAAAACTCTCAAAATACTGGCTGTGGATGCGAAAAACGCAGAAAATCGAACCCGATCCGAATTTTTTTATTACGGACGAAAGTTTCGTAGACAGTGTGCAAGTTCTAACGTAGACAGTTCTAACCCTTCATTCTGTGGCTCTAAACTGTCAGAAACACCATTCAAATGCTTGTTACGGATGCGAAAAAGGATATTCGATCCGATCCGATTTTTTTTTTTTTTTTTTGAGGGACGAAAGTTTCGGAGGCAGTGTGCAAGCGTGATTGACATAATGTGAGGTCGTATTTATTTTTTAACGTGCGAAAATTTCGGACGCGAATTTCGGACTCAGTGTGCAAGGGCCTAGAGGCAGTGACAACTACATGATTCCTAGAGACTCAGCAAAGACCAGAACCAGACAAGATCTCTATGAATCTATGACCAGCTTCATCTCCTCCCTCCATATGCCGGCATGATATAGCGGTCAGCAGGGCACCACCTAGTCTCAGCCTCAGACGTCACGCCCACAAACCGTTGGCTGAACGTCTGATGCATATGGCACACTTTTCTGGAAACACTTCAGGAGTTTCGAAGTTGCGATCTGATTGGTTGAATTCTACAGGATGTCCGGGAGACGTGTGTGTCGCATTCTTTATCGGCCCGCCTGGAAACAAATGCCATGATGCCAAAACCCCTCGTGGAAGAAGAAAGCCGTTGTGTTTACAACTGCGACAATAGCGCTTGCCAGGATCAATTAAACGCTGGATTTTCAAAAAGTATGTGAAGTTCGCGGCTCCATTGTTGCAGTAAACTTGCACAACGTTCATGAATGAATAATTTATTAGTTGCACATCGACATTATATTGCCACGCCCCTAAACATGACGCGGAACAAAACGAACTGTGATTGGTTGGGTTACATGTCAGTCAAACGTCCTCTTGGGCGGTCCTTGGCCAAGAAAAGCTCAGATAGAGTCCAGACCTTCTGCCGTCAGTCTGAAGGTCTGGCTACGCGAGACTAGGTGGTGACCTAACGTGGGGCTAGTTGTAACACACATGGTTTAAGTGTATTTACTAGTTGCCATATGAACACCACTATGAGAAAAACTTGCGTCAAAATCCCCAAATCTTCCAGTGGCTTTGGGTATTCTTCAGTCCTTTCTAAAGCCTCTGGATTAAATCCAATTTTAATAAATGTGAATTGTGAATATAATACAAGATGAATATGTGTTCAGCAAACTTCAAAGCTATTTCTACCAAAACAATGCAATTGCTGGTTACAAAGGGATCTGTCCTTAAAAGGCAGAAGAATTCTCCCTAAGGCTCTCGTTTGGCATACGCAGCTCTGACTCTTTTTGTGATAAAAAAAATATAAGTCTCATTACATGAGAAAATGAGTCATATTAAAGGATAAGTTCACTTCAGAATTTATATTTCTTGATAATTTACTCACCCCTATGTCCTCCAAGATATTAATGTCTTTTAATTATAAAGCTTTATTGCAGACACAGGTCCATATAACACATACAGATACAAAATATACATAAAAATTCCATATTAGCCTATAGGATATACGGGCTATTGCACCAATGTCTTCTTAACCTAGAAGTGTATCTATAACAGCTTTTCAGAGGACTGACTAGGGCTTTAATTATATGGTTCACTGACATGTCTAGGTAGGGTTGCCAACTGTCTGAAATATAAATAAGGAACGGGGGGGGGGGGGGGGGGTGTCCATGGTGACATGCCCCCATGGAAGAAAATTTAGGCTATAAAGGCTATCATGATCATTTTGCCAACAATAAACCATGGATTTGTTTAGTTTATAATACGTTTTATTTTTTACTTAAACAAATACAACATATAGCCTAACATTCAAAACTCATCGGCTTAGACTGCATTTGAAGAAAAATAAACACAACAGTTTTCTGTAGCCTTGTGCGAACTTATTCAATAGAATTAGACTTCTAGAATGTTCTTTCCAGTGCAAAAAATTTTATTTTTAATTTAATTAGACAACATTTTAAGGAAGTGTAGTGCAAATATATTTATATAATTATACTTCCATTATAGTTAACTTTCTTTCCAGTGCAAAACAATAATACATAAAAAAACAGCTGATAAAGAAAATCTAAAATATTGCACTCAAATACTGCATTCAAGCAATACAACACCTGTATGTATGCACATGGAAAATCTCACAGAAATAAATAAACCTCCAGACTAAGCACATTGTGCAGCTATTTTTTCCATGTGTACTTTTTTGATTTCTTTACAATGTCAGGCTAAACCTGTACTATCTCTTTTAATATAATCACTCTCTTCACAACTATATTTGAGTTTAAAAAATCCACATGATTAACGTTACATAGCCTACCATATCAGCCTCTGGAGACGTCTGACGGACAAGGAACCTTGACATTGTGCCCGGACAATCGGCCTTGTATTCATTGTCCCTCACGCATTCCAGCCACGGGTAGTCATTTTCCCATTCAATTCTATGTGTTTGTGCTCTTTTCTTTTTCGCCGGCTGCTCGGAGGCGCTCGGAGGTAGTCATTTTTACATTTCCCGCTGTTGTCACTTGTCGTCATCGTTGCTACGATACGTGACTCACAATGACTGAAACGACCAATTAAAAGGGCATTCTCTGATGATGTTCCAAGATGTTAAATTAGAAATTAGTATCTACCGCACCGTCGGTTTTTTTCTTATCATAGCCTACTAATGTCTTCGTTCATAGTCTGACATATATTAGAAGCTATGTGTCTGTCATGGATTTGCACTGAATTGATTCTCAAAAATACGGAACAAAGTGCGTTCCGTATCAGTTCAATACGGAACAAGACTTTTATGTGTCAAATACGGAACGATTCCGTATTATACGGAACGGTTGGCAACCCTATGTCTAGGCGACACATAAAACTAAACATCAGTTGTCTTAACAGTGCCTCACAGGTCGGCACTCTAGTAGACACAAACAAATGACTGGCACTATGCCACCTAGGGACACGAAGCAACAGCCGCATTGAATCATTGTATGCTACCTTGAGCCTCTGCATACTCCTTTTCTTATAGTTAGACCACAATTGAGCAGTATATACTATATAGCAGTGTGGTGTAGGTTCTAAACAGAGAGCACTTCACACTGGTATTCATTACTTTGACCTCTTGCCAAAAGTCAGTAAGGTTGTTGTTCTGTACAAGCGGGAAGGAAGTCGACCGGAAGTTGAAGCCGGCCGCGTGCCACCATCTTGTAGCAGAACTTCACCTGCTGTTAGCATCCCATTGACTCCCATTCATTTTGGCGTCACTTTGACAGCGAATAACTTTACACCTGAGGCGTTTGAAGACTCCATTTGTCCATTATTTATTTCTAAAGAAACACGACAATGTATAAAAGGCTCCATTACCTTGTATCTTACGTTATGGCCCCGTAGAAGCAGTTTTTGTAAAAGTAGGCTAACGATTGCGTCATAACCACGCGACTCTCTGTCGCACAGTAGAGAGATTACCGTATGGACAGGAGGAGAAGCTCGCGGTCAATCGGGGAGACGTAGAGGCAAAATTACAAAACAATTAATCAGAATACCTAGCAAAAGTTTCTCCTGCTCCTAGCTCATGGACAGCTCCTACTCACACTCTCCGTCTCTGCAAGATTCGGAAGGGAATGATTCAGATTTCTCTCGGCACAGCTACTAGAGGACAGACGGGTTGCTCACGTCACATCTACGTCGTCAAGCTCGGTTTGAGTCTGCGCGTCAGGAACGGAAGTCCTAAGAAATCGCTGAAAACGGGCTTCACTTGTCTCAATTGAGTTCCAATGAGATGACTCTGTCCACTTCTTATACTGTCTATGGTTCTGTAGCTTTCTGGCTAGCGAGTCTGCTCTCATTGTGTTTTCATTTTTCTTAATAAAACGGAGTGCATACTTAACTCTAGCATTTGTCCGTTTTTTCATATCTAGCAATTCCCCATGTCTAGGCTTACCTGCCTCTGACCAAAGTCTAAAGGCCTCTCTTGCTTCAGCATACTGCTCAGCCACAAACTCATTCCACCCAGGTCTGATGTTAAGTACCTTACATTTACTTTTACAAAAGGGTTCACTGGAAGCATTAAGACATTTCACAATACCATCATACATGGCACAGAGTTTTTCCACATGTTGCACATCCTTACAATTCATATCTGAGCACATTAGGGCCTCATGAGGCAGAGCAATATTATATTAACAGTATTCAGCCACCACCTCTTTACTCTTGACCAGTCCAGTTTACTTGAGGAAGCAGCATTATTATTTCTGGACAGCAGGAGGACATTCTCAACATCTAAGGCCATGTCCACACTAATACGTTTTCGTTTGAAAACGTATATTTTTCTCTCCGTTTTGGCCTTCCGTCCACACTGAGATTGCGTTTAATGAAAACAAAGCTTTTTTGAAAACGCTCTCCAAAGTGGATACATTTGAAAACGCCATTTTCGCGTTGTAGTGTGGACTGTGAAGCCGGTGGTATTTAAAAACGATGACGTAAATTTAGTCATGTGACGCATATTGTACCAATAGATATTCATGTTTATACCAGTATTGTGCCTGTTATGTGCTATTCACTTTCACACTTTTGCTAAAAATATTCTACGTTGCACACTCTTCATATCACAGTCCTGCAAAGATGACAGATTTACTCACATTTGCTGTCCTGCAGCAATAGATGAGAGCAGTCGAGTTTTGACCAAACATATGGTGACTGTGTGCGACCTGGACCGCATCAGTGAATGGTGAGATATTTTACTAAATAAAATTAACCTGTCAGAAGAATTGCGCGATAACTTCATTATTTATTTTTCCGTCTGAATCATCTCAGTGATCTTTCGTGAGTTTTTACGCATGCGCAGTAAAGGTGAATTTAGCGTTTTCAGCCGTTTTTCAAAAGTTTCTCATCCACACTGAAACGTCCGAAAACGCTTGTGGACGGAGAGCGTTTTTAAACGAAAACGCCCTTTTCAAATGTATCCGGATTAATACATACAGTCGGAAAACACTGCGAACATCGTGTGTATTTGATTGACAAAAATGTGGTATTGCGAGTCATTGACGCCTGCCGACCGGCAACGGTACATTGTAAAATTTACTGCAATAGGTTATGATAGCCCTTATTTAATTAAAAACTGGGTCAATGACCCGACCAAATGGCCGGAGGTGTCGTTTCAAGACATATTTTGTTATCTGGTTGAATCTCCAAGACATCGCGGTAGCTGTAGCGGTAACATTAGCCTATAACTCAATCAACTTATGTTGCATACTATAACTCCATAAAACCTTGTCACTTACCAATTGTACGTATGCTTCACTCCAAACTATTAATCCTTTTGTAAAACGGTGATCAGTAGTACGAAGTTGCCGAGGGACTGTGCTGACAGTTATCCCTAAAGTCCTCTAGTAACTCACAGACTGCAGTCTACTCCATATAGACTAGACGGATTTCAGAAAAATGGCCTTCTTTAAGAAGTGAGGAGCATTTATGGGTACAAGTCAGGAACCGGCCTACCTTACATATTTCAAGGGTGCTGAGTCCCCCCAAAAAAATGGTACCCAAGCGAAATTTTGAGTTTTTTACCTTCTAATTTGCATATCAAAATGGCCACCAAATTGTCTATCTTGCTCAGTCATTGGACCATTTTCCCCTAGTTTTTTTGTAAGTAGGCAATCAAGATGAGGAAATTAAGTTTCTAGATCGATAGTCAAGGGTCAGAGCAAAGATTTAATGGAGGCTCACTGCCTTTTTTATGTATATATATATATATATATATATATATATATATATATATATATATATATATGCAAAATACCAACTTTTAAGGTGAAATTAAGCATTATTTGTGTCATTTTTTAAGGCCGACATACATATTCAATCAATATCACTCTTAAATGTTCCCAGTGTATATATGATATGTGATGTATTCCATATTACATAATAACTAAGAAAAACACCATTGCAAGTTGTCTGAGATTTCTTTTTTTTTTAATGCAAAAAACCCAGGTGAATAGGGGAAAAAACACCATGAAACTTCCCTTGAACAGATCTACAGATCACATCTTGTTTCTGTATATTTTCTTTCATGTTTGTAGCTTAATTGCTTTGCTTTTTTCTGTTAGATTTTTAGTTCTGTAGTTCACTCCCTCTGTAAATTGTTTTTGGTAAATTGTTTTTATACCTTTCTAGTTTGCTTGTGTGCCATTTGTCTTTGGAATTTCATTTTGATTAGTATTTCTTTCTGCAGTCCTTTTCCAAGTTCTTTGGTTACCCCTTGCCTTGGTATACTTGAGGACTACAACTCCACATTTAAACAAGGACATTGGTCATCACTCTGACATGCACACATTGCAGTGCATAACAGCCCTGATTTTCGGCATTTGCACTGGCGTGTTGTGCATTGTTTTTTACAGGTACACAGGAAGTGGAGCGCATCGCTTGTCGCCGGCATTGCTTCTGGTTTACCTGTCCTGGAGAAAAGTATATGCCTTGCTGCATCAACAGAGTCTGTTTTATGCACATCATATATTCTGCAGACAAAAGCCTCTGAAGACCTTTGAGTCTTCTCCGTGAGATCACCAATTCCGAGGTTGCTGAGCAATTGATGGTGCATTTTCCAGACTTTCCACGATGTACTTTTGGTGTGACATGCAATGTATGATGTGGTATCACAACCAGTTAGTGCATGAAATGCTACAAGGCTTGGTGCTGAATCCTTTGGCAGTTTGTTAAAAACAGCATCAATGGGTATATATTGTGGCTTCCTTGTGGTACCAGACAACAGCCAGAGTTTTTTACATGCTACGTGTGGGAAATGGGAAACCAGAATCACAAGCACATCAGTGTCTCTAGATGACACGACTACTGTGTCTGACTGGCAGTGCACTGCATGTAATACCAATCGGGTATCTGCCTCTTCGTGTGTGGCTCTCAGATGAGTCAGGTTGGTTGTTGCTTTCGATGACCTAACCTCCGTTTCTTTGTCTCTGAACCCACCAGCAACAACTATCTCTTTATCATCTGTTGCCTGAGCACATAGTTCTTCAGAGAGTAGATTGGCAAGATCAGCTTTGTTGTCAGGGAGGGACAGGAAGTTGGTCCAGTTTTTCAGAAGATGCACATCACGACCCTCAACAAGTCGTCTGAATGGTTGAGCTGCTTTTGTGCGTCGTGTCCTGGTAGCACCCTTGATGGTCTCTTCTCTGTATCTGTCAAACACAACGTCTATCTGTTTATAGGAACATCCTGCTTTCAATACTGCTCTGACAAATGTGTCAGCCAAATCTCCAAATGTTACTGCTTTGTCTGGCTTTCCTAGGGCAACCACCAGTGCCTGTTCATCTATGATGAGGCAAGATGACATGTCGGGAAGTTCAATAGCCTCAGGACAGACTATGTCTTCTGTTAACTTATTTACCAATACAGACTTGTTTCCAGTGCGAAGGGTCCCATTCATTTCAGCAAGGGATATGGGAACTGGCAGAAGCTCGTATTTTAGGACAGCTGGTAAGTCAACTGGACGACCTGCCTCATAGGCCGTAACAAGGCGTTTGAGGACGTTTCGGTCAGTCTTTACGACGGTTCTGTTGTCTTTGATTTTAGCATTTTTGGCCACTTCATACAGAGATGCAACTGTTTTAGCTTTGCTCTTAAGTAATGAGCTTACGTCCACAATGAAGCTACCAAATCCAGTGAAAAGAGAGACAACAGAGACGAAATGGCATTGGTTTTGGTCTTCAAAGGATTCAAAGTGTTTGGTTCAGTCTCACCAGGCTCATTGCAAAATCTCGCCACGAAAGACGTTGCCACAGAGGCTATCCAAAGCTCATTACTTTCTGCCAAAGACCTAGGACAAGAAAAAGTGAATTCATTCATTGAGAAAAGGATGATTGTTCCTGAGGACAAAGATAAACCAGAGGTCCCAATCCATGCAACCCTACATGAGAGCAAAGCTAAAACATTTGCATCTCTGTATGAAGTGGCCAAAAATCCTAAAATCAAAGACAACAGAACCGTCGTAAAGGCTGACCGAAACGTCCTTAAACGCCTTGTTACGGCCTATGAGGCAGGTCGTCCAGAAGCAATGCCGGCGACAAGCGATGCACTCCACTTCCATCTGCTGAGAATACACTACCAGGCAATGGTTTGGAGAAATGCTCACTATGCCACACCTGAGCTTCCTTCACCCTTGGACATGGGATGGAAACATGCCCATTCTTATGTCACAGAATCCAATACCTGAAAGTTGCCTGGAAATGATCCTGTGTACCTGTAAAAAACAATACACAACACGCCAGTGCAAATGCCGAAAATCAGGGCTGTTATGCACTGCAATGTGTGCATGTCAGAGTGATGACCAATGTCATTGTTTAAATGTGGAGTTGTAGTCCTCAAGTATACCAAGGCAAGGGGTAACCAAAGAACTTGGAAAAGGACTGCAGAAAGAAATACTAATCAAAATTAAATTCCACAGACAAATGGCACACAAGCAAACTAGAAAGGTATAAAACAATTTACAAAAAACAATTTACAGAGGGAGTGAACTACAGAACTAAAAATCTAACAGAAAAAAAGCAAAGCAATTAAGCTACAAACATGAAAGAAAATATACAGAAACAAGATGTGATCTGTAGATCTGTTCAAGGGAAGTTTCATGGTGTTTTTTTCCCGTCTTAGAATTTAGAGAACAAATGCTTAATTTGCATAAAAAAATGAAATCTCAGACAACTTGCAATGGTGTTTTTCTTAGTTATTATGTAATATGGAATACATCACATATCATATTTACACTAGGAACATTTAAGAGTGATATTGATTGAATATGTATGTCGGCCTTAAAAAATGGCACAAATAATGCTTAATTTCACCTTAAAAGTTGGTATTTTGCATACAGCGGGGGAAATAAGTATTGAACACGTCATCATTTTTCTCAGTAAATATATTTCCAAAGGTGCTATTGACATGAAATATTCACCAGATGTTGGTAACAACCCAAGTAAGCCATACATACAAAGAAACAAACAAAAATAAGTTCAGAAATTAAGTTATGTGTAATAATGTGAAATGACACAGGGAAAAAGTATTGAACACATGAAGAAAGGGAGGCGCAAAAAGGCATGGAAAGCCAAAACAACTGCTGAAAACTTACAGTAATTAAAAAGCAATCCAGCCCCCTGTCAGTGGAAATTAATAACAGCTGGTTCAGTCCCAAATGATGGCCTACAAAAAGGTCTCATTGCCAAGATGTCACACAAGACACATCTCATGATGGGTAAAAGCAAAGAGCTGACTCAAGACCTTCGCAACCTAATTGTTGCAAAACATAATGATGGCATTGGTTATAGGCGCCATTCTAAGCTTCTGAATGGTCCAGTGAGCACTTTTGGGGCCATAATACGGATGTGGAAAGACAATAATTTCACCATAAATTTGCCTCGACCAGTGCTCCTCGCAAGATTTCTGATAGAGGAGTGAAAAGAATAATCAGAAGAGAATTGTACAGACTTTACAGATGTCGCGTAAATGCGCGCTCGATTTCAAACAAGACATTCATTTTAAATGATTTTATATTGCATAATGTCTTGGACTTCCTATTTATTACAGAGACATGGATAAATCGGGATGAGTGTAGTCCTTGCGAGGAAATTTGTCCATCTGACTATATGTTAATTAATACCCCGAGACTGATGGGTCGTGGTGGGGGTTTAGCTACTGTTTGTAAGCAGCAGTATAAATGTCACCGTTTATCGACCGCATGTTACTCGAGCTTTGAGGTTCAGTTATTAAGACTTGAGTTTTATAAGTCTGTTTTGGGAGTAGTTGTTTATCGACCTCCAAAGTATAGCCAAGTTTTTATTCAGGAATTTTCTGAGTTCTTCTCTACTATTTTATTATTGTCTGATCATATTTTACTTATTGGGGATTTTAACATTCATATTCGCTGCCCTGGGAAGCCTTTGGTGAAGGAGTTTTCTGATCTGATGGACTCGTATTCAGTATTTGGTCCCACACATGAAAAAGGACATACTTTGGACCTTGTTTTTTCTTTAGGTCTGTCTATCTGTGATGTTGTTGTTAATGATGCCTGTATTTCAGATCATTTGCCTGTTACTTTTAATGTAAATGTGCAAATTGAGAAGGTGGAGCATCAGCCTTCTTATACGCTCCGTACAATCACTCAGTCTACACCTCAGGCATTTGGTGATATTTTTATTACTCTTTCTGATGTATCATGGCCTGAGTCTGTAGCTATTACGGCAGATCCTGATGAGTTACTTATGGCTTTTAATTCTGTGTGTTCTGGAGTTTTAGACTCTGTTGCTCCATATAAGATCAAGCATAGTAAGGTTAATCATCAGCCGTGGTTAAATGAACAAACTCTGGCTCTTAGACAGCAGTGTAGGCGAGCAGAACGGGCTTGGAAAAAGGATAAACTTATGATCTCGCAACAGATTTTACGTGATTTACGTATGGGTTATCAGAAGGCTGTAAAGGATGCTAAATCAGCATTTTTTTCCAAAATTATATCACAGCATTCAAAATCACCTAAAATTTTGTTTCAATCTATTAATAGGTTTTTAAACTCAAATACTGTCTCTATACTACCATCTACTGAGTGTTGTGAGAAGTTTTTAAATGTTTTTTTAGACAAAGTTAACACAATTAGATCTGGTTTTCATGACTGGAATGGCTTGACAGGAGACATTTAAAAAAATGTCAGCACGTTTGATAAATTTGATTTGGTTTCAATTAAGGATATTAGTCTTATTGTTGGTAAGTTGAAACGCCCAGCTGCTAGTTGGGATGTTTTGCCTTTTGATTTGTTGGCTGCAACATTCGATTACACTGGGCCTTGTATTACTGCTATAGGGATGTTCGCCGGAGTCAAATGTGACGTCACGATATGGGCGTGGGCGCGAACTGGTTGGCAGAAAGAACCAAAACATGTCGCATATATACAGCAGTATACCTGTGTTTTGTCAGCATATGTTAATTATTTGTCCGAAGAAGCTAAAAAGAGATATAATTAAGCTTTTATATAACCAGGGTTCATGTTCTCTGCCTGATCCATATCACCTGAGTGAGAATTTTTTTTTGTTCTTTGACATTTAAACGAAGTCAGCAATTTAGTTGGATTTACAGCTAAAAAATCTGGCGGCACATTACTGGAGTAAACAAAGCATCTGTGAAAGCAGCGCAGTTTGAGTGTTTCGGAACGTATGTGATCGGAGAGAAAGATGAGGCCCTTCTCTGACTACGTTTGAATGTGTGAATTAAGTATTAAACTGTTGGTGAGATGAGATGAGATGAGATAATGCAACGCTGACATAGGCAGTACAATGACAGTTGCACAGATGTTGGGAGTTGGGAACCGATGAGAAAATGTCCGGTAGCCTACCCGGTAACTTCACCAGTAATAACAATATTAATTTAGTTCTGCTTAACGGTTCCTGAACGCTGTATCTAACAGCTGCCCAGCCATCAACACAGCCACGTGTAATTTGTTTACATACGAGCTGCATTAGGTCTATATCTGTAGTTATTATTACTTGTATGGATCTCGTTAATAACTTGACAGCACTTAAATGTGTATTCTTACAAGTTAAAGAACAAATGTTTGTGCAATTCCTTTTTTTCACCTTTTATGAGGCCAAAAAAAAAAAAACTGTCTGGTAAAAAGTCACAGTGGCTGGTAGTCAAAAAAGTTAACTTCAGGCCCTGTATATAACATTGGTTAACATACGTAAAAATGTATGAAAATACAATAATTTGCCCTTAATTTATAAGGGTATGTACACAGATGATACACACAGTACAGTAACCAATCTTGCCGATCACACAGCACGACACAACCATTTTTGTTCTGTGTTTGCGCTGCGCAGCAAGCGGCTATTACTTTTCTTCTGCCAACCAGAGCGCATGTAACCGCGTCGTGACGTCACGGCGAAGATCCCTATTGTTAATTGCAGTCTTTATACAGGCACTTTTCCTTTAAGTTTTAAGCAGGCGGTTTTTCAGCCCCTTCTTAAAAAGCCTACTCTTGACCCGTTGGATTTTAATAATTATCGGCCCATTTCAAAGCTGCCTTGTATCTCCAAAATTTTGGAAAAGGTAGTTTAATCTCAGTTAAGTTCTTTTTTGGCTAGAAACGAGGTGTTAGATGTCTTTCAGTCTGGTTTTTGGGCAGGACACAGTACTGAATCAGCTTTACTGCGAGTCTCAAATGATTTATTACTTATTGCAGACTCGGGCAATACTGGGGCTCTAATCATGTTGGATCTTAGTGCAGCTTTTGATTTAATTGATCACGATATTCTTATTAATCGTTTGGAACACGTTGTAGGGCTGAGAGGGACGGTTTTAAAATGGTTTTCCTCATATTTAAGGGGGCGTTCAATTTCTTTCAGGGTTGGGGATTTTTATCTCCGGGTCAGTTTCTCTGGATTGTAGGAGTACCTGAGTACCTCAGGGTTCAATTCTGGGACCTATTCTCTTTTCTCTGTTTTTGCTGCCTCTAGGCCAAATTTTCAAGAAATATGGTATATCATATCACCTATATGCCGATGACATTCAGATTTACTTACCGATTGGAGCTGGAGGATCAAGCCCTAATTTATCCCTGGTTGCTTGTTTAAAGGAGGTGGCTAGTTGGTTACAGCAAAACTGCTTGCAGTTAAATGCCAGCAAGTCTGAAGTCATGGTGTTTGGGATGAAGAAGGATGACAGTGGTTTAACCGATTTTCTAGGTATATGGGAAACATATGTTCAGCCTAAAATAAGAAATTTAGGTGTAATTTTTGACTCTGCTCTTATGTTTGACCATCAGGTTAAAAATGTGGTAAAAAATTGTTTTTATCAGTTAAGGACTATTGCGAAAATGATATCTTTTTTGTCTGTTCCTGATCTGGAAACAGTGATTCACGCATTCATCTCCACACACTTGGATTACTGTAATGCTCTATATGTAGGAATTAGTCAATCTCTTATTTCAAGATTGCAGCTGGTTCAAAACGCTGCAGCGAGGCTCCTTACTGGTATTAAGAAAAGGGAGCATATTACACCTGTTTTGAAAAGGCTTCATTGGCTCCCTGTGAAATATCGGATACAGTATAAGGTTTTGTTATATGTTTATAAAGCTGTTCACGAGTTGGCCCCGGAATATATCAAGGATTTGGTGCTTATGAACTCTGGTAGATCTCAAAGGTCCTTTAATTGTTTACTGCTCTTTGAACTCGTCTTAAAACTAAAGGGGATCGAGCTTTTTCAGTCGTTGGCCCTAGACTGTGGAATGCTCTTCCCCCTGATATTAGATCTGCACCGTCAGTTGATGTTTTTAAAATTTGTGTGAAAACGTATTTGTATTTCTTTTAATTCTTGACTCTGTCATTGCATATTTTGTTTTTTGTATGTTTTTTCTTGCTTTTAGATGTACAGTCCTTTGGTCTACGTTGTAGTAGAAAGGGCTATATAAATAAACGAGACTTGAGACTTGAGACTTTTGCGCCTCCCTTTCTTCATGTGTTCAATACTTTTTTCCTGTGTCATTTCACATTATTACACATAACTTAATTTCTGAACTTATTTTTGTTTGTTTCTTTGTATGTATGGCTTACTTGGGTTGTTACCAACATCTGGTGAATATTTCATGTCAATAGCACCTTTGGAAATATATTTACTGAGAAAAATGATGACGTGTTCAATACTTATTTCCCCCGCTGTATTAAGCCACCATGAGCCTTGTGTTGAACCAGGAGTTACTTCAGACATGCATATTGAGAATGTCATGAATAAAGACAGGTAATTGAATCTTGAAGAACTTGTTCTGTTATACAAAAGCAATATGTTTCATTTTCTTAAAGCTATGTTTACTTCTTTTTTTTTTTTTGAGATCAAGAGCAATAAATTACTGAATTGTTAAAGTTTGAATGAATTAATAATTTCTCAATATTTTTTTATGAATAATTGTTGATTGTGTAGTGGGTCTGAGAGTACAGCGCCTGCAGCTCGGTAGCACAGAGGTTTGGAGCTGAATCCTGCATTAGAGAGAGCCCTGCATTGAAAGTGGAGAGGTTTTGTGATACAGCAAAAAGACAAGATCCCACATCGACAACTTCCACTTCTTCAAACAGAGGTCAGACTTCTTGACAAAAACAAAATGTCACACATTTATTTGGCATAATCCTCTCCATGTTGATTGATCTGTTCTATCTGGTAATATCTCTTATTGCTTTATAAGAATCTCTTCCAAACATGAAGACCAAAAACCTAATGGATAATAGGAGCAAGCCAGCAGTTACACCTGAATGTGAACTTCAGTGTTCTACAGGTAACCGACTTGTAAACTTGTACTACTCAGGGTTGCAGTGGTATGAGATTTTCACAGTACAAAAACTGTTTCAGAAATGATCGTGGTTTAATGGTCTCTGGTCCTGCTCATTAAAATGTGAGAGTCATTTTTAAATATCTAATATTTTTAAAAATCGTTTGTCATTGGATCATTTTTTACTCCTACTCCAATAACAATAAATATTATTACTTATACTTAAGTAATTATTTCTATAAGTACTTTTACTTGCATACAGCTTTTGGATATTCTGCCCACCTCTACTGTCACACCACATAGCCTAGATTGTCAAAACTGCATTTACTGTTTGAATTGTGTGATAAAAGTAACAGAATTTGAGACTTTTTGCTATATTTTTTACTAGAAACAAAGCTCATCACAGTTTACGGATGGAAAGGATGCAGTAAATAGCGTTAAGTTGGGCATCTACTGAAAATAGCATGGGCTAAAACCTTGATCTCGGGATTTAAGATTTGATATAGAGCAATAGTACATTACAGTACTTTAAATAAGCAAATGTGTGAGATATAACTCTCTTTTAACCATGAAACTGTCATACTGCTGCAACCCTAATATAATATACTGTATAAAAGTTAGTATGCACAGTGATCTTAAAACATTAAAGTGCAGTAGTAAAGACTGAACTTTAAACATGTTGTTTCAAGCAACTCCAGTAGCAGAAGAAAAAGGTCAGAGGACCATAGATATCATATAATAAAGGCTAGATGTCTCGTCCGCGCTGCTGGCCAATGGAGGTCGACGTCCGCACACGGCGGCCATCTTACCACAGGGTGCTCGCTCACTCGTAACATGGTGCATGTACTTTTAAATAACCATAACTTGCTCAATTTTCTACCGATTTTCAAACGGTTTGGTTTGTTATAAACGTCAGAGATGTAGCTATGACACTACATACATTTGAATAATTATAACAATGGACTTCCATATGAAAGAATTATAGCCACGTTAATAACGTTTGTAAGAAACCAAACCGTTTGTAAATCCGTCAAGATTTCAGCGAGATAAGAGGATTTGTGTGTGCTGATCACTCACCTTGATTCACAGCTTCCCTGTGGTAAGATGGCCGATCGGTGATGCCGGAAGTGACTCCGCCGTAAGACATCTAGCCTTTATTATATGATATCTATGCCGAGGACTGCTAATGTGAAGCCTAATACAGTTGTGTGTGTGCACTGTAATTTGACATTATTAAAAAACAACTTAAGAAAGCACATCCAAAGATGACACACTGAATGCAGGGAGACTGTATCATCCAAAAGGTATTTAAGATGCCAGTGTGTTGATGGCAAAAATGGAATTTTTGCTGTTGAAAAGTCTTTCCATGGTGCATCCACTCCAATCCATGTCCTGAAAAATACCTGGGGAGAGTCACAAAGGTCTGAGTGTGAATTGGATGAGTCCTGTGTTACCAGAGACTTTGCCCACAGAAGTGGTATTCTGCCATTTGAGTGTGACCACTTGCACTCTTTATCCTATTGTCCACGTGTTGGTCAAATACAGACTGATCTTGCAGAAGAAACATTGTGTATGATGGTTGACCAGAAGTGGTTTGGAGATGCAAGGAAACACCAGTTAATTGATCTGAAGAAGGAAACTCTGGCCGAAGGAGTTCCATTGTCAGTGTCTGTACAAATTGGAGACCAACTCAACAAATTGCATGTGTCTGTGTTTGAAAAAAAACAGCAGACTTGGCAGAGTAATGGTCTCGTATGATGTTAAGAAAAACTCTTGGTACTGCCCTTGCTCAATGCCAAGGAAATCTTGTATTCACAAGGCTGTTTCAAAGTGGCATCTCTTTCACCATCAGAAAGAGTTGTTCAAGAAGGTTGAAAGTGTGGAGGAAGTTCCTCCTGAATCACCTGAAGGAAAAAAAGATCCCAACAGCAGCTATCCACCATCTGACTCAAACATCAAAGAAATGATCCACTACATGATGACACACAAAAAACTTCCCAGTGAGCTTCCCAAGACATTACTAGATCATTCCAGAGATATAAAGTCCAACCAGTGCCTTCCAAGGCATCACAGAATTAAAATGTACCAAGTGCACAGCTGAAAGCTTCAGTGATCCAAGACTCATCACAAAAGATGCCAAGGTAGTGACATTTTCTGGTGTAATCCAAGGTATGGTTGATTATTGTAATATTACATTAAGATGTGCTTTCAGATATTGTTACGGATATTTTAGATTCATGCATTTATTTACTTCTTTCGGCATATCTACTTACTACAGACAGTGCCCACGCTGTGAAATGGTATATAGGTACCAAGAGTGGTCAGATGGAATACATCATTTCAATGAACACATTCTTTTGTCATTGCATCTGTGCATGTTCCTAAGAAACTCAGTACAGGTATGTCACAATCCCAATGCGTTGTTTTCCTATGAACTTTTAAAGTCGCTGGTTTTTTTTTTCATTCAATTCATTAATTCAATGTATTTTTTAACTTGTTTAATTCCAGAATAGTACGGCAGTAAGTAGGGTAATGGAAACATTACATTCAATTGAAGGTGGGCCTTTTCCTAAAAACAAGCCTATTTGCACTTTGAGGCCATGACAGAACTGGATTATCATTACAATCGTGTCACTTGTGGGCACTACCCAAGTGTAGTCGTCATGGATCTCCACAAAAAGGGAGCCTTTGGCATGCCTGGTATGTTTAAAAATTATAGTTTGATATATTTAAATGTTTATTTATAACTATAGTTTCTTAATTTATTCACAAAATATATTTATCCAATCACATCCACATTGTAAAGTTTTTCATTTCATGGGCATAAATTGCATTCATGCATAAATTGAAATGTAAATTAATGTAATCTAAATATATCCTACTTTGAAATACTATAGTCTTTGTTTCATTTTATTAATTGATTGTAGTGAGTGAAATTGACCCCCCTCCACCAAATGATGATGGCTACGTGGATAGTGAGAAGTTTTGGGAGGCAGTAACAGTAGAGATGATAAGCTGAGGTTTTTATACAAGTATGTCTCGCATCACTTTTCAGATATACAGCCTTTTACCTACGTTTCTTTCTTTAACCGCAGTTTAACTTCTTTCTCTTTAATTATTAGGTGGGATGAGGAACCCCTTCGTTGTGCCCCCAAGCTACAGCTTTTGGGCGCCATGGATTGGTATTCATACCAGATCATCCAACATCGTTCTCAACACAGAGTACGCTAAGCTTCATGTGTCACAAGACTCATCTGAGGATGACGTTCCACTTACAGAAGAAAGGCTTGCAGATGAGCTGCTAAATCTCCGTGTATGGTTTGTTTCATCACAAAAATATTTTAATTGAGATGTTTTGTCATGATGTGTAATAATTTTGTTACAATTTTTCTTTTTGGCTAGGTTGAGGAAATAAGGGCCTTTTGTATGGGATGTGGAATAGATCACAAAGGTTCTAAAATGGATTTAATTATCCGACTAAAAGAGAGGATGTCACCAATAGAGTCACCCTACAACAAGGTTTTGGAAAAAGTGTGGGGTGCATCTGGTAAGTCAGACTGTACAGTTATGTATTAGGGTGGCATAAAAGTATTGATATAACAGTTCTTGTTTACATAATCATTTTGCTGTTCAAATTGAGGCGATGTGATTTTTGTCATTTTTAAGATCTCTAATTTTAAAAATGTATAAAGATTGACATATTGAGTATTCATGGATTATGAATTGACATGTCTTTCACTTAGGTGGCTGGGCTGTTATAACCTGCTCTTGTGGGGTTGTGTACTCTGTGAAATTTAACATCAGAGCAGAGAGCCCTCGTGATTATGCTGATCTCCTGCTTTCATGGAAACATGTTCCCAATGTTACTGTGTACGACTACCCAAGGGGACTAGCCTCGCATGCAAACCATCGTTCAAATAAATTATTTAATCCTTTTGAGGGTCGATTACTGCAACCATCTGAAGAAAATATCAAGAAGGCATCAGAAAACCACAGGAAAGAACCAGCTGATCAAGATGGTCATCCTGTTACTGGTTCATGTGAGCATTATGTCTTGTCTGATGTGTTCCATCAGAACAACAGTGAGGATCTTAGGGATTCCTTGAGAAAGATTGGCCTTGTCCCGGAGCTTGCAGGAAAGATAAACAGTCAGAAAGCTGAGCAACTCTTTTCAGATATAAAAGAACTACTTCCTCAACATGAAGAAACTATCATCCCACATATTCCTTGCAAGAAATATTTTGTACCATAAAAATGTTGCACGGAACAATACGGTTTTGAAGCAGTTAAGAAAAGAACACTGAATTACAGTTTGATTGCAATGGAAAGATAATTTTGGGTGATGTATTATCACTGTGTGTATGCTTGTTTATATATATGTATGTGTGTGTGTGTATATATATGTGTGTATATGTAAATAAATGTGTATGTACTGTATATGCTTGTGTGTTTTAGGTGCAGCCGTGAATCCTCAATCCTCCAACACTGTTGATCCTGCAGCATGCAGTCAAATCAGGTATGAAGGTGCAGTTGTGGTAAAAAGTTAAGACATCTTTGATTGAGATGAAGTGATAATTCATGTTGTTTTTCCTTTTTTTAAGGCACCATTTGAAAAGCACACATCACAGTGTGACAAGCCCTTCTGGGCAGTGGAGGACATGCTTCCGGATAAAGCAGTTTGGGGCCAACGATTACCGGAACATCTTCAGAAAATGGTAGTCATTAGTTTGTGGCCATGCTAAAATTCTTAAAACATGATCTTAGTTCATGCTTTTTCATTTTATTTTTTCAGGTTGTAAGTGTATTGGACCGTAACAGTGACCCAAAGGAACGTATTGTTTCTGTGGGGTCCACTGTGCTGCTGCGTTCCGATTTTTCCGATCATTGGTTCCACCAATGCATACGAGTGTTAGGCCTGGTGTAAAATGCTCCGCCACTGACTGCCGAGGGGTACGGAGGAACTCAACAGAGTTCGGCTAACGGGGAACTCTACTGGAGCAAATAAGCGCATGTATTCAGTCCACCGGAGGGGAATGGTGCAGCAAGCCGACACAGAACGGGTTCCTAGCGCTACTGGCCACTTGGGCGAGTATACAGGAGGACACCGGCTCTACACGAAGGCTATAAAATCTAGCAAACGTGTTGGGTGTCGCCAAGCCCGCAGCTCTACATATATCTGTCAGCGAGGCGCCTTGAGCCAGCGCCCAGGAGGAATCAACACTTCTAGTTGAGTGAGCCCTCAACCCGAACGGGCAAGGCACAGTCCAGTGGGCTAACCTCTGCTTGGGGACAACCTTTCCCTTCTGCTGGCCTCCGTAACAGACAAAGAGCTGGTCTGAGGTCCTGAAGCTCTGTGTTCAGTCCACGTATAGGCATAAAGTGTGGACAGGACAGAGAAAAGCCAGGGCTAGGTCTGCCTCCTCCAAGGGCAGCATTAGCCGGTTCACTACCTAGTCCCTGAAAGGAGTGGTAGGAACCTTCGGCGTGTATAAGGGCCCTATCCAGGAAACCTTGAGATTATTACTTGTGACCAGGGCTTTCAAGTTTTATGAAAGTTTCCTCAGGCCCACCCAATTCTCTCCAGGTTTTCCTAGCAGTTCAATATTACTTATTGTTCATAACTGACCAGCACAAACAGAAATGTATTATAACAATTGATAAATCTGATAAAAGACTGACAAATTCATCCAGGTAAAATTAATTGTATTCTTTAAAACAGTTAGTTCCAGTCCTTGATTCTGATTGGTCAATAGCTGTGTTTTATTCACGATAAAACACGGTTTTGGCCGCTTCACAAAACTATTCTATGTATCACTGCACATCACCCTTAGCAACCACTCTTAGCAACGTAAACATATGTTTGTTCTCATTGATATTGTTCATTGAAGCTTATAGAGTATTGTGAGAGATCGAGTGAGCGAGTGTACCTTCATTTACAGTAGGGTCCGTGTACTTTTTGATAATTTCATTTCCTGTTTGGAATGGAATAACGAGAAATGAAAACCAGCTCGTTTGTTCGTTTTTTAGTTTAGTTTAAAAAACGAAAAATTTGATTTTGGCTCGATTTTTCATTTTTCGTTTGTGGTTTACAAATCGGTTTATGGGTTCAATATTTCATTTGCACAAGTGGGCGGCGCTGAAACGCCCCTTTCATCTGATTGGTCAAACCGCTCCGCCTTCAGTAAGCTACGAGCTTTTCTTTCTGTCAGGCAGAATAAGAGTCAGTACGAGTGCGGCACTGACAAATGCACTTTAATAAAATAATGTCTGAAACCACCACTCACTGTTAACTACACACAATATTTGAAGCAGAAATATGTTGCTGGTCACGTAATTCGTGCTGCTGCGACTTGCAAGCGACCCCAATAATGTGAACTACAGTATGACAGATTATTTTAGCATGATGTATTTCCCATTGATAAATACAGTGCAAATAGTTCCGTCTCTTTAGATAAAAGGGAAGTGGAAATAAAAATCAATAATAGGCTGAACTGTACCATGATAATATGTCCGTAACATTTATCACTCTCGTCTTTTATTTATATCAAAAGGCAGGTAGGCGTGTGTGACATGTAGGCTATAAATAATTTTGAAAATTGAATAGAAATAAAGTTTATATTTATGAATGTAAGCATGTGTAGCCTACTCAGTTCACATGAAAAGAAAGAGACAGAAAAGAAAGAAGCTAGAATCAGTGAACGTACATTAATACTGACAAAATTACCAGGTTTGGGATTCATTAAAATCATGTAAATTGAAGAGCACGGCATACCTTTAAAATGTTATTAGTTTTATTATAAAACTAATACAATTTTATTACATACTGAATTGGTCGATGTTTCTCTGAATTTTCTTTATTATGTTGGCTTAAGAAAGCCAGCATATTTGAATATTATTATTATTATTTATTATTATTATTATTATGAGAAATTGACTCCGCCTAGAACTTTAATGCTTCACCAAACTCAGCTCAGACCTTAAGACTGGTCTGACTCGCTTATATCTTTTCTAACTGGTCAGACTTATTTTCCCAAAAAATCCATTGACTTGCGTTATCTGAGCAATGAAGGCCGTACTACTTAATGCTGTCCACTAGAGGGGGCGACAGGATAATAAGTGTTTTCTACTCTTTCCCTGTTTGCATCAGATTAAATGACAAATAAATGCATTCATTTCATTCATAAACAGGCCATATCTGTGTATCCACTCTCTAGTTTATTTTAAGATATTGTTATTCACACTGGTTTTTGCATTTAATGTTTGTCCATCTGGAACTTTTATTTGTCATGAGCTCTATATTTAAAGATGTAGCCTACTAGAGAGAAAAAATAACACAAACACTGTTTTTACTTGGCAAATTTGTTTTCCTTTCAAGTAGGCTATAGCCTACAAGTTATCCTGCTTTTTGCCATGGCTTTGCCATACTGCCCAGAACAAACAATATTTTCTCCACACGAGATGTTTAAAAACCCTGCATGTAGTTTTTGTGAAGACGAGCGCATATCTTACAAAGGTGCATCTATCTATCTATCTATCTATCTATCTGTCTCTCTGTCTGTCTGACTGTCTGTCTGTCTGTCTATCTGTCTCTCTGTCTGTCTGACTGTCTGTCTGTCTATCTGTCTGTCTGTCTGTCTGTCTGTCTATCTGTCTCTCTGTCTGTCTGTCTGTCTGTCTGTCTGTCTGTCTGTCTGTCTGTCTGACTGTCTGTCTGTCTGTCTGTCTGTCTGTCTGTCTGTCTGTCTGACTGTCTGACTGACTGACTGAGCTTCCTTTGAGAAAAATAGCAGACCACCTTTTTTAAACTGTTATTTAAAACAGTGGTCTGCTATATTTCACAAAGGAAGCCCATTTGTGCGGTTGTTGTCGTTATACGAGAAAGACATTCTGAATATGAGCCTACTGTAAAATGAGCTGGCTTAAAAATGTGGATTGATCAGTGCAGAGTTATTCCAGACGCCTCCCGGTGCTATTTGTATTGGAATTGTGTAATCACAGATTATGAACAGATGTTTTCAGAGGTGGACAAAGTACACAACTTCCTTACTTGAGTGAAAGTACAGATATACTGGTCAAATATTACTCCGTTACAAGTAAAAGTTGTAAAGACCGATTTTTACTTAAGTAAAAGTACAGAAATAGCCTACTCGTTTTTAAAAGTACTTAAGTATCAAAAGTAAATGTCAATGCATTGTTTTATTATTGTTGCATTGTTGTGTGTAATACTTACAGTAGGCCTACCTTATGCCTCTGAATCTACGCCTGCCTTTCTACCCTCATATCAACATCACATTTATTTCTAGAACACAGTTCCAGTAATGGGATTTAATGTTTTTTGGCTTTTAGTATGAATATGTTAGCCTTACTGTTATCTATAAGCCAAAACAATGACAACATTTGCATTTAGAAGACCAAACCCAACGTTGAATATGAAAATCAGTTTCAAGTACAGTAAAAGTACAGTAGCCTACAGATACTCAAAAAGTGTACTTAAGTACAGTACTCAAGTAAATGTACTTTTTTACTGTCCACCTCTGGATGTTTTACGCATTAAGGATATATTCCCATTGGGTTGTTGGGTTTTCATGTTTAATGGGAACTTGAGACATAATGATTTTTATACTGTACAAACTGTGTCATCCCCTAACTCTAATGTAACAGTTATGGGTATGTCATCTACGGACATCTAATATTACGGACATATTATCATGGCACAGTTCAGCCTATTATTGATTTTTATTTCCACTTCCCTTTTATCCAAGGAGATATTTGAACTATTTGCACTGTATTTATCAATGGGAAATACATCATGCTAAAATAATCTGTCATACTGTAGTTCACATTATTGGGGTCGCTTGCAAGTCGCAGCAGCACGAATTACGTGACCAGCAACATATTTCTGCTTCAAATATTGTGTGTAGTTAACAGTGAGTGGTGGTTTCAGACATTATTTTATTAAAGTGCATTTGTCAGTGCCGCACTCGTACTGACTCTTATTCTGCCTGACAGAAAGAAAGAAAAGCTCGTAGTTTACTGAAGGCGGAGCGTTTTGACCAATCAGATGAAAGGGGCGTTTCAGCGCCGCCCATGTGTGCAAATGAAATATCGAGCCCATAAAACGATTTGTAAACCACTAACGAAAAATGAAAAATCGAGCCAAAATCTCATTTTTCGTTTTTTAAACTAAACTAAAACACGAATAAACGAGCTGGTTTTCATTTCTCGTTATTCCTTTCCAAACAGGAAATCAAATGAACAAAAAGTACACGGACCCAGTAAACATAGCATTTTCCTTCAGGTCCGTCCTATATACGTAATAAAAAATCGGTTTGAATGTCCGCTGCGATATCTTGTCCTTTTAACTAGGTTTTCCGTGTCCTAACACTAGTCAATTGTCAGTTGCGTCTTGCTTCTCCGTGTTTACAAGTTTCAGTCCTTTCAATATAAAAGTCTTCTCTAATGACTGACTCACTCATAAAGACAGTCTTTGCCGCCATCTAAAGGTGAAATAATGCAACTTATGTTGCTATTCACGGTCAGGGACTATTTTTCGCAGCGGAAGGAAGGATTTTAGTGATTTTACTTCATGAAAGTTGCATTGATACATATTTTTTGGCTTTAAAATTTGTATTGTGTGGTCTAATTAAAGATTAGACCTATTAGACCCATCTTTTTAACCAAGCATACACATAACACGCTGTCACATTTCTATTCAAATCCATTAAAGGATTGTACTGCATAAATTAGGTCAACCAGAAACACTTCCCATAACACAGAATGTTTTGCATCGTAAGAGGAATGGCATCTAGGCTAATATCACGTTCTTATCCAGAGGTTACTGTAGTCAGCTGGATCTGGTCCATATCCAAATCAGATGGCGGGCCTGAACCGTACGATGACCTCAGTGTAGCCCTGAATGTCAGCAGACAGAGGCAGTGACAAGACCAGAACCAGACAAGATCTCTATGAATCTAAGACCAGCTTCATCTCCTCCCTCCATATGCCGGCATGATATAGCGGTCAGCAAGGCACCACCTAACACGGGGCTCGTTGTAACACACATGGTTTAAGTGTATTTACTAGTTGCCATATGAACACCACTATATAGAGAAAAACTTGCGTCAAAATCCCCAAATCTTCCAGTGGCTTTGGGTATTCTTCAGTCCGTTTCTAAAGCCTCTGGATTAAATCCAATTTTAATAAATGCGAATTTCTGCCAAGTAAAAATTGCTCTCTTACTTTAATTGTAAAGCGATGTAAAGCTAAAGGGCTGTTTGGTGGACATTTAAATATTAGGAGTATGGCAACCAAACGTGAACAACTGGAAGACTTGCTTGTAAATTCTAATAATTGTTCAAATGGGGGAGTACAGATCGGAGTGCTTGGGTATCACCTGTGGAGTACCACAGGGGTCAATATTGGGTCCAAAATTATTTATTATGTTCATAAATGACATATGTAGAGTGACTAACCTCTTAAAATTTGTAATTTTTGCTGATGATACTAATATATTCTGTTCAGGGGAAAATCTGAAGCAGCTTTTGGAGGTGGTCACATCAGAAATTAATAAGTTAAAAATATGGTTTGACTTAAATTATCGTTAAATCTAGATAAAACTAAATTTATGCTGTTTGGTAATTGTAAAACCGACACACAAGTAAAAGTTATGATTAATAATGTTAAAATAGAAAGAGTGTATGAAAATACATTTTTGGGTGTGATTCTTGATCATAAAATTTGTTGGAAACCCCATATTAAATATGTTAGAACAAAAGTAGCGCAGAGTACTGGAGTAATGGGGAAAGCAAGGCATGTATTGAGTAAAAAAGCACTTTTTATTTTGTATTGTTCACTTGTGTTGCCTTATTTAAATGATTGTGTTGAAGTATGGGGCAACTCCTACAAAACCACCTTACAAACATTAAGCACAATACAAAAAAAAAGCAATTAGGATAGTAAATAAGGTAGGATATCATGAGCATACTAATTTACTATATTTAAAATTGCACACTCTAAAGTTTTAATGATCTTGTTAAATTTAAGACTGCTCAATTAATTTATAAAGCAATAAATAAACAGTTGCCTGGAAACATACAACAGTTATTCACAGATAGGGTTGGGGGTTATAACTTGAGAGGGGATTTAAATTTGAGTCAACATAGGACTCGGACAAAACTCAAAAGTATGTGTATTTCGATTTGTGGGATGCTTTTGTGGAATATGGTCTGAGCAGTTCGATCAAACAAAGTGTTAATATGTTGCAATTTAAAAAAAGGTACAAAAGTTTTATTTTTGATAAGTACAGAAGTGGAGAGTGTTAATAAGGTTCTGACTTTATCTTGTGTTTGTGTTATTATAAGTTATTATCTGGTTTACTGTAGTGTCACTTTCTATTTTACATGTGCCCAGCAACAGTTAGGCCAATCAGCAATCTCCCTTTTTTTTTTCTCCACCAATCAGACAGTCTCCACTAGCGCAACCCCGAACTGTTGTCAGTATGCATGTAACTTTCATCGGAGACACTCGCTCCATTCCCGATCCGATATACAGTATCTAGGGGGAAATATCTTTATTCTTCAGTTCTGCTTCATGCGTCCATGAGAATGTGAGTCTATGTAAATATTGTTGTCTGTTCCTTGCTTAGATTAATGTCGTATGTTTACGATTCCTTACACTTTACTCTGCCTATTGATGTGTGCTTTCCTGGAGCTAAATAACCAAACCAGATTTAGGCTATATGATAGTTTCATACTTTCCCATATCTTTGATGGTGTTTAGAGTGATTTCACCGTGTTTTTGGCTGTGCGCATCATAGGCTTTAACTCTGATCACGTGACACCAGCATGCGCTCTCTGCATGTTTTCGGATGTGGCGGCGATTTAACCCCTTCTTAGCCAAATGTTATAGCGCTGAGTTTTGGTGGTTTCCAGCCAACCAGGCAGTTTAATAATTTATGTCTGTGCAATTTAAGACAGTATTATATGTACCAGTTGTATAGTATTTTGCACTTTTGAGATATATTGTTTATTGTTATATTCATTGTAGTGATTTAGACATCTTCTTTTTCATACCTCAATTGCATTTATTGTTACAATTGTGTATGCATACTTATTATTCATGAGTCTATTTTATTTTCTGTTTTATTTTAGAAACCATGAACAAAACTCACATCGTCTATGTCAAACTGTTTCATTAAAGAGTGGCATGAGAGTGTAAAATTCGTCCTCATTATTGTTCTGACCGGACAACCTGGGGAGATTGAGGATTTTGTATCAACCCTAAGTACAGTCCTTCTCAGAGGTCACAAGTTTGGGTCTCCTTCCCGACACCTCTTTTATATGGTCCTTCGAGCCGGATCTTCAGTTTCCTCAGCTCTACAATGGATCACACTCGTCCGCGCCGTGATATCCGTCGGCCTCGCTACCTCGATGACTTCCTGGTGAATATCCCGCCACGTCGTCCTTCTTCTCTCACACTCCATGGCCACTCCAACGAGGGAGCAGCTTTTCAATCTCCTGCTCCAGTCATCACTCCAGATCCAGCTGGACCTGCGCCTCAGAACCTCAGCTCCGAAGCAGTCATGTCAGCTTTGCAGGAGATGAAAGAGGAGAACAACCAGCTCAGGCGAGAGATGCAAAGCCTCTTCAATTCTCTCTCCCTGAGAACAGCGCCTCAGCCTCAATACCTCGATCCAAGGCATTCTGTTCAGTTTGAGGACAGCGCCACCTCATATATGCCTTATCATCTTCCTGAGAGAACATCAAGGCTGCATACTGAGAGAACATCCACTCCTAATCGCAATCTTCAAGCAGTAGTAGATGATCTTCCGCCTTGGCCTGACGCTGTACCAATTCCTCCCTGGAGCGAGCCTCTACCTCCTCCACCTCCAGCTGACGTGCCGCTACTTCCTCCGCCGCCTCCGGTGTCATATTTACCTTCATATGAGGTAGGGATTCAGTCCCATCCAGTTTATGTAGAGCCGTATACTCTCCCACACAATACATACTCTGTGGAGACGACATACAGAGGGCCAAAGCCGGACATTCCATGTTTCACACATGATGATCCACGCCAATATGCCCGCCTCAAGATAGCGCTTGACAACCTCTTGCCCAGAGATGCAACTGAGCGGTTCAAATACCAAATACTAGTTGATCACCTCAAGTTCGAAGACGCGCTCCTCATTGCAGACTCCTACAGTAATAGTCCAACTCCCTACTCAAAGACAATGGCCTCACTGACTGAAATGTATGGGCAACCTCACAAACTAGCCCTGCAGCGCATCAATGAAGTCCTGGCCGAGCCTCCAATCAGAAGTGGGGATAGTCGAAGTTTTCGCCTCTTCGGCCTCAAAGTCAGAGCTCTGGTCGGTATGTTAGATCAACTAGGCAAGGAGGGCAAGACTGAGCTGGATTGCGGGTCACACACTTCACGACTTCTGTCCAAGTTGCCGCATGAACTCAGAGCACAATTCAAGCGTTACATAGACCCCATCCGCACTCCGATACCTACCTTGGTGCACTTCTCTAATTGGCTTGAATACGAGGTCCGTGTTCAGGATGAGGACTATCAACCTTACCATTCACGGTCTCCACGAGACGAACACCAGAAGGGCTTCAAGCCCAAGTTGCAGAAGTCCAGTGCACGCCCTACCACAGTTTTGCTCGGCTCTGATCCTTCTCCTAAGTCACCTGAGTCTTCGTCACAAGTTCGATCTCACGTCAGCACTAAACTTGAGAAACCTAAGAAGTATTGCCCCTTTTGTGATGACATTCAACATTACTTCAATCAGTGTCCAGAGTTTAAGAAGTTTTCCACTGATCAGAGAGCGTCATGGATCAAAACTGGCAAGCGCTGCTGGAGATGTGGCAGAAATCACCTTGCTGCTCAATGCTATCTCAAGGCTAAGTGCCAGCAGTGTAATCAGACACACCTTGATATACTGCATGAGGTCAACACTCCCGCGACCAAATCAGCCCATCCAACCGCAGCGACTGGACAACCAGCTACCTACTACCTCGATCCAGACCTTAGGAGTAGCTGTGTATTGCTGAAGATGGTCAAAGTTCTTCTCCACAATGGCAAACATAGACTAGAGACTTATGCCATCCTCGACGATGGCTCTGAACGCACCATCTTGCTTCACAGTGCCGCTCAAAAGCTACACCTCAAGGGACAGAGTGAGGACCTGGCGCTCAGAACTATCCGTCAAGAGGTGAAGACTGTTTCAGGAAAGTCAGTGTCATTCTCCATATCCTCATCTGCCCATCCTCGGAAACAATTTCGCATCCACGAAGCCTTCACTGCGGCAGAGCTTGGCCTTTCCCAGCATTCTCATCCTGTCGAGGCCCTACAGAAAACATATCGTCATCTCAGAGGCCTCCCGCTACATTCAATCAGCCAAGCGCAGCCACTTCTCCTCATTGGTTCAGACTACCCCCATCTTCTCTCTCCAGTTGAGCCTGTGCACCTAGGTCCACCAGGGGGCCCCGCAGCATTGAAAACTCGTCTCGGTTGGACTCTGCAAGGTCCTGCCAAAGTCCTGCTGCACCAGACCTCCACCCCCCAGTGTCTCCTTATTAACACTCCCACTTCCTCTACTGACCTTCTCAGTCACGTGTCCAGATTATGGGAGATGGACATTCTTCCCTATCGTAGCGAAAAGCACATCACCAGGTCAAAACAGGATAAGGCGGCCATCAAACTGCTGGAGGAGAAGACAGTCAGAGTTAACATTGACAACGTGCAGAGATATGCCACCCCACTGCTCTGGAAGGAAGGTCTTCCTCCTCTCAGTGCCCCAAAGGAAGCTGTCCTGAGTCACCTACGAGGCACAGAGAGTCGTCTCGCCAAAGACCCAGTCAAGGCTGCATCATACAGCCAAGAAATCAATAAACTGGTGGATTCGGGTTACATCAAGAAGCTCACATCACCTGAGGACCAGAGCAGGCAATCATGGTATATCCCACATCACATGGTCCATCACAATGGCAAAGACCGCATCGTATTCAACTGCTCATTCACCTTCCAAAACACTAGCCTGAATGAACATCTACTTCCAGGGCCAACCCTAGGTTCCAGTCTCCTCGGTGTCCTGCTCCGTTTCAGGCAATATCCCACTGCGGTGAGCAGCGACATTAAGGGGATGTTTCATCAGGTCCGCCTCCTGTCTGAGGATCAGCCCTTCCTCCGCTTCCTATGGAGGGACATGAACCGCAGCAACAAGCCTGACATCTACCAGTGGCAAGTGCTCCCTTTCGGCACCACCTGCAGTCCCTGCTGCGCGACCTTTGCCCTCCAAAAGCACATCATTGATCACAGCAACCTTGATGAAGATACTCGTCTTTCAATGGAGAACTGTTTTTATGTAGACAATCTTCTTCAAAGCTTCCCATCCATCTCAGAAGCAAAGCAGCTCATCCGCAAACTTCAGACTCTGCTCCAATCAGGTGGCTTTGAGCTCCGTCAATGGGCCACCAACGTTCCAGACATCATCAGTCATCTGCCACCTGAACTCAAATCCGAGAGCAGAGATCTGTGGCTATCAATGGAGGGTGCAGATCCCCCAGAACGGACTCTCGGGCTGCACTGGCACTGCAGAACAGATACTCTCACCTATCGCCTTCGCCACACAAAGCAACCTGAGCCCACAATGCGCAACATTTACCGAGTCCTAGCTCAACAATATGACCCTCTAGGGCTACTCATTCCCTACACTACTCGGGCCAAAATCCTGGTGCAGAGCCTCTGGGGAAAGAAACGGGACTGGGACGATCCTCATCTTCCCGAGGATCTGCTCCAGCTGTGGCAGGCGTGGGTGAGTGAACTTCCATTACTTCCTAACGTAACTGTTAATCGTTGTTATGTCCACTCAGACACCGACCTCCCAGCGGCCTCCCAGAGCATCCACATTTTCTCAGATGCTTCAGAGAGGGCCTATGGATCGGTCGCCTACCTGCGTACTGTCAGCGCCGATGATGATGTCCAGGTAGCGTTCCTAGCGGCCCGTTCCCGTGTTGCTCCAGTCCGCCAGCAGTCCATCCCGAGGCTGGAACTCTGCGCTGCCCACCTCGGAGCCCAGCTTGGTGCAGTCCTGAAACGAGAGCTCACAGTCTCCATCTCCTCCGTCACCTACTGGACCGACTCCACCACCGTGTTGGCTTGGTTGCTGTCTCCTTCCTGCCGCTATAAGGTGTTCGTCGGTGCCAGAGTTGCGGATATCCAGGAATTAACTGAGAGCAGCTCATGGCGCTATGTCCACTCCAGTGAGAATCCTGCTGACGATATAACTCGCGGACTGACCCTCTCACAGATCCAGAGTCACAGCCGCTGGAGATCTGGACCTGCCTTCCTTCATGAAAATGAGTCAACCTGGTCTTCCTGTCCAGACATTACATGCCCTGATGATTCAACAGAGCTGCGCAAATCCAAGTTTTGTGGCGTCATCTCTACTTCCCCTCATACACCTTTACCTGACACTAGCCAGTTTAACAGCTTCCAAGAGCTACTGGAAGCCACAGTTCGAGCATGTCACGGGGCGGCCACAGCTGAGTCTTTCAGACAAGCTGAACTCTCTCTCTTCAGACAAGTGCAAAGTGACTGTTTTCCAGAGGAGTTTGCTCTCATCTCCTCCCAAAAGCCCATTCCATCCAGCAGTAGGCTTATCACTTTGGCCCCAGAATACGACCCAGAGACTCAGTTAATCCGTGTCGGGGGCCGACTAAGACGCTGTGAATCCCTCAGCTCAGGCACTTTGCATCCCTTTGTCTTAGACCCTCATCATCCCATCACTAAGTTGATCATTGCTGATTACGACAGCAAGCTTGCACATCCAGGCCCTGAAAGAGTCTTCGCTGAGCTACGCAGAAGGTTCTGGATCTTGCGAGGTAGAGAGGCTGTCCGCAAGCAGCAACACCACTGTCCAGAGTGCCGCAAGTGGCGCAGCCAACCCATTATTCCCAAAATGGCCGACCTCCCGCCTTCCAGTCTAAGGTTACACCATCCAGCTTTCTACTCAACTGGCATGGACTGTTTTGGTCCTTTCCTCATTAAAATAGGGAGGCGCAATGAGAAGCGATGGGGCATAATATTCAAATGCCTCACCACACATGCAGTGTACCTAGATCTGCTGGCCAGTATGGACACTGACTCGTTCCTCATGAGTCTACGCCGTTTCATCTCTAGACGGGGAAAACCTCACGAATTGCTGTCCGATCAAGGTACAAACTTTAAAGGTGGCAGCTCAGAACTTCAAGAGGCCTTCAACTCCCTTGCCCCCGCTCTGCAGTCACAACTCGCTAGCCAGCAAATCCATTTCCGCTTCAACCCACCTAGTGCCCCTCATTTTGGGGGTTCCTGGGAGCGAGAAATCCGCACCATCAAGTCAGCGCTGCATGCAATACTGGGATCACAAACGGTCACCGAGGAGGTCCTCAGAACCATCCTTACTGAAGTGGAGAGCATTGTCAACTCCAAACCGCTTGGTTACACTTCTTCTGATGTGGCAGACCCAGATCCAATCACTCCAAATGTGCTGCTGATGGGGCGGCTGGACCCATCTACTCCGCAGGTTGTTTACTCAGGTACAGAGCTCCTCAGTCGCCGCAGATGGCGACACTGCCAGGTCTTAGCGGATCAGTTTTGGATCCATTTTATCAGGAACTACTTACCATCTCTCCAGAGCCGCTCCAAATGGCAACAAGACCAAGAGGACATCCGTATTGATGACATTGTTCTTGTTGTTGACCAGCAGCTTCCGCGTGCCTTGTGGCTTGTTGGCAAAGTCACAGACGTTTTTCCTGGAGCTGATGGCAGGATTCGTATTGCTCAGATTCAGATCAAAGACAAATCCTACACCAGACCTGTCGCCAAGCTCATCAAGCTGCCTGCACTTCCTCGAGACATTCCTGACTGACTCGTGTTCAACTTTGCTGCCCAAAGTTGGGGGCGGCTGTTAATAAGGTTCTGACTTTATCTTGTGTTTGTGTTATTATAAGTTATTATCTGGTTTACTGTAGTGTCACTTTCTATTTTACATGTGCCCAGCAACAGTTAGGCCAATCAGCAATCTCCCTTTTTTTTTTCTCCACCAATCAGACAGTCTCCACTAGCGCAACCCCGAACTGTTGTCAGTATGCATGTAACTTTCATCGGAGACACTCGCTCCATTCCCGATCCGATATACAGTATCTAGGGGGAAATATCTTTATTCTTCAGTTCTGCTTCATGCGTCCATGAGAATGTGAGTCTATGTAAATATTGTTGTCTGTTCCTTGCTTAGATTAATGTCGTATGTTTACGATTCCTTACACTTTACTCTGCCTATTGATGTGTGCTTTCCTGGAGCTAAATAACCAAACCAGATTTAGGCTATATGATAGTTTCATACTTTCCCATATCTTTGATGGTGTTTAGAGTGATTTCACCGTGTTTTTGGCTGTGCGCATCATAGGCTTTAACTCTGATCACGTGACACCAGCATGCGCTCTCTGCATGTTTTCGGATGTGGCGGCGATTTAACCCCTTCTTAGCCAAATGTTATAGCGCTGAGTTTTGGTGGTTTCCAGCCAACCAGGCAGTTTAATAATTTATGTCTGTGCAATTTAAGACAGTATTATATGTACCAGTTGTATAGTATTTTGCACTTTTGAGATATATTGTTTATTGTTATATTCATTGTAGTGATTTAGACATCTTCTTTTTCATACCTCAATTGCATTTATTGTTACAATTGTGTATGCATACTTATTATTCATGAGTCTATTTTATTTTCTGTTTTATTTTAGAAACCATGAACAAAACTCACATCGTCTATGTCAAACTGTTTCATTAAAGAGTGGCATGAGAGTGTAAAATTCGTCCTCATTATTGTTCTGACCGGACAACCTGGGGAGATTGAGGATTTTGTATCAACCCTAAGTACAGTCCTTCTCAGAGGTCACAAGTTTGGGTCTCCTTCCCGACACCTCTTTTATAGAGAGGGTGAATGATCATTCATTATGGTTGTAAATGCTGCTTGATAATGGTTTTTGTTTATGCTTTTTTTTCTTTGTCTTAATATTAAGATAAAGCATTATTTTAATTTAGTCGGTTTTTTTTGTTTTGTTTTTGTATTATTTAAAACGTTATGTTTGATTTATCTTGTTCGATTGTGAATTGGTTTGGGTAGTTACTGGGGATATAGGTCTTGATAAGCCTAGGGCTTCTACCTATCCCTTTTCGAACAGGTTGATTATTAAGCTAAAAAAAAAAAAACTTGTTTATTTATTTGTATGGATATTTCATACGCATTGCTGTTTTGTTTAATTTTATTATTATTTTATTAATTGTTCGAAATAAAGATTTCATTCATTCATTCATATTGATTTTCTTGGACTGTCAGAGACCTGGTTAACTCTTTCATCTCCGGAGGCACTTATTGTTATGCCAGGATATAATGTTTTTAGGAAAGACCGAGATCATGGGAAGGGAGGGGGAGTTTTATTATATGTGAAAAGTACTATAAACTGCAAACAAATTGAATGGCTTGGTGAAACTGATATTGTGTTGATGTTAACATCTCACTTTCAGTTGAAATGACATTTAGTTTAATCTGTCTATATCGATAACCTTCAGCGAAGCTTGAGTTCTATGATCAGTTAAAAAATCTCCTCCATAGTCTGGATTTTAACAAGGAGGTCATATTGATCGGGGATTTTAATGTCAATTGGAGTGATAAGGGTGGTAGAAAAAAGCTAAAAAATATTACAGACTATTTTAATCTTACACAGTTAATTGAACAACCCACAAGAATAACTAATCGATCTGAAACTAAAATAGATTTACTGTTCACAAATAGACCAGAACGCATTACTAAGACCCTTAATTTAATGACAGGGCTGTCAGATCACAATATCATTCTTTTTGACAGGAAGCTAAAAAAATATAGTTTTCTCCCCTCAGCCAAAACAATATGTAAATATGAATCAGTTCCAATTGGTCAACAGGAAAACCTTGGGGTAGCATTAGGAGAGATTGCATGGAACGGGGTCCTCTCTAAAGGAGATCTGGAGAGTGACTGTGATCAACTTACGTCAACAATTAATAAAGTTATGGGACCCTACCTCAGAGAGCGGAGCCATAAGAAAAGCAGGGACACATTGCCCTGGCTAAATGTAGAATGTAGGAAACTTATGACATATTTTAAAAGACATTTTAATTTCTCTGAGCAAGCTCTCAACTGGATAAAATCAGACTTGTCCTGTAGAAAGCAATGTGTTCGTATTAATGACTCAAAGTCTCCATTTAGTGAATGTCCAGTAGGGGCCCCTCAAGGCTCCATACGTGGTCCGATCTTGTTCACACTTTATATTAATGACCTGCCAGAGGCATGTAAAAATGTTGATGTCCAGATGTATGCAAATGATGATGTAATCTTTACACATGATAAGAACTATTTAGAGATAGCATCCACACTTACATCAGCAATGGCTCACATTGATGACTGGCTCACTAAGTCATGTCTCTCAAAAGCGTCAGTATATGATGCCTTGGGATGAGAACGGGCTGATTTAAACACTAAAAAACAGTCTGTATGGCGTTCAGCCGTTCACCAAAAAAAGTATGAAGGTGTCACATTCTAATGTGTTCTTTAGAGGACAGGAGCTTGATATTGTCAATGAATTTAAGTATTTAGGAGTTATATATGACTCCACCTTAACATTCAAATATCATGTAAAAAAGGTGGTAAATAAAGTTAAATTCAGTTTGCAGAATTTTAAACAAGTTAGGCCATTTCTCTACACCAAAGCAGCCAAGTTGTTCCTATATACTATGATTTTTTCACATATTGAGTATTGTTTTATAAATTGGTCATTAACTAGCATATCGAGTCTTAAAACTATTGAATCTCTATTTAAGAAAGCCATAAAAACTTTTGATAAAAAGGCATTGTCATTTCCCCATTGCAATATTTTAGAGAGACATAATTTTTTAAGTTTTGACAATTTCAAACGTTTCAAGTACATTTGTCTAGTTTATAAGGTGTTCAATAATCTTGCTCCGCCTCCGCTGCATGTCTTTTTTCAAAAACTTGCAAGCGGAGGTAGTACACGGGCCTCTGTAAAAGGGGACTGTATGATACCATTTAGACGTACCACCTTTGGACAAAATGTATTGTCAATAATAGGCGGTAAATTTTGGAATAGCTTGCCCCTTGTGATACGAGAGTGTCCTACATTCACCACCTTTAAAACTCAATTAAAACAGTGGCTCTTAGAGAACCAGAGATGTACTCATTTTTAACTGTAACATTTATCAGTCATACTCACTGTTAAATTAAATGTAGTATAGTGGTGAATGTATAATGTCATTGTTATCATGAATTTTTGTCTTGTTTGTTTGTATTGTCAATGTATATTTTTATCTATGTGTACTGTTGTCATAGTGAATGAATGTTGTATGATTGTTGGTTATCCTTTTGTTAGTTTTTATGTTACCGGCCTAGGGACTGCAGATGAAAAGTAGTATCTTTTTACTAATTCTGGCATATTTACATGGTGTATTTTCATACAACAATGTACATGAATATGCATGGTCCCTATTAAATAAATAAATAAATAAATAAATTGAGGATATTGCAGTTAAAAATAGGGTAACATATCTTGGTATACAAATTGAATATAATAAAAGATGAATATATGTGTTCAGCAAACTTCAAACCTATTTTTACCAAAACACACACAAAAAAAAAGCAATTGCTGGTTACAAAGGGAACTGTCCTTAAAAGGCAGAAGAATCCTCACTAAGGCTCTCGTTTGGCATACGCAGCTCTGACTCTTTTTGTGATAAAAATAAAAATAAGTCTCATTACATGAGAAAATGAGTTATATTAAAGGATAAGTTCACTTCAGAATTTATTTTTCCTGATAATTTACTCACCCCTATGTCCTCCAAGATATTAATGTCTTTCTTACTTCTGGCGAAAAGAGATTAAGGTTTTTGAGGAAAACATTCCAGGATTCTCGTTCTCCGTGTTCATTAGTTTACGATCTGTCTAACAGTCCTGTCTAATACGTTATTATGATGCGTTCAAGTCATCTCGTATAGATCGTATTTACGTGTTGAACGCACATGAACGCCACCACAATGTCATAAATACGAGTGGGAAGCTCGGGTTGGGTGTCGCCAAGCCCGCAGCTCTACATATATCTGTCAGCGAGGCGCCTTGAGCCAGCGCCCAGGAGGAATCAACACTTCTAGTTGAGTGAGCCCTCAACCCGAACGGGCAAGGCACGCCTTGGGTTTGATACGCCAAGACAATAGCATCCGGTGGGCTAACCTCTGCTTGGGGACAGCCTTTCCCTTCTGCTGGCCTCCATAACAGAGCTTCAGGACCTCAGACCAGCTCTTTGTCTGTGTTCAGTCCACGTATAGGCGTAAAGTGTGGACGGGACAGAGAAAAGCCAGGGCTAGGTCTGCCTCCTCCAAGGGCAGCATTAGCAGGTTCACTACCTAGTCCCTGAAAGGAGTGGTAGGAACCTTCTGCAATTATCCGGGCCGAGGTCAACGTGAGAGTAAGCCGGCCCAAATTCTAGGCACAATTCGTAGACCGAAAATGCTTGCAGGTGCCCTACCCTCTTGATGGAAGCCAATGCAACAAGGAGAACAGTTTTCATAGACAGAATTTGTAAATCCACTGATTGCAGAGGTTCAAGTGGGATGCCGTAAGCACCAGAGACAAGTCCCAAAAGGGTATAGAGAGTGGGAGAGGAGGATTTTACCTTCTCACCCCCCTCAGGAACCTGATGATCAGGTCGTGCTTTCCTAACGACTTACCTTGAACTGCATCATCGTAATGTGCGGCAATCGAGGCCAACATACACTTTCAAGGTGGAGGGAAACAGCCTTCGCTGTTCAATCAGCCTTCAAACCAATCATTTCTGTTGAAATTTGGGTGTCCCCAAGCGGACAGCGGACAAATGGATAGTAGTGACATCAGTGGCAATCCACCTGTCACTCAAGTGGCCACACCCTTAATTATGCAGAACTTTAAGGCTTAATATAATTTAAACGAACAAGTTCGTCAAAATTCACCCCTCCGTCATAGTTTTCACAAAGGGCAAAATTAGCTGTATAGACCAAAACCACTTTTTGCACCAGGCTGTAAACATATTTTTCTGTTGTAAACTTGGGCATTTTAACATGGGTGTCTATGGGATTGACTCTCTTTTGGAGCCTGTCTTTAGCGGCCTAGTAGATGAAGTTTAAGTCACTTCCGTGTTGGATTCAAGAGAGAGACTGGAAGCGCATCTGTGCCAGGGGTTCCCTCGGTCAGGGAGTAAAACAACTAGCAATGCAACGTGTCCGGAGAGGCAAACAGATCTACGCCTGGGATGTGGTCTGAAGCGACCTCAGATGCTTCTGACTCCATAGGAGGAGATGGCGGGCGAGTTGCGACATGTAGACCACCTGTCCCACAAAAGAAAATATGCTTTGTTATCAATTACATTTTTTTCCTATGAAAATTTTTAAGTCTTCTCTGTCTTCTTCAAGGGTCATGAAAGACTAAACCAAATTTTCTGAGATTTTAACAGAGGTATGTGTGTTGAACACAATTGAAGACAATGTTCATTGTCTATTTTCATCTTCCGGGTTTAAAATCTTCATCGGCAGAGCACTATAGTACTTTGATGACTCATCGGTGTCTCATAATTATTCATGACTGAGTTTTCTTATCCAATGAGAAGACACTTGCTCTTAATTATTCATGACACCACGTGGAACTTTCCCAATGACAGACATGTCAAACTATGATATCGCGTAGTAGATGAGAATGGCAATGATGGGACGCGCGTTTGTTTTCGTGGTGCAAATGTTCCAGTGCATCTTTCCCTGCGATGCTGCCCGGGCTAGACTAACCCTAACCCTAACCCTGGCCATCAACCACGGACACATCTAATGGTGGACTTCGGCCTTGTACACCAATGCAGGTTTAGTCTTGCATGTATGCATGTACATTTATATGTTTTAAATATAATTATGATTACTGTAGGCTAATATATGTAGCAGGGCATTCAGTTACTTTTGAAAGGACAAAAATAAGGTGTCAGTGTATTTCATTAGACTTTAACTTTGTCAGATATAAAAAATAAAAAAAATCTAGCGTTTCCTCACGTTTTACCACTGATTTTTAGTGACAGTCGATATGCATGGGCCACTGGCGATGACAGTTCCCCCCCCTCCCAATTACTTACCCTCTGTTTTTACAATATTTTTTACATCTCCTTACTTAAATGAGATTTAACATTAATTTATCAAAGTTTGATTGGATTTATTAATTTATTTAGAAAATAACAATTAAAAATGTATGAAAATACCTGCATTATATGCATATTTACTTTCGAGGTGAAAATATGTATATAAAAAAATTATAACAGCAATATATTCAAGTGAAATTCGCGGAACATTTTGATTGATCAGCGATTCGACGTCCGAACGAACTGACTCCCTGAAAAAAAACAAAAAAACAATTCTGAGCTATGAATAAAAAATGATAGAATTCATTTCTTTTCTCATTTTATTTGTCTTATATCTTAGCATTTTAGTGTAGAATAAGTAAAGCTGTTTGTGGTTAGAATGACAATTTTTTTAAAGTTATATTTTTAGGTTGATTATACAGCTCTCAGCAGCGCTCGTCAATGTCAAAATGATCGAAATGGCCAATCAAATCAAAGAAGGCGGGGCTTACTTTCTCACTGTCACAAAGCAACGAGAGATCATGGAAAGATGTCAGTATTAGACAATTAATAGAAATGTTCAGCAACCAACAGTAGCCTAATAGTCTTGTGATGCAAACTAGGCCTAGGCCTACTCCACTTTTTTTTTATGAAATTTCGCCGTTTTTAATTATTCAAATTCAAATGATAAATTTATTATGAAAATCATTCATGTAATTCATAAATGAACGTGACAAGAAACGTTTGCATATTAGACATAGCCTACGAATAAGACTGAATGTGTGATTTTAAAATAGGCTAGCTTTAATTTTTATAGGCCTAATCTACAAGTAGACCTAGAACTTATTTTATTTAGGCTATTTATTCCCTGAAATCCCTTTTAATCCTTTAATTATTTAATTCCTATATTATATTATTATTATATAAGCGGAACTCCGCCTGAGGTCTAACTTAAGTTAACAAAACTTAACAGCCTAACTTAACTGGTTCAGTGAGAACGGCAGCATTTAACTTAAAAAAAACAAACACCTAAAATGCCTCGTCGACGTTCACACGATATGCGCTCAAACGAATCGGTTCATTTGAACGAACAATCAGAATCGTTAATGTGCCTAGACTAGACGATGACAGAAACAGATAAAACCGAAACAAACGAAGAGAAAGCTGCCAACAAAGAACGATTGTGATGTACAGCTCCAGCTCCGTCTTAATGTATTTACACGTTTGAGCATAATACATTACATATATCAAATAAAAGCTTCTGCTTTTGTTTTGAAGGAAACTGAGTTTTCCCCACTGGTAGAGAAACAGATCTCATTGTTTTCTCTCTTTAGTTGAGCATGTGAAAAGGTAAGTGTGGTTTTTGTGTGTGTGTGTGTGTGTGTGTGTGTGTGTTGGTTTGACTTCTTAAATGTATTTTTTTTTTCATTGACACTTAATGCTCATGTTATATGACATATAGGGCTATTGCTATTGTAATAATGTGTATTGTAATACGTCTGCATAAACGTTATATTGCGTGAGAGCGACACATTTAGAATACAAAAAGCATTGAATTTGAGCTCTCTCACATTTTAACTCCACCTGTGATATATGAATAATTTTAACAAATATGATTGCTTGGCAGACTTTAATAACTAATATAGAAAGAGTCGAACACTGTAGGCTACTAGTACCAAGACCGGTTTCTGGCCGAGTTGTAATTCGACACTTCGGCTGCGGGGAAAGAAAGGCTACAGGTTTGCTGGGAAGACATTCAAAACAAGTATGAGATGTTGCAGATTTGCTCAAAAGGTAGCCTGTGATCTATAGCTCCATCTCAGTGTATTTATTTGTGTATAGGCCTAATGCATTACATTTAATGCACTTAATGTGTGATAAAAACATTGAACAAGTTTTGCTTTTCAAAAATATTTCTTTGCTTTTTAAAAACATTGTATGAAATGCTGCTTTCAAAATGCTAAGTATGCTTGCATCCAGACTAATTTAGTATACTTCAAGTGTGTTAATGATTAGTTAACTTGAAGTGTGCTATTTTGAAACAACAAATTTTGTACTAAGTATATTTAATTTTAGTTGTAATTAAATTGTAGTAAAGCATAACTTCAAGTGTATTTAGTGTACTTTTCTGTACTAAATTGGAACAACTTCAAGTATATACTTGAAGTTCTTCCAATTTAGTATACAAAAGTACACTAAATGCCTGTAGGGACTAATTACATGCTTGATTAGAGATATTAAAGTGTACTTTATTTGTGTTACGAGTACATTACAAATTCATTACGAGTGTCTTCGAAACATACAAGCATAAACCATAAGTTTTACACACTTTGTCTTCAATAACAAATGCACATTATTAAATAAATAATACCTAGCTATGTACAAAATACCTCTGTACAGATAAAACGTTGTCAAAATGATTCCAGTTCACATGGATACGCGGAGGCGACAAAAAAATTATGTATTATGAATTTTTAAGGCCAGAAAAGTAATTTGTTGAGGTCAATTTGTAAAGAAAGACTACACGCCTGCGCACATATATATTCAAACGCGCATACCTATAGACTGAACACGCAAAACACATGTGCACTTTCAATGCATTGTTACAATGATCATTTCCAGCACTGTTAAAATAGGCTATACCTAAAATATATTTTTAATGAAGTGCAAATAAATACACTTTTAAAAAATAAACAGAATTTTCACTTCAAGTATATTTTCTAAAATCGCCTATATTTTTAGAAAATATAAAAGTACAATTATTTTAAAGTGTGTTAAAAGTTGTATTGTGAAAATAGGTAAAAGGTTAGTATATTTGCAATGTAGGCTACTATTGAAAAAGGGAATATATTTTCAAAAACAATAAAGTATACTTTTTTCACTAGGGTTAGCTAAAGAGATAGAATGCGTTTATAAATAGACTATTAAGAGTGAAATATGAGATAACATTGTAAATATAATAGAGATGATGTTACAATCACAAGCGAAACCAAACATCATTCAATCTTCGTCCCTCAGCTAAAATTAAATTATACTAAAACCACCTGTAGGTGGCGGCAAATGATCCTCTTAAGGTGTGAGTCATTGAATCATTCACTCTAACGATTCGTTCGATGTGTCTGATTCATTCAGGGACAAAGCAGAAGTGAGTGAGTGTGTGGTCATGTCATTCATTACAATGATTCTTCAAAAACGAACGAAACTGAAACCGTGTTGCTCGAAGATGCAATGGCTCTAATACTTGGGGACTGTTGGTTTTTTATTTAAGGGGCTACCGGAGGAGTTTTGAGATCTATCGTCAGAATAGACATGACCCTCCCTTCGCCAGCAATACAGTTTTCTATGTCCCTCCAAAATGATTGTGAAAAAAGGCATGACCCTCCCAGATAATTTATTGATTACTTCTGTACTGGTTTGCGCTTGCGCTTTAAATGCAAAAGAAAAGGCATGAGAGTCGGCTGTTTTTGTCAATTTTAAGTTTTAATTTGTACATTGTTAAATATTTTACCACTTGCTTGAGCAACTTAATATATAAATCTATATAGAGGTAATGCATTGAATAATACGTTGTTTAAATTGTGTTTAAACGTGAATACGTCTATTAAAGAGTGTTTATGTGTATAAAGAGAATCGCAATGCTGACAAAACTTTTTTTTTAAAATAAAAGTTGCTGATAACTTCTGGATTTGAAATAAAAATAGTGAGTAGGCTATGTGTTTGTGGTACAGCCGCGGATCAGTTACACACTGCAAACGCAGCATATGAAAGCACTATAGCGTGTGCTGCTCCTGCACCGCACACACACTGCACACGACACGGAGGATGTGTGAAACGGGCGTTAACCTCTGCTTTCTCATCTTACACATCACACTCCACTGTTATGGTGGCCATTTCAGTAGATTTACTCACTAACATTGTTGTGGAAACATAATAAGCATGGAAACTAAAAGATGGTAGTATCGTGCAACAGCGCACATTCTATCAGCTGCAGTTCTGGCGCCTCAGTCCCAATCCTGTAAAACTCGACGTACATTCACATCACATGTTAATGCAGCGGTAGAGTTACACTCACAGGACACTGCATTTACTCACAATCACAAAAGTTCATTATTTGCTCGTGCTTTAAAGCTTTGCCGGGTAAACATTTCATTGGCGTTCTGTTCTGACATGATGCACTTTTTCTGAGCGTGTACGCCCCGAAGCGCGCACGCACTGTCAAACAGCGCCAAACGGGATTTTTGTTTGGTCAGACGCATCTGATAGCGATGGAAAAACATGCACAAAACAAGCCACTTTGAAATTTTGCTGTTTTCATGAATACAAAAGTTGGGTGACCCTCCCCTAGACTACAAAAAGTTGGATGACCCTCCCCTCAACAAAGAATAAAAAGATATGACCCTCCCCTATTTTCCTCCGGTGGTCCATTCCATAAATACCGAACGGCCCCTTGGAATGATTTACGTTGGCGAATTAGAGGACAATATTGTGTCCAAGACGTAAGCCGCCTATTAACTTAGTTTATTGAATTGCTGTTTAAAATCAATATAGCATTTGCAAACGTGCACTGTAAAAATAAATCTGTAAAATTTACGGTAAAAACTGGCAGCTGTGGTTGCCAGACATTTACCGTAAAAAATATGGTACCAACATTTTAGGTTTTACAGACTTAAATTTACAGCAAAAAAAACAAAAAAACATATATAATTTGTTGACAATGTTAATTTACCGACGACCCATTGAAGAACTAATATGTGTTTTGTATCATTGAAATATACTGACGACCACCAATCACAGCAGTGATGAGTCACATGATGAATCAAAACTCATCACAAGCAGCTTTTCCACAAACTGAGAAAATTAAAACTTATTTATAGAAGCTGCACAGTCTCATCTATCTTTAAATTACAGGAACGTCTGTCTGTCTGTGTGTCTGTCTGTCTGTGTGTGTGTGTGTCTGTCTGTCTGTCTGTCTGTGTGTGTGTCTGTGGAACCGTTAGTCCGATGGATTTCAAACTCGACAGGTGTCTCGCTACGGGCACGAGTAAGTGCAGTGCCAAGTTTGACGTTGTTTGGATGAGAAATGCTAAAGATATCGTTAAATATATCATTTTTAAAAGGTTGTGGTTTAAAAATAAACATTCTGACATTAGAAGGTTGTATCGGTCAAAGAAGCCCCAAGAAGGTTGTGGTTTAAAAATAAACATTCTGACATAAACACTCTTGTCAGCTACACTGTTTACTTCTGAATATTATAGTTTGGTTCCAGAACGTGATAAATCCATTTTGATTAATTTGAGTAAAAATGTGTTCTCTTACGAGAGGTCTCTCGTACTGCGTAAGATATCTTACGCTCGGGGAAAATCCTTTTTCCGCGAGATATTGAAGCCAAAAATTATCCTTAATTTTGTAATAATGCAAAACGCGTTGCGGCAGCATGCAGACATAGGCGAGGCAGCTCGCGCGCCTATTGGCTGCTCTGCGGCAACTGCAGCAGCCTATCGAGCGAGGCCTGGCGTGACGCCAGACCCAATCAGGGCACTTCGCGCCCGCTGCGTCACGTACCGCCGAAATGGGCGTGGTCTAGGCCTATAAATACCGCTCGCAGGCAGCTATTATCTGATTTTTCATCCTTCAAGCGAAGCACATGCATCGCTGGAGCTGGAGAAGAAGCCGCGCCGTCTGAGAGAGAGCACCTTCAGCGGGACGAGTCACTGAAGTCGCTGGCCGCGCCGCCTTCCTGCCTTCCTGCTGCGCTTTCCGGCGCTTATATCCTTTCTGTTACACTGTACTCTATTTGTGTGTGTGTGTCGCCGCCGCGACACACATTCTAAAAGAGCTAGCGTCTTTTTCAAGATGCCTTCCTGCGGCTCGTGCAGAGCCACACTCAGCGACGGGGACCGCCACGTGGTTTGCGTTTCCTGCCTGGGTGAGGAACATGCAGTTCTCGCGCTCGCTGACGGCGGCTGCCCTCACTGCGAGCTGATGGCAATGGCGACTCTGAGGACTCGCCTGGCCTTCTTCACCGAGACTGCTCCCCCGCCCGCCGCGGCGTCGCGCCGTAAAAAGCGCCGTGCCCAGCGGGCCCCGGAACCCTCCCTCAGCCGCCAAAGCTCGCCGGTTCGCCCGCTTGCTTCCCCGGCTTCGTCAGCCTCGCTTCCTGACGGACGGCGGCCGCCGTCTGCCGCCGCTTCCGTTGACATCGCTGATGAGGAAGCCCTGCTGGGAGAGGATGATTCCTGCTCTATCCTGGCGTCAGGCAGTGAGGATTGGGCGGGCTCTGAGGACCCCACGCCCCCTGCCCGCACGTCGTCAGGCAAGAGAGCGTCCATCGAGACGGAGCTCATGCGAGTACTCGCACAGGCCGCGGCGAGCCTCGGCCTCGAGTGGTCTTCGCCTGAGCAGCCTGCTCACAACCGGCTGGATGGATTTTTCCTGCCTGGGGAGCGCGCTTCGCCTGCGTCCAGACCGGCGCCTTTTCTTCCTGAGTTGCACGAAGAAGTCGCCAAGTCCTGGAACGCCCCCTATTCAGCTAGAGTGCGTCCTGCTGTTTCTTTGGCATTCTCCGCAGTTGACGATGCCAAAAACAAAGGATACCTTTCGCTGCCGCCGGTCGAAGAGGCGATAGCGGCCCGCCCTCCGCTGGACGGCGCGCTAAGTCGGCCCTACCCTCTAAAGCTTGCCGCACGACGTCAAGCCTGCTCCGCCGCGCTTTCTCCGCCGCCGGGCAAGCTGCGTCAGCGCTGCACACCATGGCAACGCTTCAGATCTTCCAGGCCGATCTCCTCCGTAAGCTGGATGAGGAAGGACCTGACGTGATCTGCGTGCCGGACTTAAGAAGTGCCACGGACCTCGCTCTCCGTGCTACTAAGTCTGCAGCGCAGGCCATTGGACGGAATATGGCCTCTCTCACCGTGACTGAGAGACATCTTTGGCTGACGCTCTCGGAAATGGCCGAGTCTGAGCGCACCGCGTTCCTCGACGCCCCGCTTTCCGCCACAGGCCTCTTTGGATCCTCCGTCAAAGATCTGCTCCCACTCATCCGGTCGCCGCCCCGCCGTGCATGGCCCGCGACCTAGGATTACGGTGAAGCCCGAGGCCCCGAAGTCGTCCTAGCACAGCTAGGAAAACGACGGTGTTCAAGTCCCGCTGCGGCCAGACTCACACCAAAGCTATTCGCTCGTCCAGTTCCAGCAAATGTGACTGTTCCAGTGTTTTCTGCAGCCAACAAGCCGGTTCTGTCACCCGCTTGCCTGCACACAAATGCCGTTTTCACGGCTACCCAGATAAATCCCCAAAAGAGTGTATTTTCTGGTGTCCCGGCCACGGCCGATGGTGTCTCATGTGTAGTTAGAATGCCCACTGCCCAGTGCCCATCCCTACACACAAGCACAGCCTGTCACACAGGGCTCGCGCACATAAAACCGACTCAGATCGGTTGCGCTTCAAACATGGTGAATGTGCCCACTACCCAGTGCCCACTAACACCACGTTATGCATGTCTCACGGTTTCTGTAAAAACGAAACCAACGTGCACTCGCTTCACGCAAGCGAACGATGCTTTCGGTGTGATAAATGTGCCCGCTGTCCTGCGCCCACATCCACACATAGACATGACAGTTCCCACGGGAACCGCCCAGCCCTCCCCCTCGCGGTTGACCACCGCAGAGGAGTCGAGCGCGGGCAATCTGCCCGCTGTTATCAGCGCGCCCCATGCCTCAAATGTCACGAGCGCGACGCTTGTGTTGCAGCACGCCGAAGCTTCTCCATCGCTGAGCGAGCGGAGCGCGCTTCGTATTCAACCCCTAGCTATCCATGCGGACGCATGGGCAAAGCTGCCCGGGGTTTCGAAGTGGGTGCTGAACATTATAAAAAGAGGCTATTCGCTACAGTTTCGCCGACGCCCTCGCCGCTATGCGGCGCGCGTCGAGACCACGGTAAAAACAGAAGTAGCACATTTACTTCGAGCTGAAGTGGCGAAACTATTGAGCAAAGGGGCCATAGAGCCTCTCTCTCAAGTTCAGAGCGAAGGAGGGCTATACAGCAGATACTTCCTGGTACCGAAAAAAGACGGGGGTCTCAGACCCATACTAGATCTAAGGCAACTGAACAAAGTGCTTGTGAAGCGACAGTTCAGGATGCTCACGACCAGACAAATCCTTGTGCAGACTCGCCAAGGAGATTGGTTTGTGTCAATAGATCTGAAAGACGCGTATTTTCAAATACAGATAGCGTCACGTCACAGGCGATATTTGAGATTCGCCTTCGAGGGCCAGGCATATCAGTAACAGTCCTGCCGTTCGGTTTGTCCCTGGCACCCCGTACATTTACGAAGTGCATGGATGCGGCGCTCGCACCCCTCAGAATGAGAGGCATGCGAGTACTGAACTATTTGGACGATTGGCTGATTCTAGCGCAATCTCGCGCAGTGCTCATAGAACACACGACCATTTTACTCGATCACCTCGAGGATTTGGGTCTCAGTGTCAATTGGGCGAAGAGCTCTCTGTCACCCAGTCAGAAGATATCTTTCCTGGGCACAGAATTGGACTCGCTGTCCATGATAGCGCGACTATCACCACAGCGCGCGGTAGACATTCAACGCACAGCGAACTCGTTTCGCTGCGGCGCGTCTGTCCCGCTCAAGAAATTTCAGAAGATGCTAGGTCTCATGGCCTCAGCATCATCAGTGCTCCAGCTGGGCCTGCTCCGCATGCGCCCGCTGCAGTTTTGGCTGAAAGCGCGAGTCCCACGCAGAGCGTGGGCATCCGGTTCGCTTCGCCTCAGGGTCAATCAGAAGTGCGTCACAGCTCTGAAACCTTGGAGAGCGAACGACTGGTACCAATCAGGTGTAAGCCTGGGGACTTCCTCGAGGGTGAAAGTGGTGTCCACGGACGTGTCCACCTCGGGATGGGGAGCGCTGCTCGAGGGCAGACCGTTCTTCGGCCAGTGGTCGGAACGGGAAAAGCTCCTGCACATAAACTGCCTCGAAATGCTGGCAGTAGACAACGCGCTGACGCGTTTTTGTCCCCAAATAAAAGGACGCCACGTCTTGGTCCGTTCGGACAACATGTCTGTGGTGTCCTACATAAATCGCCAGGGCGGCCTCAGGTCCAAGAACCTGTACAGGCTGGCAGAACGCCTCCTGGTATGGGCTCAGTGCAACCTGCGCTCGCTCAGAGCAGCGCACGTGCCAGGGCTCCTGAATATAGGACCGGACAGACTGTCCAGGAACAATGTTCCGGCAGGCGAGTGGTCTCTACACCCACAGACAGTCCAACTGCTGTGGAAGAAATTCGGCAGAGCGGAAGTAGACTTGTTCGCGTCTCAAGAAAACGCTCACTGTCCGGAATTTTTCTCCAAGAGCAGGGACGCGCTGGCCCATGTGTGGCCCCGCCGCCCGCTCTATGCTTTTCCCCCCGTCTCTCTCCTGCCTCAGGTGATAGAACGGATCAGGGAAGAAGGATGCTCAGTATTGCTGGTGGCACCGTTCTGGGAAAACCAATCTTGGTTCCCAGTCGTGATGCAGTTAGCAAGTACTGCCCCGTGGCCAGTACCAGTGAGGAGAGACCTCCTCTCACAGGCCCACGGCTCGATCTGGCATCCTCACCCGGAACTATGGTCCCTTCATGTCTGGGCCATCAACGGGTACATGTTGGACTCCCTAAAGGAGTATTAAACACGATCACGCAGGCTAGAGCTCCGTCTACGAGACGGCTCTACTCCTCGAAATGGTTAGTGTTTTCGGGCTGGTGCACAGCCCGTGGTGTGTCACCCACAGACTGTGGTGTGACGGAGGTGCTTTCCTTCCTACAAGAGCTGTTGGATGAGGGCAGGGCCCCCTCCACGCTCAAAGTTTATGTGGCGGCTATAGCAGCGTTCTCAGGAACAACGCTTGGTCAGTCAATAGGAAGGAACGATTTAGTCATCCGCTTCCTTAGAGGGGCTAAGAGACTGAATCCTCCCAGACCTCCCTCAGTCCCCGTATGGGACCTTTCTACGGTTCTGGAAGCCATGAAAGGTGCGCCATTTGAGCCTTTACAGTCAATTGATTTGAAACACCTGTCTTTCAAGACAGTGTTTTTGCTGGCTCTCGCTTCAGTGAAGCGCATAGGGGATCTACACGCGCTCTCTGTGAGCGCGGCGTGCATGGAGTTTGGGCCTAATGACTCAAAAGTTATACTCAAACCTAAGCACGGTTATGTTCCAAAATCCCTCAACACACCGTTTAGGGCGCAGGTTATCTCCCTGTTAGCCCTACCGGTCCCTGATGAGGAAAGAGACGCGAGCCTCCTTTGCCCAGTCAGGGCATTACGAGCTTATGTGTCTCGCTCGTCTGTTTTCAGACAGACGGAGCAGCTCTTTGTTTCATTTAGCGGACGTTCTAAGGGACTAGCCGCGTCGAAACAGAGCCTATCCAGATGGATAGTTGATGCTATAGCGCTGGCATACGCCTCCAAGGGCATGCAGTGCCCGTTGGGTGTCAGAGCGCACTCCACGAGAGGCATGGCCTCTTCGTGGGCCTGGTCAAGTGGGATTGCCTTGCAAGATATTTGTATGGCGGCAGGCTGGGCCTCCCCGTCTACATTTATAAGGTTTTATAACCTAGAGGTTCCCGCCCTGCAGGCCAGGCTGCTGTCGGTCTAAGTTTACCAGTATTATCTGACCTGATGCTATCAGCTCAGAATGCTGCGTCTACTGAGCACAGCTCAATGTTCGACAGTAAAAAGTAGCAGCACGAGATGTGCCTGGGCAAACTGTGTAAGACCCACATTCCCCCATCAGTTCAGGCCGTACCCCGCCCTGTCTGTATGATGAAATTCGCGTCTCAGCGACGCTGCCATATGTGGAAGAGTGCGGCTTCGCCCCTCCCTCTTCCCGGACTCCCTGTGAGTTCCCTGAGTGATTGTGCACTATATGTACCCCGGGCTTTCGCCCTTGGGTCTTTGGTGTCAGATCTCAGCATGCACGGCGTTTTGCATTGGGTCCCCTAGCGTAAGATATCTTACGCAGTACGAGAGACCTCTCGTAAGAGAACGTACTCGGTTACTAACGTAACCTCGGTTCTCTCTAGAAGAGGGAACGAGTACTGCGTATCTTGCCGTGCATGCACACGCTCTGGTTGCTTCGATGATGAAAAACCAGATAATAGCTGCCTGCGAGCGGTATTTATAGGCCTAGACCACGCCCATTTCGGCGGGACGTGACGCAGCGGGCGCGAAGTGCCCTGATTGGGTCTGGCGTCACGCCAGGCCTCGCTCGATAGGCTGCTGCAGTTGCCGCAGAGCAGCCAATAGGCGCGCGAGCTGCCTCGCCTATGTCTGCATGCTGCCGCAACGCGTTTTGCATTATTACAAAATTAAGGATAATTTTTGGCTTCCTTAGAGGAATTTCTTCTAGAGAGAACCGAGGTTACGTTAGTAACCGAGTACGTTTTCTTTACCAAGAAAGTGGCAAGATGAAAACGACTATTTTCTGTTTCAAACTTTCACATAGCATCTTTAGGTTATAATAACATAAAAAATTAAAATCCAGATTTTGATTTTCAAAGATCTATCATAAAAACTGATTATTTCCCCCCAAAAATGCAATAAATTCATGACACTTTTTTTCCCAAAATGCAATTAATCCATTGAATCAATATAAAAGTTATTTTTTATCATATTGAAACTGTTGGAATCAGCCGTCGCCAAGAAATATCTCCTGAACGTTTTTGACGGCGATCAGCTCACAAAAACGGATTTTGCACAGGCACTTTGCACTGTTCCCTGAATCGACATGCTTATTCATTTGTGGATGTTAACTGAATCTGTAAGTCAGCTATGCTGTTTACTTCTGAACATTATATTTCATTCTGGTGCGCTAAAACGTTATCGCTACTGCGTAATAGTAGCCTATGCTATTCACCAACTAAACATATCCTATTCAATGCGGGCATCATTTGTAGTTGCCTATTCACAAACTGTTTGCTCAAGCATAGCGTTTTCTCGGAGTTCACTGTGTGCTTTCTACCATGTACAAATAAAAATGTCACTGAACTTTTGCTGTGTAATTGTAACAATGAGCACTCAAACACACCAAACCAACAATTACTAAAAACACACACAAAAACTGATTTTGCACGGGCATTTTGCACTAGTTCACATAAACACTATAAACACCATCATGGTAACACACATGACATTTTAAAAATGCAATAAACAATTTAACAACATTAATTGTAACATAAAACCATAATGTACATAACTGATATAAAAAACTAAGAAAACTATGAAGAAACAATTGTTCCAACAAAAATACATAAAATGTGAAGTGTCACGCAAGGAATTGTGGTCAATTTACAGGTTTTCACTGTAAATTATACAATGACTTGTTCTTTTTCACTTCCAAAAACTGTAAATATAATAGTATTTTTCTGTAAAATTACATTAAATTTACGGTTAGATATGACAGTTATTCACCGTGTATATAGTACAGAAACTTTCTGTTGACCAGTTAACAGTCTTTTACCGTTAAAATCACAATCTTTTTTTACAGTGCTGATATTCTGGAAAACAGCACTGTTGTTTGTGTGATATAGCCTAATAAATATTAAAAACAAGAACTTATACAGAGACTTTTTTTTTTTGCACCATATCTTGGTTTTTTGAAGCATTTTTATTAATTTTGGTGGAAGGGCTCTTATGATAAAAAGCTACTCACTGTTGGGTTAAAAATAAGCCAACGAGTAACCCAATTATGGGGTGGTATACCACCGTCCCAACTGCTGGTTATTTTAACCCAATGCATTGGTTTAAAAGCCAGTTAGGTTAAAAGTAACACAACAGTTAGGTTATTTATTTTTATGACATTTTATTAAATAAAATACACTTTGTTTTCAAATACAGTTTGTTTATTTGTATAAAACAATAAATATGTCTCAACAAATGTCATTTTAAAATGACAAACCTAATATTGGGGAGTCTAGAATTTAATGTAAATATAGCCTACATAATTGTGTACATACAACATATGTAACCCAACAGCCCAACAGTTAACCCAACAGCCGGGTTATTACTAGAAATTACCCAACAATTTAAAAAATGACCCAACATTTTTGGAAAACAACCAAACATAGTGACCCAATATGTGTAACCCAACGCTTGGGTTAAAAAAAAAAGAACCCAAAAGAAAAAAACTAAAATACCATAAAAATCACCATAAACTGCATTGGCTCAACGCAATGCAAACCCAGACTGCAATATAGTGTCGGCAGATCCGGTACGCGTGGAATCCATACCAGATGTGGGCCGACACTATGTTCCTGTCTGAGAAGAAGTGCAATAATAAAGTGTGTATTTTAATTTTCCACAGGTTGAAGATGTCGAACTGCACCCTAAAAATCAGCGCTGGCATCCAGAGTATTCATCTTGCCTTACTGATTCCCACCTTCATCCTCGGTGTCCTGGGAAACATATACGTCCTAGTGATGTTCTGCCGGCGTCCCAGAGTGGACTGGACCTACATGAACATCTACATCACCAACATGGCCATCGCAGACTGCGTCGTGTTGGTGCTCCTTCCCATCCGCATCGTGTCCTATGAAAACACATGGGAATTTTTCAAACTCTGGGACCACAGCAATAAAGAGCTGTGTTACATACTTGTGTCGGTTTATTACATCAACATGTACGTGAGCATCTTCACCGTCACCGCGATAAGTGTGGTGCGATACGTGGCCATCAAGTATCCCATGAAGTCCAGGTCTATTTTATCCCGTAGGAACGCTCTGGTGGTTTGCGCGCTCATTTGGTTGGTCACGTGCTCGTTTAGCGCGGCATTTCATCACGTCGACGATCCGAAGAATAACAAACCGATCAAATGCTTTCAGAAGAATAAAGAAGAGGTCTTACCGCTATCGTTCATTCTCGTGCTGGACATCGTCGGGTTCCTCGTGCCGTTTCTCATCATGTTGTTTTGCTCCGTTAGAGTCATTTACACGTTGAGGAAACAGTTGGAAATCGGATCCCGTGCCGAGAAACTCCAGTGCGTGTTCATCATCACGGCGAACTTGATTGTGTTCGTCGTGTGTTTTTTCCCTGTTCACTTCGGGTTTTTCTTTAAATACATCGCGCAGGCTTCCGAGTACAGTTGTGACGTGCAGTCTTTCGCGCATAATTTCGTTCACTTCGCGATGTTCGTCTCCAGTATGAACTGCGCTTTGGACTGTTTCAGTTATTACTTTGCCACCAAAACATCGTGGTTATTGTGCTGCGCGAATAAAACTAGGAATGAAGAACATGAATGTGATTATAGCAAGGTTTCACGATAACTTAGCACTAATTCAAACACATTTTGACAATGCTGTCAATTGATTAAAAATGTAGGCCCCTATTGGTTAATCGCACCTAACATTACAGTTTTAATATATTTTAGTGCTGGGCAACGATTAATCGCATCCAAAATAAATGTTTGTGTTTACATAATATATGTGTACATTTACATTTAGTTATTTAAAAGACACATTTGTCCAAAGCGACTTACAATTTAAGACTAAATTAAGCAAGTCATCGTGAAGAGGCAAAAACAACGCAAGAAGTGCTCAAAATACGAAGTTCAGGCATTGTTCAGAGTAGCATAAGCCCGATAAGGGAGGATTAAAGGAAAAGGAAAGAAATTATTATTTTTTTAATTTTGTTTTTTTATGAGGTTAGCTCACAGAAGAGATGAGTTTTCAGTTGTCTTTTGAATGTGTAGTGTATATATATAAATACACACATATGCATGTATATATTTAAAAAATATGTTTGCATGTAGGCTATACTGTATAGCTATATATTTAGGCCAATACATACTTTATATTATAAATATTTTATAAATAACAAATTGTTCTTAAATATATACATGCATGTGTGTATTTATATATACAACATAATTATATGTAAACACAAACTTTTATTTTGGATGCAATTAATCGTTACCCAGCTTTAATATTTTAATACTTTCACACTGAATCTCCAAAGTAATGTAGAAACAACATACAGTATTTTTTAAATATTTGTTAATTGCGTTAAATATTTTTAATGCATTAAACAGATTTTTTTTTTTCTCTCCTCACACTAACATACAAATCTATGCAAGAAATAGCCCCTTTCTTCCATCTGTGACTGAGCCTGTACGCGCCTTCCCGTTCCCTTCGGTCTACTGATTCGCTTTAGCCTCCCTGTAGATTAAAATCTATGAGAGAGCCGTCTCTGTTGCTGCACTCAGGTTACGGAATGCACTTCCTCTTATTGTTAGGGATCCTCCCACATTAGCCAGTTTCCAGAAGTTGTTAAAAACTCATCTTTTTAAAATTGCTTATAGACTGTCATGATTAGTATTTTACTGTGTTGTACTCTGATTATTCTTGTACTTCTGTATTTTATTTGCTTTTACTATCTGTAGCGCTTTGGGTTTTAGAAAAGCGCATTATAAATAAAATGTATTATTATGATTATGATTAAAAAAATAATAATAATCTTTATACTTTCAGGATCTGCCAGTTTCATCAAACACTAATTTTAGCAAACACTTGTTTAATTAAAGCATATTATAACACTAGTTTTATTTCATAGTACACATTATATATGTGTGTACTTTTTAAGGCTTTGTTAACGATGTTTACTGATGTGTTTCTGTACATTGATCAGTGTCTGTGTGCTGAAGATGTATTGCTCATCAGAGTGTGTTTTGTGTCGGTACGCCATCTGTTGGACAGACAAGCTTCTGTTTTTAACCTGCCAATGACTAAATGCTGCACCATCAGTTCAGTTGGAAAAATAAAACATGCACCAAGAAAGAGTCCAAACGCAGTTTATTTTCCCTCCAGGATTGAGGCGCTCAGGGTTTTGTGATGCTCAGGGTTCAGCTGTCAGAGACACTCACAGGCGTCGCTTCACTGAAGCTTCTCTGATAAGCACAGAGCTGCAGAACTCCTGGAATACAGAGAACACAGAGATTTACACAACAACCATGTACTGAAAACCGGGAAGGTTTGTCTGTTGCATTTTTCGCATCGACGTCAATGTTGTCAAAATGATCCCCGTTTACACGGATCTGCGAAAACGACTAAAACGCTGTTTAGTAGTTGGTGATGAATCATACGACTCACTGAATCGGTTCGTTTGAATCACTGAGTCGATTCTGTTGAGTAGATTCACCAATTCATAAGTTTGATTCAATTATTCGCTTGCATCATCACTCTTAGGGGGCATTTACACACCATTTCCAACTAATAACTGAAAACGTTTTATGCATTTTGACCATTCAAATCAAATTTTATCAAATGTTTATTACAAATTGCATTTGAAATGTAAACTTGAGTAGCAAAAATGGTTTGAGTTGGTCAGTTCAATTCATTCAACTGACTGATTTAATGATCGATTCCGAAAGGTTTCAAACAGTTTGAATCGATTAAGTGAAACAAATGAAACTCTGATTCAATGATTCATTTGAATTTGTCGACGATCTCCCAAAACCTGTCGGCGAGCGAAAATCAGGCCTAAAATCGTTGTGTGAACTCAGCATTAGACTCCATCCTATAAGCATTTGCTATGACTAATTTAAAAGAGAAGAAATTTAATAATATTATCCATTATTATATTTATTATAAAAAATGGGAGTAGAACATTTTATTTGAATATAAAAAAAAAAAAATCTATTCCTTAAATTGGATTTTCAAAAAGCATTTTCTGTTTGTGCACATGGATATTTGACCTGCTGCCAGAGCCAGTATGGTGCCGATCCATCCCAGAATATAAGACCATGAGAACCTCCAGCCGATGTAGCGCTTCCCGAAGAAGTTGACGGTCATCCCGGTGTAGATCGCCAGAGCCAAGAGCGCGAGAAATCCTGCGGGAAAACAGCAATGACAACACTGCCAAACGACACGTCACAGAATCAGTGTTTAAAACATTTAGTTTAACCCTCATCCTTCCCTCAGGTCATTTTGACCCGGAATTTCTTAAAATTTTTACATTTAAAAAAGTAACAAATCCAAGTAATGAATGGGATACGAGGAATGCTTCAGTACACATAGAAAAACCTAAAAATGTTCAAAATTCTAACTAAAAATGCTAAAACTTTACCAAAAAATTAGTTTATAATGTCTACATGTGTATCTGAATGCATACTGAAGCTGAACTGACTTTCTAGAGTCATGAAATATCATGGTTTTTTTTGTTTTTTCCCCACACAAGTTCAGCAAAGACACCCAATGTAAGATATTTTGAGCTGAATTAAAAGGGTTATGCATGAAATTGTGAGTTATTTTGAATTAAAAGTTAAAAGAATGTGAGGAATGTGCTTAAATTACTAAATGACTACTTATTTATTGATTAAATCTAGTAATTTAACGGTTAATAAAATTGCATTAAAAATAGAAAAAATATGATCAAAATTAAATTAAATAAGCTTCTGGACCAAAAAAATTAGGTATAATTTTAGGGCTTCGGGTCATGTTGACCCGCGAGGGAAGGATGAGGTTTTTAACTGAATGAAATGTCATCTTTAATGAGTGTTGTAGTGTTTGGTCACCGGACAGAAGCAGAGCGATTCCTCCGGCCCGCACTCGTTTGCTTCGGCCTCGTTTAGACGCAGTGATGCTCAGAAGCACTCCAGCAAAACAGCCCAGCAGCGACAGCAGCATGAAGGCCCGTGTGGCGTCCCAGAATGCTGCGGGGCAGAAACACACACTTTACACACTAACAGGTTCAGAGCATTCTGGGATACTCAAGGTCCTGCAGGAATCTATAAACTGCTGTATGAAAACAATTAATGTATGATGGATTGATTAGTATTTTTGTGCATCGTCATAGAAACTGAATAAAAATTATTTTTAAAAGAAAATTAATTATTCAAATTATATAAGAATTCTTCCAATGCTGATATAATCAGCTAGACTTTTTTGTTTCTTTTTTTATATTTTCATTTTCATAGAACATGCCATGAAATTCTATTTTTGAAAAATAAAAATACACATTTCGACCAACCCAGAAGGATAAGGATGAAAAAAAAAAATATATATAATTATATATATATATATATATATATATAATTGTAATTTTTGCAAGTGTCCTGTAGTGTATCTGCAAGACTGTCCTCACCCACGGTGAGCGTGTGGGCGTGGCACTTGCGATTGATGCAGAACCTCCAGAGGCCATGATTGGCTGCGTTCCCTGAGTAGCGATACTGCATCCAATAGTCTGTTGCTGTGGAGATGATGAGGAGCACGAGGGCTACCACACCACACAGTGAGGCCCCGCCTACCAGAGTGAACACCATCAATGAGAGAGTCCTGCACAAACACACACGGTAAACACACACGGTTAATTAAACATCTCAGGCTTAAAGTTTCCTTGATTGATTCCTTAAATCACCAGCAAAAAACATAGTGTCACAAATCAAGCCTCTGTGGCTCCCTTTGATCACCACCAGAGGGCTCCCTCACCGGAGTACTAACTTTGACTCAGACTACATTTCCCATTATTCCGTGCCTGGTGCTGATTACCCTCACACCTGATCCCCATCCCATGGACTATTTATGTCACACACACACACACACACTCACTACGATGTCTTGTTCTAGGGTACAAGGATCTTGTATACCCCTTTTCCACCAAGGCAGTGCTGGTGCCGGTTCGGAGCCGGTGCCGAATCGCGAACCAGTTCTTTGTGTTTCGACAGCCAAAGAACCGGTTCTCGGCCAGGAAAATTGCACCAACTCTTTGCTGGACTAGAACCGTTCTTTTACCACGTCATGCTAATGTCGGAGGCTGGGGGTGGGGTTATTGTCGAACTTCTTCTCGAACGTAACCTCCGTCTATAGTAATCCAGACGAGCAGCACAAAATGTGTTCTAAACGTCTTTTTCTGACCCCAATATAGGATTGCAAAGCCAGGATAAACATTTGCAGAAAGACGATGTAGTCCACAATTGTAATTGTTATGCTTGAAGTTGCCGCAAGCGTTTCTGGGAAAGCTAAGACGTATGGCAACGTACACAGTGACGGAGGGAGGTTGGAGACGAGAATACACGTGTTAAGTGTATTATTTACATTGCAATACCCATAAATGAAAACACCTGCCATGTCTATCGGCTCGCTTTCGGATTAAACTTTCCGCGACTGCGCAACTAGGTTATAGGTTGCCAGGTTGAAATTGTATATGGTGTGTGGATTGTGTGAATATAATGCATTTAATACAAGATCTGGCAACTGGTCAACATTAGACAAAAAATATTGGTCCAATTATTCATAAAGGATTTTGGGCCATGCAAATTACGGGAGTTTCCAGGGAGAAATAACAAACCGGGAGGGGTCCGGGAGATAGGGCTAAAAAACGGGAGAAACCTGGGGAAAACGGGAGTGTTGACAAGTATGCTGGTGACTGCGCCATAGACCTGCTTCCAGGTACCACTCCTCCTAAGGGCAGGATTTTTCCCTTGTCACAACACGAATCAGAGGCTATGAAAAACTATATCAAGGAAGAAATGGCAAAGGGGTTCATCCAACCATCCACTTCTCCGGCATCAGCAGGGTTTTTCTTTGTGAGTAAAAAGGATGGTGGGATGCGACCTTGTATCGACTACCGAGGCGTTATTGGAATTACTGTAAAATTTCGTTTCCCACTGCCGTTAGTTCCTGCAGCTCTGGAGCAACTTCGCACTGCCAAGTATTTCACAAAACGCGACTTGCACTGCGCATACAACCTGATAAGAATCCGTGAAGGAGATGAGGGGAAGACTGTCACAAGTTTGTCCTGTCTTGTTTTGCACTTGGGTGTTTGTTATGTTGAGCCATGTGCTCGTGTTCATTGTTAGCCCCGCCCTTCTTGTTATTGGTTTAATTAATTCCACCTGTTGTCATCGTTACCTTCTTTTGTTTGCCTCCCTATTTAGTCTCCTTGTGTCTGTTGTACTGTGCTGTTACGTTGTCTAATGTTCTTGTGTTTTGTTTCCAGTGTTTAAGTTTGTTAATATATTCTAGTGTTTTCCCCCGCGTGGGAGTTTTGTTTTGTTCTTGTATTTTTGCCTTTTCCTTTATTAAAATCCTATTTTTCTGCAAATGAGTCCTCAGTTTTGTTTTTGAACCGATCGTGACAGAACGTAACAGCCATTTTTTGAGGACTCAGCAGAATGGATTCTCGCAGACCCTTACCCACAACATGGGACAGAGAATCTTTTAGAGGGACTCGGCTGGTCATATTTAGAGGAATTCGTGGAGGACGCAGGGGAGGAGATACGACAGGTGGGCACCGACAGCATTCTCCAGTTTGGTCATTTCCTGACCAAGGACCGGCAAGGTTCAGCCCCGAGCGTTTTTCTTCACATGTTCCCATGATTCCAACGCCGGTGACTCCAGCGCCAGTGATTCCAGTACCAGTGGTCCAGAGTTTGGGGACTCCGAGACGCAGAAGGAGAAGAAAGACTGTCACGCCTGCCCAGCCGGAGACTGTTCATGTCACGTCTGCCCAGCCAGAGACGGTTCACGTCACGTCTGCCCAGTCAGAGACGGTTCACGTCACGCCTGCCCAGCCAGAGATCGTTCATGTCACGTCTGCCCAGCTAGAGACGGTTCACGTCACGTCTGCCCAGTCAGAGACTGTTCACGTCACGTCTGCCCAGTCGGGGACTGTTCACGTCACGTCTGCCCAGCCGGAGACTGTTCTCGTCGCGTCTGCCCAGCCAAAGACTGTTCATGTTATGCCTGCCGAGTCTGTGTCCCCTGACATGACGTCTGCTGAAACATTGTTGAATTATTTTTCAACGCTGTTTAATATCCTGGAGGTTCCCGGGAAGGTTCATATCACGCCTGCCCAGCCAGAGATGGTTCATGTCGCGTCTGCCCAGTCAGAAACTGTTCATGTCACGCCTGCCCAGCCAGAGACTGGTCATGTCGCATCTGCCCAGTCAGAGACTGTTCATGTCACGTCTGCCCAGCCAGAGACTGTTCACGTCACGCCTGCCCAGCCAGAGACTGTTCACGTCACGCCTGCTCAGTCAGAGACGGTTCACGTCCCGTCTGCCCAGTCAGAGACTGTTCACGTCCCGTCTGCCCAGTCAGAGACTGTTCACGTCCCGTCTGCCCAGCCAGAGACTGTTCATGTCCCGTCTGTCCAGTCTGAGACTGTTCAGATTACATCTGCCCAGCCAGAGATGGTTCTAGCCACGTCTGCCCAGTTGGAGACAGATCGGGAAATTCCCATTCTCATGGCCGGGGGGGCACTGACCGGCTATTTAGAGCGTTTAGCTCGGATCCTGGAGACGCCTTTCAAACCTTTAGTGTTTGTTCCTGAACCGGAGCCAGTTCTTATGCCTGATCCGGTGGTGTCTGTTCCTGAGCCGGTGGTGTCTGTTCCTGAGCCGGTGGTAGTGTCTGTTCCAGAGCCGGAGCCAGTGTCGGTTCCAGAGCCGGAGCCAGTGTCGGTTCCAGAGCCGGAGCCAGTGTCGGTTCCAGAGCCAGAGCCAGTGTCGGTTCCAGAGCCGGAGCCAGTGTCGGTTCCAGAGCCGGAGCCGGTGTCGGTTCCAGAGCCGGAGCCGGTGTCGGTTCCAGAGCCGGAGCCGGTGTCTGTTCCAGAGCCGGAGCCGGAGCCAGTGTCGGTGTCTGTTCCAGTTCCTGAGCCGGAGCCTGTGTCTGTTCCAGAGCCGGAGCCGGAGCCAGTGTCGGTTCCAGAGCCGGAGCCAGTGTCGGTGTCTGTTCCAGTTCCTGAGCCGGAGCCAGTGTCTGTTCCAGTTCCTGAGCCGGAGCCTGTGTCTGTGTCTGTTCCAGTTCCTGAGCCGGAGCCTATGTCTGTGTCTGTTCCTGAACCTGAGTCGGTGGTGCCAGTTCCAGTGCCAGTGTCGGTGTCTGTTCCAGTTCCTGAGCCGGAGTCTGTGTCTGTTCCAGTTTCTGAACCGGTTCCTGAGCCGGAGCCTGTGTCTGTGTCTGTTCCAGTTCCTGAGCCGGAGCCTGTGTCTGTGTCTGTTCCAGTTCCTGAGCCGGAGCCTATGTCTGTGTCTGTTCCTGACCCTGAGTCGGTGGTGCCAGTTCCAGTGCCAGTGTCGGTGTCTGTTCCAGTTCCTGAGCCGGAGTCTGTGTCTGTTCCAGTTTCTGAACCGGAGTCTGTGTCTGTGTCAGTTCCTGAGCCGGAGCCTATGTCTGTGTCTGTTCCTGAACCTGAGTCGGTGGTGCCAGTTCCAGTGCCAGTTCCGGTGGTGCCAGTTCCAGTGCCTGAGCCGTTGGTGCCAGTTCCAGTTCCTGCGCCGTGGCCGCCCGAGGGGTCTTCACCGCCGTGGCCGCCCGAGGGAAAGTCTCCGCCCTGGCCGCCCGATGGACAATCTGCTCTGCCCTGGCCGCCAGAGGGAAGGTCTCCGCCCTGGCCGCTCGAGGGAAAGTCTCCACCCTGGCCGCCCGATGGACAATCTGCTCCGCCCTGGCCGCCCGAGGGAGGATCTCCGCCCTGGCAGCCCGAGGAAAAGTCTCCACTCTGGCCGCCCGAGGGAAAGTCTTCACCCTGGCCGCCTGATGGGCAGTCTGGTCTGTCCCTCCCGTCCCGCCCTGGTCTGTCCCTCCCGTCCCGCCCTGGTCTGTCCCTCCCGTCCCGCCCTGGTCTGTCCCTCCCGTCCCGTCCTGGTCTGTCCCTCCTGTCCTAGTGGAGCGTCTGGTAGCCGCTCCTTAAAGAGGGGGTTATGTCACAAGTTTGTCCTGTCTTGTTTTGCACTTGGGTGTTTGTTATGTTGAGCCATGTGCTCGTGTTCATTGTTAGCCCCGCCCTTCTTGTTATTGGTTTAATTAATTCCACCTGTTGTCATCGTTACCTTCTTTTGTTTGCCTCCCTATTTAGTCTCCTTGTGTCTGTTGTACTGTGCTGTTACGTTGTCTAATGTTCTTGTGTTTTGTTTCCAGTGTTTAAGTTTGTTAATATATTCTAGTGTTTTCCCCCGCGTGGGAGTTTTGTTTTGTTCTTGTATTTTTGCCTTTTCCTTTATTAAAATCCTATTTTTCTGCAATTGAGTCCTCAGTTTTGTTTTTGAACCGATCGTGACAAAGACTGCTTTTTCCACGGCCACAGGCCACTATGAATATTTGGTTATGCCTTTCGGGCTGGTCAATAGTCCAAGCCTTCATCAGTGATGTATCAGTGGGTCATTGTGTATATCGACGATATCCTCATTTACTCCAACACCCTGGAAGATCACATTCACCATGTCTGAACCGTTCTGCAATGCCTCATTGAACATACACTTCTCTGCCTTGGCATAAAGTTGGAGTTCCACCAAACCTCAATTTCGTTCCTCGGATACATCATCAGTACCGAGGTAGTCACCATGGACGACAGCAAAGTGAATGCAGTCTTTGGGGTGGCCCCAACCAACTACAGTTAAGGAGTTACAGCGGTTCTTAGGTTTCGCCAACTTTTACAGATGCTTAATCAGAAACTTCAGCATAATCAGAAACTTCAGCATCATTGCAACACCTCTGACTTCCATGCTTAAGAGGGGAGGACATCGTCTATCGTGGTTGCAGCTTCAGAAAAATCCTTCCAAGAGTTAAAGGAATGCTTCACTACAGCCCCTATCTTACATCATCCTGACCCTGAACGTGAGTTCTTTGTAGAGGTCGACGCATCCAGCACAGGCATCCAGCACAGGCATCGGCGCAGTACTCTCTCGAAGACAAGGCAATCTGCCCAAACTCCTCCCTTGCGCATATTACTCACGGAAACTCACATCTGCTGAACAAAATTATGACGTTGGGAATTGGGAACTTCTGGCCATGAAGGCAGCGTTTGAGCAATGGCGGCACTGGCTGGAGGGAAGCAAATATCCCTTCCTGGTATTATGATAATCGAAACCTAAAAGACTCAATCTAAGACAGGCAAGATGGGCATTATTTTTCACCAGATAACTTTCAGACCTGGTTCCAAGAACATCAAAGCAGACGCCATTTCCAGGCAACATGAATCCGCATTATCACCACTTACCAACGAACCGGTCCTTCCTTCCACTATCATCGTGGCACCGGTACAGTGGGACCTCATGACTGAGATTACTGATGTTCAGAACTCTGAACCACCTGACTGTCCCCCAGGTCGCACCTATGTGCCTACGACACTCCGTAGAAGAGTTATCCAGTGGGTGCACAATTCTCCCAGCTCTGGTCACCCGGGCATCAACTCGTCAACAATCGCTTCTGGTGGCCGTCATTGCAATCCGACATCATCACTTTCATCCAGAATTGTACCATCTGTCAAATGACCAAATCATCTCCACAAGCCCCTGCTGGTCTACTCCAACCTTTACCCATTCCCATATTGCTATCGACTTTGTCACAGATCTCCCCAACTCCCAAGGTCATACCACAATACTCACCGTAGTCGACCGTTTCTCTAAGTCCTGTCGCCTCATTCCCCTACCCAAATTACCCTCGGCCCTTGAAACAGCAGAAACTCTGTGTAATTATGTGTTCTGATTCTATGGTCTTCCGGAAGACATCATCTCCGATTGAGGACCTCAGTTTACTTCTCGTTTGTGGGCCGCATTCATCCAGAAGCTCAATATCAGTCTGACCTTGGGTTACCACCCTCAGTCTAATCAACCAAGAACTTACCCGTTACCTCAGATCCTACCGTCACCGGAGATGACATCCTAGATGTAACCGTAACCAAACAGACTGGAATCGTTATCTGCTCTGGGCAGAATATGCACAAAATTCACTCAGAAAACCCTCCACTGGATTAACCCCTTTTCAATGCTTTCCTGGGCTATCAACCCCCTCTATTCCCACGGTCGGGAGAACCTTCCGAGCTACCAGCGGTAAATGATTGGCTGCAAAGGAGTGAGAACGTCTGGAACAAAGCACATGTGCATCTTCAAAGGGCGGTGAGGAGCCAGAAGGAACAGGCTGACCACTCCTGCCGTCCTCATCCTGATTATCGCCCTGGAAAATGGGTCTGGCTCTCTACTCGGGACCTTCGACTCAGGTTACCCTGCCGAAAACTCAGTCCCAGGTACGTGGGTCCCTTCAAAATAATCATACAGATTAGTCCAGTCTCATACCATTTGGCTCTTCCTTCCAGTTACCGTATCTTACCAACCTTTCATGTTTCTCTGCTCAAGCCCGCTGGTGGTTTGAGAGGAGAGGAGGATCTAGATGAGGCCAGTGACCAGAGACCCCCCTCCTATCATCAGGGTTGGCGAGGAGGCTTATCAAGTGCATGAACTCCTGGACTCCAGATGCAGGGGCAGACTACTACAATACCTCGTGGACTGGGAGGGGTATGTTCCAGATGAGTGGTCTTGGGTCAAATCAGACGACATTTTAGACCCATCTCTCATTGCCGACTTCCATAGAACCCATCCAGATAGACCGGCCCTCGTGGAAGACCCTGGCGTCGATCACCTCCTCACGTCAGGATTGACTCCGGTCTACGTTTTCCATCTTTACGTGCCTGGTGCTGATTACTCTCACACCTGATCCCAATCCCATGGACTATTTATGTCACAAACACACTCACTACAAAGTCTTGTTTTTGCCATTGCAGACATTTCAGACAGATGTTATTCCTAGTATATTGATCTCTTGTGTTTGATCTTGGACTGTTTACCTTGTATTCCCGTATTGCTGCCTGCTTACCTGGGTTTACCGTTTGCCTGCTGCCTGCCCTGATCCATTGCCTGTCGTATCGTTACGTTTCTGCCTTGCCTTTGATATCTCTTTTGCTGGTGATTTACCTCTGCCTGTTGTTCTCCTACTGTCTACAATAAAGCCGCACATGGATCCCACTTCTGCTGACTCCTCGTCACACCTAGCAACTGCATGGCAACATTTGGCAAACACCACATTTTCTCTCTATTTTCTTCAAAAATATTGTTCAGCTTATTCATTCCTCTTCTGATACACTTTAAAACATACACTATGTAAAAAATGTAGGCAAAATGCCATTGTTACAATACAATTTGTATAAAAAAAGTAAACTAATATAATTAGATTATTTCAGGTTTTCAATAATAATAATAAATTATTGGAAAATTACATTTATAACTTTAATAATAAATATACAATATATTCTCTAAAATTTAATTAAAAAATTATTATACAAAACAAATTTGAAATAATAAATTATAGGATCAATTAAACTTATATTTTTATAATAAATATACAACATAAATACTTATAATATAAAATGCAAATGAATATATAAAATAAACAAATAAAAAGGTAAATTATTAACATTAGTATTATTAATAATAGAATAGTTAAATGAACAATACTACTAATAATAAATAATAGGACAATTACATTTATAAGTTGAATAAAAAAAATACAATATAAGCAACAATAATAAAAAAATAAGAATGTTAATGTATTAATAAACCAATCTAAATGTAAAAAAATAATACATTAAGATAAATTCAATTTATATTTTCGTAATAAATGTACAACATTTCTTTTTTATATTATTATAATAATATAAAAGGTAAATTAACAATTACTATTAATAATAAATAATAGGAAAATTACATTCAACCTTTTTTTAAATATATATAAGAAGTTAATTCATATATTAATAAACAAAAATCTAAATGAATAATAATAATAATAAATTATAGGATAAATTAAATGTACATTTGTATAATAAATATAAAACAATAATGTATGCAATAAAATGTAAATATTAATAAACAATTTGATAAATACAATTATAACTTTAACAACATGATAACAACAACCTATCAATCATCATACGAGCAATTCACTCTATCTAGGCTATTTTTTTTTAAATAAATGAACAACATATACATGAAACCAAAGCTTGATATAGATTAAAACATTTAGAATATTTTTTTATTTATAATGATACAACGTATCATTTAAAATATACAATGTTAACAAGTATTTAAAATTGTATCATTAAATTCCAACAATAGCATATGAAAAACTTTTATCCACCTTTTATTTTGCTTCTAAAAATACTTATCTAAAGATAAAGATATCTAAAGTTGTCTGAAGATCTCCAATGATGCCACTTTTGGAGAGATACATTATTTTAAAGTAAAACAGAATTAGAAAAGGTGCCATAAACTTTTTATAAATAGAAACGTTTTCACGGGATGTGAACAATAGCAGTTTAGTGGCATCAGCATTTGGCTCGAATCGAGCCGATCAATCAAGCTTCATCAGTTTATAATAATATGCATACGAGCGTTTTCAATGCGAATCGTGTGCGCAGCACAAACTGGATCAGCACATTTCCAACTCGAGCCTGGACGCTGCCAACACACAAACTACTCATTCAGAGGACAAATAAGAGAGCCATTCATAACGAATCTCACGAAATCAGCCATTATATGCATTACAAATGAACAAACCAGGCTTTTGTTTACATCAACTCAACGATTAAAACACAACAAAAGTGCGATGATCAAAACATTGCAAGATGAGCAAACGCATTAAGATTTCCACAAAAAGTCACGGATTGTCCTTTTTTATGTATAAAACATCTAATAAAGTAGGTGTAATAAGTTTAAGAAACTAGTTAATAACATAAACTCCAGCTTCATGTACCTCTCTGACGGTTACAGTCTCCCGCGAAGATTGCGCTCCGTCCGCGCGCCTCTGGGGTTTTAATCCCGCCACGCGCGGCGACCGTTATTGTTCCCGCCACAATAGAGCGAATCATCCAGTCAGACATGTGAGATGTGAGGTAATCCGCATCTTTCTCTGCATCTCGTCCTCATGTTTACTCATTCTCTCCCTCCCCTATCCTCACAATCTCTCCAGTCTTCTTCTGCGTCACTGTGTCCCGCGGCGTGGGACGTTTCGTGACGCGCGTCGCCTCAGGCCTCCCTCACAGGTCAAATCCATCCAGAACGCGTGGATTTGGGTTTGAAGGATGAAGAAACCTCACCAGCACGTCAACATGCAAGTAAACACTGTAATAAATGAGCAAACTATGGTGGGGACGTTCCCATATGGTACTTGGAAACCAAATAGGTGAATGTTATACAAACCTAACAGGAACGTTCTATTTACGTAAAGAAAACGTTCCTGGATAACAAATGTTTAGAATATCCGTAATGGGAAGCAGAAACAAACAACTTTTCCACAACTTTCAGTGAACCAACAATTGTTAGCTTTATAGGAATCACATGTGCAGATTCAATAAAAATTGGAAAACTATTGATTTTGCATCAAAATATGTGGATGCCAATAGGAACGAATCGTGTAATAAAATCGCACATCGCGATTCCTTTGAATTCCTACATTTTAAATGCTTCTGAATAAAACAATCAACAATGACTCAATTAAAAATTTACATTTGGATTTTTAAGTATCGGTCCAGACTGTTTGAGAAACTATTTTCAAGCACACCCATTACATAAAAATAGTTTTATATATATATATATACACATACACACAAAGATACACACATATACAAATAAAAATGTAAATTTACTTTGATTTACTAAGACACAATTTGAGAATTTAAATTTGTATTTATTAAAAGTCACTGACGATCCAAGCAGATTTTTTTTTGCACACACATTGGCATAATTAATCCAGAAAAATCAGGAGGTTACCGTATATACACCTGAAGTTCATATACCAAAGTATATGTTAAACATCAAAACACGCAGCATTACACCAGTGCTGAAAAACATTGGAGCCACGTCTGATTGGTCTAAAGGTTCAGCCCCTAATCAAGCGTGTCAAAGTCCGAGCAAAACAGCATGTTGTCGGTAACGAGAGGCTGGACGTGAATATTAGCATATGCGCTAATAATCCAATCAGTACGACACAGTTAGCTAAATTAACTCAGTCCGTATGAGGGCGTGAGAGGCGTCGCTCACTTCTTTGGACGTCCTTTTCCCGCCTTCATGCCCCGCCCACCTTTATTGCCACGCCCTCCTTTATTGCCCCGCCCTCCTTTGCCTCGCTGCTTGTCATCCTTCCTCTGCGCGGCTCTCGTGTCTTTCTTCATCCGTCCATCAACCACACGGAAAACGCCCTTGAGTCCGGCCGGACGCCTCACTTTACGCCCGACACCCTTCTTGGCCACAATATACGTGACGTCCTGCTTCTCTTTTCCCACGCCGGCCTTTTTGTAGATGCTGTGAGCAAAGAGAAGAAAAAAAAGTGTTATCACGAGTTTAACATGAAAAGTAGCCGACGCGTCGATGTCGAGACTGACCTTTTGAGCTGTGCCATTTTCTCTCGCTCTGAAATATCCACTGTGTTCACGACGGCTTCGGCCTTCTTCTTGGCCTGCTCCAGCTTCTTCATCGTCTACGACAAGAAAATATGCATTTAAAGGCCATATTCAGTTTGAAGTCAGTGAGTGTTTATCAAGGTTTCCTGCATCAGAAATAGTTTTTCATTATTTTCCACTGGATAACTTTCGAACATTTCATATAACAAAAGTACATATTTTATTTTATAAATTAAATTTTTTTAATAACATCGATCAAATTTATAATATAATACCATATTTTATTTTATAACCACAAAAATAATAAAAATGTTTAATTCATAAGTGAAAAATAATGTCGATATATAAAACTGTTTTAATGTTCTGCTTATGATTTTCAGTTTATTATTAATAGATAAAATATTGTTAAATAAAAAAGTAAACATCTAAACACACACACATATATATAAATAATATTAATATTAACATAACATGGTATTAATATTTTATAAATAGAAATATTAATATTATTAGAAATACAAAATAAATAAGAAAATCTAAATATCAATAAAAAATATAATACAGTATTTTATTTGTAAATATTGTATTAGTTTTAAAATAATAAATAAAAAATGAAATCATAGGTGGAAAGTCAGAAAATATTTTATATATACCAAGAATCTTTTAAAATAAAATAATAATGCGCTCTCTCTATATATATAATAAGACTAAACATCTATACACACACATATACATACACACGACACATATACATACACACTTTTTTATATCTATATATATAAAAAATAGGGCTGGGGGAATTAACGCGTTAATCTTTGCGATTAATTTGAAATGTTTAACGCGTAAAAAAAAAATAACGCAATTGACGCAGCACTTTTTTTTTTTGCCTCGTTTTAATGATTTCCTGTTGCGTCTGCTATTAAAAAGGCCGAAATATGCCGTCCCGCCCCTCCATGTTCGGCGGTCAGGTTTCATTCTCGGGCAGCTTTCATGAGCGGGTCTTTTCCGCTCGGTATGTGCGTCGCGCTCTGTGCTCCGCGCGCACGCGCGCGTGAGTGTGTGTGTGTGTCGGTCGGTCGGCGCGCTCTGTGCTCCGCGCGCGCGCGTGTGTGTGTGTGTGTGTGTCGGCTCGCTCTGTCGTTAATGGCCCAGCAGCGGCGAGCTCTCCGTTCCGTGTGTGTGCGCGTGTGCGTGTGCGTGTGCGTGTGCGTGCGCGTGCGCGTGTGTGTGTGTGGGCGGCTCTGTCGTTAACGGCCCAAAGGCTTCAATCATGTACTAAGCACTGGAAAAGTAAAGTCCACTCAAGTAACGTGAAATTTCTCTGTTGACTTCTGTTTGCTGAGCTGGTATAGCCATGCTGGGCAACAATGGTAAAATGACCTGCTCTGATCACATGCTCTGGTAATAATAGCTTTGTAGGACTATATTTTGTTTTAATAATTAATAAAATAATAATAATAATAATCTGTTAAATTGATTATGTTGATTGATTATTGAAAAAGAATAATATATTGATATATTGATGTTTAATATTTTAATATAGGGCTATTTTCTGTTCCCTTTTTTTCCTGTGTTGTTTAATTAGGTGATTCTAAGTTTAAATATTGATGATTACAAGCTTGGGGGAAGCGCAATTAATTACAGAAATTGTGCAATTAATTAGTTAATTTTTTTTAATCGATTCCCAGCCCTAATAAAAAATACAAATACAATATATTTTAATATTTTATAAAAAAAAAAAGAAACTTTCAAATCTACTGAAATTTAAAACTACTAAAACAAATTATGTAATAAAGTACTACTACTAAATTTAATCTAGTAAAATGAAATGGTAAACATCTATAACACCATTAAACAAATATATTATTAGTTTATTATAATAAAAACCTTCACTTCATAAATATCATCGTTATCCTTTATTTTATTTTTCTAAAATGTTTAATAACAGTGAATAACGCTAATAATTTTTTTCTTTTTCTAATGTCTTGACACGCCTATCTGAGAGCCGCTGACATCATCTCTCCTCGACAAACTCTTACCCGTCTCTTCTTGCGGGCTTTGGCCTCTGCCACGCGTTTGATGGGACGGGCGTTGATTTCCCGCCATTTCTGCTTGTATTCCTCCACCATGTCTTTGGTGACAGGAACAGGCCTCTTCCGGTGCTTCTTTTCATCGTCAAAAAGCCAGGCGGGAACTTCGGTCATGTCCTCAGAGTTCGCATACCTGCAAGAACAGCACGAAGACGACTTTATTAGCTCAGAAACTCGCGGCTAACGCAACGGCTAACCGACGTCTGCGCTCTCACCTGTGGAAGGAGCAGTCGACCAGGTCTCGCGCTCTCTTTTTAGAGGCGGCGATCTGAGCGCCAAGCGCCAGACCCTCTGCGTCAAGAATCCGAGCACGTTTATCTGAGAAACAAAAAATAATTACACAAATTAAATATAGCTGCAAGCAACAAATAAAGGGGACTTTTAGGGAGAGCTAAAAATCAAGGCATGGACCATCAGACCAACTGAAACAATGAGTAAAGACATTTGGAGACCGACAAATGCAATCACTTGTAACGTCACATTATTACTTTTGACCAATAGGTGGCGCTGACACAAAAATGATCTGTTGTGATCAGTGTTGGGTGACAATTACACAAAGTTTAGTGTCTATGTCAAATCTCTCCAGAGATACAGCCATCAAATTCGTTGATAAAGTATACGAAAAAAGTTTAGATTATCGACACAAAATCCGTAACATTTTTCCGGCATGGAGATGATCTGACTCGAATTTGGGGAAAATCGGACAAACGGTCGTATGGAGTTCGAAAAAGTAGCTTTTTTAAGAAAATCTAAGTCTAAACAAGTTGTGTTCAAAAATTTGAGCTTGATAAAAATAAGCCTCCAGTAAGATGTTGTTTGGCTGCAGTACCAAACGCTTCCACTAGGTGAAATTCGTCTCAAATTCATTTCCAATGCGCTCATTTTTGACTGCGAGGTACGGAAGCCCTGAACCGCAACGTAAAAAATAAATAATAATCCGCAAAAAAAATGTAAAAAAAAAAATAAAATGCTATCATTTCGAGATTAAAGTCGAAATGTTTCGAGATTAAAGTCGAAATGTTTCGAGATTAAAGTCGAAATGTTTCGAGATTAAAGTCGAAATGTTTCGAGATTAAAGTCGAAATGTTTCGAGATTAAAGTCGAAATGTTTCGAGATTAAAGTCGAAATGTTTCGAGATTAAAGTCGAAATGTTTCGAGATTAAAGTCGAAATGTTTCGAGATTAAAGTCGAAATGTTTCGAGATTAAAGTCGAAATGTTTCGAGATTAAAGTCGAAATGTTTCGAGATTAAAGTCGAAATGTTTCGAGATTAAAGTCGAAATGTTTCGAGATTAATGTCGAAATGTTTCGAGAATAAAGTCTTCCGTAGAAGTTGTGTGTGTGCTTGCCGTTATTTCACATTGCCGCACAGGCATTCATGCGTGTGCGTGCGTGTTTGTTTTTGTGTGTGTAAACTGGATCTACACAAAATAATAGCTTTTTACTTTTATCTGGGCTTTCAACAAAGGGATATTCCACAGGTCTACCAACATGGCATTAGGCTAGGACGTTATAAAATATACTGTCAGACTGGATCAAGATATCCAGCTTTATGAATGAATGAATGAATGCATGAATGAGGCATTTATATAGCGCTTTCCTATGTCTACTGTAGGCCTACACTTAAAGGCGCTTTACAATCATTTCAGGGAATCTTTCCTCAACCACCAGTGGTTATTATATTTGAGGAAATCACGGGATCCGGCCAAATGATTGGATACAGAATGATGCACTTAAAATGTATCCAGAACGTACGGTGTCTATTATAGACGGCAGTTCGACTTCACAAGCGCATGTATTTACACACACACACACACGCACGCACGCACACGCCTGAATGCCTGTGCGGCAATGTGAAATAACGGCAAGCACACACACAACTTCTACGGAAGACTTTATTCTCGAAACATTTCGACTTTAATCTCGAAACATTTCGACTTTAATCTCGAAACATTTCGACTTTAATCTCGAAACATTTCGACTTTAATCTCGAAACATTTCGACTTTAATCTCGAAACATTTCGACTTTAATCTCGAAACGATAGCATTTATTTTTTTTACATAATTATATTTTTTTTTACAGATTTTTTTTTTTTTTTTACGTTGCGGTTCAGGGCTTCCGTAGCGAGGAGCACAAGTGAGACTAATTATTTTTTTTACATAATTATTTTTTTTTTTACAGATTTTTTTTTTTTTTTTTTGTTGCGGTTCAGGGCTTCCGTAGCGAGGAGCACAAGTGAGACTATTTTTTTCAGGACCATTTAACCTGTTCGAATCATATCCATGATTTTTTTTTGTGTGTTCACACAGCAAGTGCCAACACCTTTACCAAGTTTCGTATCATAAAAAAAAAATGAAAAAAAAAGTGCACCATATAATATCAATATAATTCTGAACTGACTTGTTTTTTCCACTGGAACAACTTGAAAGTCATCGTCCTCATCAGCCGCTCCTCTCGTGCCGACGGCCGCCGAGGCGTGTTTCATTTGCGCAATTTCCCTGTAAAAAAACACACAAAAAACATGTTGTTGTTTTTTTTTTTTAGAGAACGGAATTGATTCTGCTTAGCGCTAATATAGACGAATATATAAACATCACCTCTCATCATCACCATCATCCTCGCTGCTGTCATCATCAGAGTCGCTGTCGTCTTTAGCCTTCTTCACTTCCTGTGAGGGCGCGGCCACTTCCTGTTTCTGTGCGATAGGCTCCGCCTCCGCTTTCCTCTTTTTGCCCTTCCCAGACTGCAGCAGCTGGGTTTGTCTCAGTTCACTCATGGCGTCTGTGTCGTCGTCCAGATCCAGCTCTGAAAAGATGTCCTGTGCGGAGAATAAAACGTTAAAATCTGGCCTAAACCGGTTTTAGGGATTTGCATTGGTCTAAATGAGCGATTCACACCTTGCTGAACCACATGTTGGTCTCGCGCTCTTTCTTCTCGTCTTTTCCTTCCAGTTCGACGATTAGCTCGTTGCCGTTGGTTTCCCCCTCGTCCTGCTGCGCGGCGGCAAACGAAACTCTGTGGGAAACACAAAAGCTGCGCTGAAATCCCACCAAAATAAAAGTGCTGAATCAACGACACACTGAGAGTCACGGTCTGAACAAACGTTTGTAACGTTTCATTTAATCTTCATTTTGTTTCAAACTCTGTTTCATAAAACACCAAGACATTTTATTAATTTATGTGAAATATTACAAACATACCAGTTTCTGAAAATGTTTAGTTTTTTACAATTGCTGCTACAATGAAAATACACACAATTTTAATTTATATTATAATTTATTTATAATGATATCCACACACAGTTTACAATGCAGTTTATATTTAGGTTTCAAGTAAATGAATTTCAATTATTTGTTATCTACTTTTATATATTTTATATGTATTACAAATTAAAAAAATGTAAACAATTTAAATATATTTTATGCATTTAAAAATTTTAATGTAAGCAATAAAAATGTATTTACTTTAGTAAAAACTTTACTTTTACTAATTAAAAAATAAAATATACATCATAAGTAAATATTATATATAACGTACATTTTATTTTTTAATTAAGTAAAAATAAAGTATTTACTAGTTTTTTATTTTCAAGTATTATTTATATTTATACTATACCTCTTTACAGTATAAATATTTATTTTATATTTTTATCGTATAGGGTTTTATTTTATATTGCAGTTTATATACAACATATTTAAGTTTATAAGTTTTATATTTTATATGAAATATATTATATTATCATATTAAAGTAATATATATAAATAAATATTTATATTTTGTTGTTTTAAATATATAAATTATATATTGTATTTAATATATATTTAATGAAATAAAAATATAACAAAATAATATAACAATATAAATATAATTATGTAAATAGTTTATACATATTAGATGTAAATATTTACATTAAATGTATTATATTAAAATAATAAATAATCAATATACATTCAGGTATAATAAATATGTAAAGCAATATAAATATGATTTTGATATTATACTTTTATATATATAAATATTTGATTCGATTTTATATATATTGTGATCGTTTTAAATATAATATTTACAGTTCATATATTTATTTTATATTATTTTTAAAAAAACAATGTAAAACACACACACATATATATATATATATATATCTTTTTTTTTTTCACAAGAACCATACTTTTTCTTCTTAGGCATCTTTCCCTCGATTTCTCTCTCTTTCTTCTCGATCTCCTCGAAGTCGTCGGAGTCGAGGTCGGAGGCCAGAGACATGCGCTCGTCTTCATCCTCGTCAGAGATGTGCACATCATCCTCTTCCTCGTCATCCAGCAGAGCGTCCGTTACCTTCATATCTCCCTGTGTCACGGCACTGAGACCCTGTGGGACAGATAAACACCATCAGCACAGTGTGAAGACCGTCTACAGCCGCCGCTGGTCTACGGGACGCCTCGACGGGTTCACTTGCCTCCGCCTTCTTGATGGCGGCGAGAGAAAACATGGAGGAATCGCTGGTGTCGGCGATGGAAACTCCAGGAAGATCCATCTTCAGCTCCACTCGCTCTCTCTGCTTGCGCTTCTCCTTCAGGAGCTTCTTCTTTTTCCTGTTCAACGACACAAACATGTTAGAAACACCAGTTTTCAGTGGAAAACGCCAGTTTACGTTCTTACAGCAGGGTTATGATCTTTAGCTAAAAATAAAAAATAAAATAAATTAGACACCACACAGACATGTTTAAAAAAACAACTACAAAGACAAAACAAAAACAAAATGAAAGTCATAAATAAGTCATTAAATATAAAAAAATCATATTTAAACATTTGAAACAAACAATATAAATTATATATATATATATATATATATATATATATATAGTTGTATTTATTTTAATATTTAAATCAAAATAAAAGATAAATAATAATAATAAAAAATAAATATATTTATTATTATTATTATTTTATTTAAATATTAAAATATTAAAATATTAAAATATATACAATATATGCATATATATATATATATATATATATATATATATATATAAAAAATATATAAATATATATTTTTATATTAAAATAAACAACAATATATAAAAAAAAAATAAAAAAAATAAAAAAAAGGTAGCACTTGAAATAAAACAAACATTAAATAAAATATTAGAAACGTGCCATGGGAACATTTACTTTAAGTACTAAAATAACTAAAACTAAATTAAATAAAAACAATATAGAAATATGAAAAGTAAACAACTAAACCTAATAAAAACAGAACAAAATTTCTTAAACTTTAAAATGAAAACAGAAAAATACAAGATAAATATTCTAAGTAAAAATAATAAAACCCCACAATAGACATAATCAATGATACTAAAACATCCCGGTGATTATAAATCTACCGTTTGAGATCAGCGAACTCCTCGGCTTTCATCTCCGCCAGTTTCTTCTCCATTTCTTCTTCCTCTTCGTCCGCCGTGTTCTCCTCATCCTTCTTCTCCACAGGCTTTTTCTTGCCTTCCTTCTCGTCAGTATCGCTCTCGTCATCGTTTGAGTCCAGACTGTTCAAACGCGCAGTTAATAGTGAATCTTTACTGTGCGATATATTAATTATATGACACTTATAATGACGTACTTGATTTCCGGATCCAGTTGCTTGGCTTCCTCTTTCAGTTTTCTAGCCAGGAACCTCCTCAGCTTGGATCTCCATGACAACAACAGACTAACAAACACAACAGCCAATCAGATTTCAGCTCTCCATATATGGACATTAGTGGTGGAACGGATCACAAAATTCCCGGTTTGGATCATTAACGTTTTTTGAGACACGGGTCGGGGGGGGTTGGGGTGTTACTTTGGTTTTCATTTATTACTTAAAGCTCACTTGAAGTTCTTCGATACCAAATTAAAAACTACTAGTCTAACTGATAAAGTTCAAACATTATTAAAAACAAGTGAACAGTCAGTAATAAAATAAGACCAAACACACAAATTACAAGCAGATATTAAGAGTAATACTAAATAACAAAGTTACAAAGTCTAACAGTACCACTCAGGGACAGAAATGAATAATTATGCCTAAATGTAAAATAACACTATTTGTTCACTGTATAAATTAAATATAGGTTCATCTTTGTTAAAGCTGTATTTTGTTGTTTTATTAATATTAATGACAGACGACAGCAGGAATATTAGGCTGATGTCACTTTAAGACCCAATAACTGACACACATCCGGTTTCTTTCTCAACTGTTCACTGATGACAGAACCCAGAGAATATTATTATTTAATAGTGAAGACAAGCATTTTGACATCATTTTGTGTGTGAGTGTCCGTTCAAGGGCAAGGAAACACAAAAGAGGAATCAATTTGGTGGTCGAGCGATGTCTGAAACACGGGTCTCTCTCTCTCTGCGTGTGTGTGTGTGTGTGTGTGTGTGTGTGACTGCGCGCACAGATGACGCACGAGTCATTAGGGCAGGGAGACGGAAAAAAATTAATCGATTCACCTAGCTATCGTGTTTTTTCGATTGTTTTTATTCCAGAATCGCTATTAATTCAAATTAAATTGCTTTATTTTTGTCCTTGCTTATAGACGAGGTTGACAGAAGTTAGCCAGTTTTGTTCCAGCAGAGGATGAAATGTGTCGGTATCTATGAGTGTTGAGTGACGTAAGTGGAGGCGTGGAAGAGTCGTGAGACTGAACGCACTGAAAGCCCTCGCGCTGCTCATATACTGAGAGAGAGATAAGACAATAGAGCTGCACGATTCATCTTTAAAAGACTGTGATCTCCATTCAAACACCCACGCGATCTTTCAATTCATCTGTCTATTAAACTTTGATAAAATCATATCCCAACATTCAGATCTGTGTTGCAATAGTTCAAATTATCATAGAAGTACTGGGATAAAAGTTTAAAGTTCAGATATAAACACTGATGTCTACGATATCGATCAAAATAGAGTGAATCAGCTTTTGATAGAAACGTTGCGCTTAAAATAAAGCATTTATCAATTACATTGTTTCACCACTAGGTGGCGACAGGTGACTGTTAAAAAATATTTGGGTTTCACTTGATTTTGATGGTCCCTTTAACTCTTTCTGTTGACTATAAGTAACGTCACACCTGCATGTCTACTAACTCTCATTAGAGTGTTAGTAGAGTGTTAGTAGAGTGTTAGTAGAGTATTAATAGACTGGTAGGGTTAGGGTTAGAATAAGTTAAATGTAGTTGCAAAGTTACTTATAGTCAGTATAATATCTGTTGGAGGAGCATCACAATAAAGAGTTAGTAGATATTAAGCAGACAGTACACTAATACTCTAATGAGAGTTAGTTGACATGTAGTTGCAAAGTTACTTATATTCAACAGAATGTGTTAAAGGGACCATCAAAATAAAGTGTTACCAATATTCGTTATTGCATCATTTATTCAGGAGAATGTAGTGTTGTATGATGCTTCTGAAATACAAGTCAGAAAGATGTGATGTTTTTGTAAATATGACTCATGTTATACATCATGTACAGTCTGTATAAGTGTATGACTTTCCCGACAGTCTAGTGTTTAAATTTTTTTTTTTTAATAATAATAATAATAATAATAATGCAATATCAAATCGCAATACTTGTAGAATCGCAATTCTTAAAAAATTAAATAAAATAATAATAATAATTAAATAATCATTTAAAAAATAATAATAATAATAATTAAAAAAATATATATAAATAAAAAAAAAATATTGTGATAGTATGGAATCTGGAGATAGATGTATCGTCCCAGCCCTACTAAACATGTCCAAGTTATAAACTTTCACTCCATTTAATCCACGAATCACACGCGTGCCGAACCGTGAGGCCTGATCCGTACGCATCACGATCCGTTTCACCCCTAATGATCATCCTACATATGAACATCACTCACCGCAGTTCCTTTCGGCCCAAGACTTTGATATCGGAGCAGCACTCTTTGATTTCTGAGGAAGTGATGGGGTGTGCTTCAAGCTCTGGGTTATCGAAGGTTATCTGGAGCAGAGAGAAGGACGTTAGGAGGAGGAACACATGTGTACTGATGTTCATCTGAAGGGGTTTAGAAACCTACTTTATTGGCTTTGCTCAAGAAATCGACAGGGTTTTCTGCCTTGAGGAACTCAGAGAGTGAGAAGATGTGATAGAGTGTGAGATCTCCATCACTGTAGCCTTCAGCCTGAAACACCACAGCAAACCAGGGGTTAAAGCAACACACACAGACACAATTAAACATCTCATCTACATACAAAGAGAAAATAATAATTATTAAGATATAATTAGGTATATTTGCTCTATAAAAATACATAGTAGTATACTACTAATAATATAATTATTTTTGTAAGTATTATAATATAATTCAAAATATATAATAATATTTGAAAATAATTTAAAGAAAAAAAATAAATACAAAAGTACATTCATGGCAGCAGAAGCGGAGTGTAATAAAACATACTTTGGGCTTTTTTTTGTTAACCAGGTCTTTCACGGTTTTCACTTGAACGTCGACCTCTTTAAACGCATGTTTGGGGTCGAAGAACTTGTTGTCAATTTTATCCGGAGCCAAAAAACCTGAAGGAAAAGAGAAATATATTCAGATGGATGAAGACATATAGATAGATGGATAGATAGATGGATGGATGGACAGAAAGATGGATAGATAGAGATAGATAGATAGATAGATGGGTAGATAGATGGATGGATGGACAGAAAGATGGATAGATAGAGATAGATAGATGGGTAGATGGAAAGATAGATAAATGGATGACAGATACACAGACAGAAGGGATGACACGAATGACAGAAAGAAAGGAGAAGTGATGATGTCACCCTGGCAGACGACGAAGATCTCAGCGGACTCGTTCCTGGAGGCCTGAGGTTTGGTGGCCTGGACTTTCCTGAAGAACTGCTGGAAGATCCACATGAGCGGCTGGTAGTCTTTAGAGCGGAAGACCTTCGTGATGAACGTGCCACCCTTCGCCAGGAACTCACACGCCAGCTTCAGAGCCATCAGAGTGAGACTCGCTGCAGGACACACACACACACACACACACACACACACACACACACACAAACATTAACCCTCTCACATAAGGCCGTCTTCCAATGTTGATCGCTTTAAATCCTCACTGAACACTTGTTATTTTCTCTCTGGCTTTTGGTTGAATGTAATTTGATGAACTTGTGTGTGTGTTTCTGTACTTTATCATGTACAGTTGTTAGACTGTCCAGCATTGTGGTCAGCAGAGGCCGTGTTAAATGTGCTCTACAAATAAAGTGCCTTGCTCTTCGTGTGTTTGGTCAAAAATGACAGGAATTTATTTTTAATGTACTAGATTTTAGTTCAATAATGTTTTTTTTATTTAATATTTTGTATTTTTAGGGGATTTTATGGCAGTAAATTATATTTATGCAGTATTTATAACTCCATTTATTCACTTTTTGAGCATAGACCTGAATATTACATTTCTATCTTAAACTGTGTTAAATCTAGAATGCTTCAGAGCGACAGACTGAAGTTTGATCTCTTTTCAAAGACGACACTTGGGATATTATTGCTGAAGTGAAAAAGTTTTAAAAAGTGAACTTAAAAAAAAAGTTACAGAATTTTACATTTATTGTTATGAAAAATGTGCAAAAATACTATTTTCAATTTTTTATATGAAATGTATATTTTCAAAATCACATTCTACTCTAAAACTGTGAGAAAATCAAAGCCATAAATCTAAACAAGCTGTCTTCAAAATGTGAGCCTGATATCTCAGTAACTGAGCCTTCAGTGAGATGTTGCTCGGCTGCAGTACCAAACGCTTCCACTAGAGGAAATTCCTCTCCCAGCTCATTTTTGACCGCCAGGAGCACAAGTGTGACTATTTTTTCAGGACCAATTAATTAATCATGTCTATGATTTTTTGTGTTCACACAGCAAGTGCCAAATCCTTTACCAAGTTTCGTACCATTCCCGTGAAGAACAACAATAAATGTAAAATTTTTCGGTCTAAAATGAGGACGAGCTCCACGTGCCGTTTCCCCGTACCTTGAGAGAAGGCGTCATGTTGCCAGTTTGCACCGACGTTTGGCGCGCCGTCATTGAGAACCACGTCCACCTTCCACGTCTGCAACTCCTTCCTGAGAGCCTGAGGAGACACAGTTCATCAGAGACGTGTAGAGCTGCCAAAACTACAGACTTCGGTATCAAATCAGTACTGAAATTTGAAAAATGGTAGATTTTTTTAAATTGAGATTTATACATAATCTCTATGAAAGCTCTATTATTTAACAATTAAATGAGCTTTCCAGTGATGTATTGTTGGTTAGGATACACAACTATTTGAAGAAAAAAATCAAAACATTGAGAAAATCTCCTTTAAAGTTGTGCATTAATGTTGGCGATTGAGTCGCGTTCACTCACAGGAATACATGTTTATATATTTACGGAAGGAAATTTACAAATTATCTTCATGGAACCTGATCTTTACTTAATATCCTAATGATTTTTGGCATAATAGAAAAATTGATCATTTTGACCCATACATTTGCCGTAAATATACCAGCGCGACTTATGACTGGTTTTGTGATCCAGGGTCACGGATGATGAGCACATGAACACAACGGCCAATCAGAGGTGTTTAAGAATACGCTCAACAGCGCTCAAAATGCTAGAGGGAAATGCTGGTATTGTCAATTTGTGAACATTTTCAGTACCGCTCTGGGGTGTGTTTCCCTAAAGCAGCGTTAGAAATAAAGCAAAATAACTGAGAAAAATGAGAAATAGTCATCAGATGCACGTCTGTAATTTATAGCAAAACATCTAGCGTTAATTTGATCTCGGAGAATACACCCCGAGAGTACGGGACACACACTCCTGAGCCGACTGCAGCCCGCGGACACACACACACACACACACCTGTCTGCACTTCTCCGTCGTGATGTCCTCCTGCAGCGTGACCACGCTCGGGATGCTCTTGATCGGCACCAGATCCACACCTGACATCAAATCAAGAGTCAAAACTGGATCTCTGAGTCCCAATCAGAGACGCTACACTTCAAACTCAACTCACCGATCACCAGACTCGACACGGGCATGAACTTGGACGCCACCTGCAACCTGAACACCAAACACACACGGGTCAGTCATCAATAACTCAGCCTGGAACTATATATAGTCTCACAATATATCGCAATACAACAATGCAACAAATATGTATCGTGGATAGTTCACCAAAACTTCAAGTTTTCAGAGTTTTAGTGTCAGTACTACATTAAACTACGCTATATAATGTATAATAAAGCAATGGGGGAATATGTGTGTGTCCTGATTATGCCAAATGTCTGATGTTACCAGTAACAAGTGGCCTATATTATTTTAGATATATCTAGTCAGTGACAGAGATCAAGCATATTCATCTACAATAATTCAGTATTTTCAGCTTCAGAATCATGAATATTGTTATTCTGGCGTCTCTATTGTCCTGTGCTTTGGGTTTCAGCACCAAGTCCAAGTCTATTCATTTACAAACTTAGCATTATAATCAACAGTTCATTTTTTTGTTAACTTTTTATCATATGTCTTGGAGTATCGCGATAATATCGTATCGTGAGTTCAGTATCGTGACATGAGGGTATCGCTACACCCCTATGGATGACGTTTGAGTTTTAGCAAATTCCCAGTTTCAATTCTAATATGGTAAACAAAATATTTGGATATCAAAACATATTATTCTGCGTCTTTTTGCAAAACATTCTGAATAACAAATAGCATGAACAAACACCAGCAGCCTAAAGAGCAACTAACTAAACCTAGACTAACTAATATAAATATCAAACATTATTAAAGACAAGTATAAAATCAGTAGCACAATAACAACAAGTAGCAATAGCACAAATAAACACGACCGAACAAAAGATCAGAAACTGAAATCAAACACTGCATAGTTTTCTTTTTATAAATAAACTATAGATTGAGGCTATGAACAGCTATTACATTAAAGCCTTATTAAAGCTATGAACGTTATTCAGTCAAGATCAGTACGTGATCGCCTCCTCATGTTCTCTGAGTAACGCTAATGATCAGGTTTATTAGGCTGATGTCACTTTAAGACTGAATGCATGGGTCCAGTATACTGATACACATGTGTTTTCTTCCTCATCTGTGTGTGTGTGTGTTCACCTCCTCATCTGTGTGTGTGTGTTCACTTCCTCATCTGTGTGTGTGTGTGTGTGTGTTCACTTTAGACTTCACCGACTGTTTCTGTGTGTTTATCCGCTGAAGTGCAAAATAAACAACTCAATTCAGTATTCTAGCGCTTGAATGGTTTAAAACCACATTAGAAACACAGATAAATTTTAAAAGTAATGCGTTACTTTACTAGTTACTTGGAAAAGTAATCTGATTACATAACTCAAGTTACTTGTAATGAGTTACACACAACACTGGCTCTTATGTTACTCTAATTCAGCATTTATGTTGAAAATGAAATGAGATCCGGGTAATAAAGTGTTTCCTCACCATCCTCCAGGAGCGGCACACAGATCCACCAGAGCTCGGGCTTTCTGGAGAAACTGGAACTTACGGTTCAGCTGAATGAGCTTGAAGGACGAGCGGGACCGATAACCTTAAAATGACCAACAATACACAAGCAAACGCCTTCATTTGATTACCACTCGTTATGATAATTCATGCATTACATCATACATGTAGGAAATTAAAACACAAAAACAAAATAAAACATTTCATAGTGTAAAAAGTTGTTAAAGGGCTATAAATTCACTTCATTAGACATTATTAAAATTTCATTAAACCCTTAAAATAGAATCCAGAACAAATACAATTAATAACACGGGCCCTAAAAATGTCATTTTTGTTACACTCTCAATACATTTTTTACGTTTCATAGTTACACTTTATTTTAAGGTGTCCGTGTTACAGTGTTATTATACATTTCAATACTGAGAACTAATAAATAAGCACATGTACAGGGTTAGGATTTGGTATAGGGTTAAATGCGTGTAATTAACTTTATTTTACAGTGTCATTGTTACATATGTTACATGTAGTTACTATAGTAATAACAGTAAATTATGCATAATTACATGCAAATAACCCTCAACCAAACCCGAATCCTACCCTAACCCTATAGTAAGTACATACAGTTAATTAATATTACTCAGTACTAAATATATAATTACACTGTAACACTGACACCTTAAAATAAAGTGTAACCCACAATTCATAGCAGGCCTAATTACTATAGTAACTACGTGTAACAAAGACACAGTAACATAATGTGTTACACGTTACATGACTTTAATTAATTAATTACACATGCGTTTTGGCTACTAAATTTAACGTAAGCGAACTAAATAGTTATAATAAATAGTTACTAAATGTAAACGGAAAATAAGGAATTTGTGCAAAATAAAAACAGCTCCCACAACACGATAAAAACACGGTATTAGCATAGACATGGTCTCAGATTGTAATACCATGCTAGTTTAATATGCTAGAGTATTTAACATCATTCTTGACTGATACTTTGAGGAATGACATGCTAACTTTATATTACTACGGCGAATGCCCACAAAACACTGTAATAACGTGGTACTTCGTGCTCTTTCTTAATGTTCATGTTTACGCGACTTACCCGTTTCTTTTGCGAGGTGATAGAATTTATCCTTTCTGGTTTTTCCGACTTTGAGTTTTTTACCCATGATTTCTGCTGCAAATCACCAGTTTTTACGCTTTATTTCCACACGCTTCTCCTCACCGTGTCGCGAGCACTGAGAGCCACACGTGTGTTCCGGCGGCGCAGAGAGATGACGTATTCCTCAGAAGACTTCTAATTATTTTTTTTTACATTGGAAGTTGTTTAATTTGTTTGGATCTTTTTTTACAGTCTATGGTTTGGATATTCATTTGTTTGGAAGTTATCAATTTAGGAATATAAAACATATATAAAGATCTGGGTAACACTTTATTTTACAGTGTCATTGTTACATATATAATGTAATATTACCATAGTAATAACCGTAAATTATGCATAATTACATGCAACTAACCCTCAACCAAACCCTAATCCTACCCTAACCCTATAGTAAGTACATGTAGTTAATTAATATTACTCAGTACTTACATATATAATTACACTGTAACAATAACGCCTTAAAATAAAGTGTAACCCAAATCTGATTTATAAATGAAGTAATAGATTACTTCATTATATACTTACTTCATCAATAGGTTACTATATATATCTGTTTTTGTTTTTTATTGAACAAAGATCAAAGGGGATTCACAAAACATTTAAAGTAATAGAAACTAAACATACAATAAATGAATAGAAATACATAGAAATAAATAACATGGGAAAAAACTAATAAAAAAACTGTCATCTTCATGAAATCAGAGGTAACTTATAATGAAACCAATATTTCTTTGAGAAATAGAGCAGTTTTAGTGGCTTACTTGTCACAGAATAACTTTAAATCAACACAGAAAAGCCTAAAACTGGGCGTATGGAGATGAAACTCGCCACATAAAGTTAGCAGTTTTATAATGTGTCGTCCATCTCCTTTTAGTCCCAAATCAACATCAGCACATTCATAATCTCACATTCATAATATCACATTCATAATATCACATTCATAATCTCAAAACTAGGGATGCACCGATCCACATTTTTTTACTTCCGATCCGATCCCGATACCTGAATTTGGATATCGGCCGATACCGATACTATTCCGATACCAGAGCTGTGTTTGCTTTAATATTATTATTATCATTATTGTTTATTTTATATGATGCTGAAATAAACTTCTCTCAACAGGCAAGTAATGATATGTTATGTACGTAGCCTATGTATGCATGCATTTATGTCCCAAAAGGCAACTTGAGGTAAGTAAGTTATAAGGTCAGAAAAGGAAGTCAGAAAAACAGGAAATCCTGTTAACAGGAAAAATCCCATTTTGAAAACAAATATGCAACTGGGGGTTTCAAATTGGTTGTCATGTCAATATTTATTACATTCCCAAAATGTCAAATACTTGCATCTTGAAATATAAGAAAAGTGCAAGGGTAAAAATCTTACACACACACTATCTGAAGGGTGATCCTCGCTCCGATGCAGTAAATGCTCGATCAACATCAGCATCGTGCAAACAGACAAGCGGATTTTGCCTCAGACGCGCGTCGATTTCGCTTCAAACTTTTGCTTTTTACGCACGTAAATTTTTCTCTGGACGCGCGAATGGATTCAAAATATTCAAACGTCCAACTAGACGCGGTAGACGCGAATTTGACGCGCTATTCGCGTTTGGTGTGAACGCACAGTAACGTGGTGCTTTTTTAAATGTTTGATTGCGTTCGTTGTGTTGTATGACGCGAGGCAGCTTCAAAGGACTCTGAATTACACCTTTGCAAACATTGCATTTTGCTGTCTTGCTCTGCGGTGTTTCCAGTGTTAAGTATTTCCACACAGCGGACGTTGTTGGCTAGCCGCAAACCGTGGAATGGATTTCGTGAGCGGGAGCGTGTCTCATAACTCTGTGTCTCATTGAGCCGCGCCTCCGTTCAGGAAATCCATTCCACAGTTTGCAGCCAGCTAGCAGACTCGCCCGCGGGAATCACTTTTGGAGTCATTTCAGCAGACGTTAAAGCGAGCGCAGACATGACTCATGGATATCGGAAATCTCCGCAGGTTGGATCGGGAAAATCCGATACGTGAATTACGCTGGTATCGGGTCCGATACCGATACTGGATCGGATCGGCCCCATCCCTACTCAAAACAGTATAAAAGTTTGTAATAAACAGAGAAAATAAGCCAGGCTACTTCTTCCCAGAACTCATTTGCATAATCCCATAAAACAAACGTGGTACTGTTTGAAGATTACCGTTACAGAATCCACACTGTGAAGAGATGTCTAACTCACACTTAGAAATACAGGGATGGTAATTATATAAAGTGAAGCTCTTAACAGAAACGTATTAATGTCATACAGGTTTGGAACACCAAGAGGGTGAATAAGTAATGACAAAATGTTCATTTTTGGGTGAACTATCCTTTTATGCAAAAAGGAGGCGTGGTCTCTCCTCACGCCGTCATCAGAACTAGACTCTGGCGCGGTCACGTGCTACTCGCAGAGAATACTCCAGATCCAAGATGGCGGCGTACATGAGAATGTGGAGATCATACCGTCCCGCGTCCAGAAGCATCAGCACAGCTTCATCAGCAGGAACGGTCATGATCAGAGCCGGGTTAAACGCGTTATTCCCGCGGGATCCTCTCAGCGGGAGCCGCTTCATCCACATCCAGCGCTCGTACTCCAGTATATCCAGCAGAAAGTCGTTACACAACGCGAGGATCTCAGCATCCGCGGTGAGTGACAGGTGGAGGCGCGTGCCCGCGGGCTCCGGGAGCCTTGGACTCGGGTGTCAACAGAAGAGGTGTCTCTTCGGGAACCAGGGGAGCGGGTTCTCCGGGCAGGACGGTGCGGAGAGTAGCGGGGGAGCTGAGGATGAGTCCGGGGGTGATGAAGGTCCTTATACTCCTCCTCCTCAGATGAGCGCGCTCACCACGATGCTCGTGCCCGAGGTTTTCCCGAACGTGCCTCTCATCGCTGTCAACAGGAATCCCGTGTTTCCCAGATTCATCAAAATCATTGAGGTGATGATCTCACAGATGCATGCATGACGCAATCGGGGTTATGAAACATACAAGGTAGAAAAAAAAAAACATTCGAAATAAGTAAGAAGTAACTTGTGACATGTGTCAATAGTTTGACATTGACTTTTAGAGACACTGAAGTTTTCTTTGTGTTTTACTGCAGTTTTACTATAGTGTTGATGGTGTTTGCTGGTGATTTCATCATCCATAGAGTGTGTGTGTGTGTGTGTGTGAGAGAGAGAGAGAGAGAGAGATGATGTGTGTGTGTATGAGAGAGAGAGAGTGTGAGTGTGAGTGTGTGTGTGTGTGTGTGTGTGTGTGTGAGAGAGAGAGAGAGAGAGAGAGAGAGAGAGAGTGAGAGAGAGAGAGAGAGAGAGAGAGTGTGTGTGTGTGAGAGAGAGAGAGAGAGAGAGAGAGAGAGAGAGTGTGTGTGTGTGTGTGTGTGTGAGAGAGAGAGAGAGAGAGAGAGAGAGAGTGTGTGTGTGTGTGTGTGTGTGTGTGTGTGTGTGTGTGTGTGTGAGAGAGAGAGAGAGATGATGTGTGTGTGTGTATGAGAGAGAGAGAGTGTGAGTGTGTGTGTGTGTGTGTATGAGAGAGAGAGAGAGAGAGAGAGAGAGAGTGTGTGTGTGTGTGTGAGAGAGAGAGAGAGAGAGAGAGAGTGTGTGTGTGTGTGTGAGAGAGAGAGAGACAGTGTGTGTCTTGAGTAGTTGAAGTCTAGTAGTTTTGCATCGGAAACCACAGTTTTCTTGCGATGTTTCTGATTTTAAGACATTTATAGCAGTGAATGATCATCTTGGTAATAGAGCTGCATGATTCTCCCACGGATAGACAAGTAAACAAACTAACATGTGATTTACTAGAGGCTCTGAGAAAATGTTTTGTTAATCTAAATCAATTATTTAAAATTAAAATGATTAGACTGAAGACTACAGTCTTTTCAACATCACAGTATCATTATTTCTGTCTTACAATAATTCATATTAACACAGAAGTACTGGGATAAAAGTTGAGATATAAACACTGATATTTACGGTGATGATCAAAATAGAGCAAATCACCTTTTGGAAAAAACTTGTCGCTTCAAATAACGATTGTGTCGATTACATCATTACACCAGTAGGTGGCGACGAGTGACTGTTAAAAAGTGTACTTGTCATTGAATCATTCATTCAAGAGATTTGTTCAAAAATGCTGATTCATCCAGTAATGAAACGAGTGAAGTATTTATGAGTGAGTCATTGAATCATTCACTCAATTAGCATTTTGTCAGAACCGTAAATCACATTTTAGTTTTAGTTGTCTATTCAGAATCTGAAACAAAATATCTATCCAGAGTATCTATCGATATATAACAGAATATTTATCCAGAATCGTGCATCTGTACTTATTACTTAACATTATTTATTATTATAGATTGTATTGATTAGTTGTTGTAGCTCCAATTGACTACAATGTAAATATTAGTGTTGAATAAAAATGTTTTTAAATACCCACCTAAACAAAACCAGTCAAGCTGATTAGCATATTTGTGAATATTTTGTCATCTGAAGGTAAAAAACAAGCAGCTGATGGACCTGTTGAGGAGAAAGGTTCGCCTCGCTCAGCCGTACGCAGGTGTGTTCCTGAAGAAAGATGACAGGTAAGTGATTGTGTGTTTGATATAACGACTGTAAGTTGATGTTGCGCTGATTGTGGCGTGTTTATTTCCCAGTAACGAGTCGGATGTGGTGGAGAGTCTGGATGCCGTTTATCACACCGGAACATTCGTGCAGATCCACGAGATGCAGGATCTCGGAGACAAACTCCGTATGATTGTGATGGGACACAGAAGGTGACGCTCAAAATCACGGCTTTGAAAATGGCGTTCTCAGGAAAGTTGACCTCTGACCTTTTTCCCCCCTCATGGTCTCCCAGAATCCGCATCAGTAAGCAGCTGGATGTTGAGCCGGAGGAGCCGGCGTCCCTGGAGCTGGAGGCGGAAGGCGAGCCGCCCAAAGCCGCGCGCCGGAAGCAGAAACGTTCCCGCAAGGATCCGGCGTCTCCGGCCGAGGCCATGGAGGAGAAGGTGCGGGAGGCGGAGCTTGTGGTGGAGGCGCTTCCTCTTCCCAGCGTCCTCATGGTGGAGGTGGACAACGTGATCCACGAGGAATTCCAGGTCACAGAAGAAGTCAAGGTCAGCCTTACTTAGGGATGCAATTTTGGCCGAAACCGATAATTCTTCATATTTGAAAGCCGATAACTGATAATTCTTCATATTTGAAAGCCGATAACCGATAATTCTTCATATTTGAAAGCCAATAACCAATAATTCTTCATATTTGAAAGCCAATAACCAATAATTCTTCATATTTGAAAGCCAATAACCAATAATTCTTCATATTTGAAAGCCAATAACTGATAATTCTTTATATTTGAAAGCCAATAACCAACAATTCTTCATATTTGAAAGCCAATAACCAATAATTCTTCATATTTGAAAGCCAATAACCAATAATTCTTCATATTTGAAAGCCAATAACCAATAATTCTTCATATTTGAAAGCCAATAACCAATAATTCTTCATATTTGAAGGCCGATAACTGATAATTCTTTATATTTGAAAGCCAATAACCAATAATTCTTCATATTTGAAAGCCAATAACCAATAATTCTTCATATTTGAAAGCCAATAACCAATAATTCTTCATATTTGAAAGCCAATAACCAATAATTCTTCATATTTGAAAGCCAATAACCGATAGTTCTTTATATTTGAAGGCTAATAACTGATAATTCTTCATATTTGAAAGCCGATAACCGATAATTCTTTATATTTGAACCGATAGTTCTTTATATTTGAAGGCTGATAACTGATAATTCTTTATATTTGAAAGCCAATAACCAATAATTCTTCATATTTGAAAGCCAATAACCAATAATTCTTCATATTTGAAAGCCAATAACCAATAATTCTTCATATTTGAAAGCCAATAACTGATAATTCTTTATATTTGAAAGCCAATAACCAATAATTCTTCATATTTGAAAGCCAATAACCAATAATTCTTCATATTTGAAAGCCAATAACCAATAATTCTTCATATTTGAAAGCCAATAACCAATAATTCTTCATATTTGAAAGCCAATAACCAATAATTCTTCATATTTGAAGGCCGATAACTGATAATTCTTTATATTTGAAAGCCAATAACCAATAATTCTTCATATTTGAAAGCCGATAACCGATAATTCTTTATATTTGAACCGATAATTCTTTATATTTGAAAGCCAATAACCAATAATTCTTCATATTTGAAAGCCAATAACCAATAATTCTTCATATTTGAAGGCCGATAACCAATAATTCTTTATATTTGATAGCCAATAACCAATAATTCTTTATATTTGAACCGATAATTCTTTATATTTGAAAGCCGATAACCGATAATTCTTTATATTTGAAAGCCGATAAAGAACCGATAATTTATTATATTTGAAAGACGATAACCGATATATTGGTCGATAAATCTAAATAAAAAATTTTATATAATTTTTGAGAGCCTGATTACAAAAACAAAATTCTAACCATTAAAATCATTTAGTACTTCAGCTTAAAAAAAAATTGAAGTATCTTAATTTATTCTATTTAAATCGACCTTTATAATTATAATTTTTTCGAGTAGCACATTTTTTAATGGTTTTAGTTAACGATAATAACCCTGGTTCAGTATGCTAAGCATTTTCCAGCATGTCGGAAAGACATTTATGCGTTTATCCAAAGCGACTCGGAATCACAGCTTACGTTGTGTTGTTTTACATCAGGCCCTGACGGCTGAGATCGTCAAGACCATACGTGACATCATCGCTCTGAATCCACTGTACAGGTAAGAGAGGTGAAAGAGGCTGTTCAAAACCGCATGCTAAGGGAGATCAGTGTGTTTATCAGTGTGTGTGTGTTTGCTAGAGAGTCTGTGCTCCAGATGATGCAGGCTGGGCAGAGAGTAGTGGATAACCCTATATACCTGAGCGACATGGGGGCGGCGCTGACCGGGGCCGATTCTCACGAGCTACAGGACGTCCTGGAGGAAACTAACGTACGTTTACGACCCCCGAAACCCAGTCTCAGAGCGTCAATGTGTGTCTAACAGAAGACCTGTCGTTACAGATTCCCAAACGACTCTACAAAGCACTTTCTCTGCTGAAGAAGGAATACGAACTGAGTAAACTACAGCAGCGTCTCGGGAGAGAGGTGAGGACACGTTCCTGACTAGGGGTGGGAGGCGAAAATATCGAAATCAGATCAAATTAAAAATTTCGATTCCTCTTATCGATTCCTTTGTGAGCATATCAATACGACTTTAAACCATTGAAGCGCGAGACGACTCACAAGGCGTAACTATATTGGGCAACTCTTAAAGGGACAGCAGCCTAATATTCCTGCTGCCGTCTCTATAGTAACACTAATCAAACAACAAAAGACAAAGAGAAAACTCACTCGTTTTTGACTGAACAACTTTTGTAACTATATTTGTAATGTATATTTTACTTATAAAGTGCAGTGTTATTTTACATTTGATCACAGTTTCTGAACCTGAACACCTGAAAATCTTAAAACACAGTTTATTTCAGTCATATCGTTGTTCAGTTGTCTATTAGTTGCGATTTGTGATTTATTTGTTCTTTTTTACTTGTCTTTAATAATGCTTGAAGTTTATATTAGTTCGGCTAGTTTGTCACACGCTGTTGCTTATTCATGGATTTGTGTTGGCCTGTTGGTTTTGCTGCTCAGGTGGAGGAGAAGATCAAGCAGACGCACAGGAAGTACCTCCTCCAGGAGCAGCTGAAGATCATTAAGAAGGAGCTCGGCCTGGAGAAAGAGGACAAAGACGCCATTGAGGAGAAGTTCAGGGAGAGGTTGAAGGATCGTACCGTACCGCAGCACATCATGGAGGTTATCAACGAGGAGCTGAACAAACTGGGGCTGTTAGATAACCACTCCTCAGAGTTCAAGTAAGGAGGTCATCATTGTTACTATACCGTTTCTTCTTAAAGGATTAGTTCACTCTTTACTCTCCCCCACGTCATCCAAGATATGTCTTTCTTTCTTCAGTCAAAAAGAAATGAAGGTTTTTGAGGAAAACATTCCAGGATTTTTCTCCATAGAGTGACTTCAATGGAGTCCAACGGGTCGAAGGTCCAAATGTGAGTTTCAATGCAGCTTCAAAGTCTCGACACGATCCAGCCGAGGAATAAGAGTCTTATCTAGACAAACCAGTGGACATTTGATAAAACAAATAAACATTTATTTACTTTGTATAAATGCTCGTCTTTCACTAGCTCTGTGATGCGTCACGTGATGTGTGACCTTTCGACGTGATTGCGTAATGTGTGTCGCATCACAGCTAGTGCAAGACGAGCATTTATGGTTAAAAAGTATATAAATGTTTATTTTGTTATAAAATGTCCGCTGATTTGTCTAGAATAAGACTCTTATTCCTCGGCTGGATCGTGTCGAGACTTTGAAGCTGCACTGAAACTCACATTTGGACCTTCAACCCATTGGACCCCATTGAAGTCACTATATGGAGAAAAATCCTGGAATGTTTTCCTCAAAAACCTTCATTTCTTTTCGACTGAAGAAAGACAGACATGAACATCTTGGATGACGTGGGGAGAGTAAATCATCAGGAAATTTGAATTCTGAAGTGAACTAATCCCTTAATATCCATTATAATGCCCAAGAAGCTGAAAACCCAACTAAACCAGCTTAAGATGGTTGTACATGGACTCTACCTGGGCATTAGCTGCTTTAGATTGGTCGATCAGATGGTTTCGACATGGGAGACCATCGAAGTCCAGCAGCAAACCAGCTTCCATGTTCCACAAAGCACTTTGACCTCAATAAAATGGTATTTCGCTCATTCAAACTTTGATCCTCCCCCCATTACAATCCCCAGCGTCACCCGTAACTACTTAGATTGGCTGACCTCCATGCCGTGGGGAACCAACAGTGTGGAAAACCTGGAGTTGGTCCGAGCCAAAGAGGTGTTGGAAGAGGACCACTACGGAATGGATGACGTCAAGAAACGCATTCTGGTAAAGATCAAGCATAAGCGGCTCAATCTTTGTACGCTTACAAATCCTATTAATTAATCCTGGTGCTTGTTCATTCCTGCAGGAGTTCATAGCGGTAAGCCAGCTTAAAGGAAGCACACAGGGAAAGATCTTGTGTTTCTATGGACCTCCTGGAGTCGGCAAGACCAGTATCGCCCGCTCAATCGCCAGAGCGCTTAATCGCCAATACTTCCGCTTTAGTGTGGGAGGAATGACGGATGTGGCGGAGATTAAAGGCCACAGGTGAGTGATGCGTACCGTACATCTGTGAGGCCACGCCCACCAGCTGTGATGTCATGCATGAACATTTGTGAGAATTCAAGTCAAGTCAAGTCATTTATTACTGTCATGTGTAAAAGTTACCAAGAAAAACTTACTTGAATGCCCCTCCACAGACTATAGACAGAGCAAATACAATAAACCTCACTGCTATATAAACAACACTTATATACATATATACACAAATTACCAAATGATTGCAAAACCATATGACAATAAGATAATCGGTGACAAAATAAATAATACAATAAAGTGAGATTTTTGATCTTATGAGTGTCTGGTATTCTTACCTAACACTAACATAAGTGTTAGACATCAGTGTTGATTAAACATTAGTGGTGAACAATCTTACGGCATTGGGGAAGAAACCATTCCTGCGTCTACACTTCTTTTCAAGCTCTTAGTACCCAGTTTGTGATTGTGTTGGTGCGTTGCAGGAGAACATATGTTGGGGCAATGCCAGGAAAGATCATCCAGTGCCTGAAGAAAACTAAGACTGAAAACCCACTGGTCCTTATTGATGAGGTATGAACAATAAACAGGGTTCGTACACGGTGCTTAAAGTCGTTTCGAAAATTAACTCCTGAAAAACCCATGAAAAAAGCCATTTTTATGAAGAAAAACTTGAAAATGGAAAATATATTTTAAATTTTATTGATAAAACAATCTTTTAAAACAAAATTAACGCTGCATTCTGTCTGATATAGATATAGAGGCATTTCACATGAATATGAACGTGATATTGCTCATATTAATGTCCAAGTATATGATACAGCTTTCATTCTTTAGGTCAATCATGTATTAATGGGGAATAAATCAGTTTGAAAGAGTAAAGCGATATCTTTGTCATAGTTTCCTTTCAATGGTTAAAGTTTCCACAGTCATTGCATCTGCTGCACTTTATTAGTACCATTTTGTTTTATTAGTTTATTTTTTATTTATCTATTTACCTTTTTTAGAATTTAAAAGATAATAAAGAAAGATATTGTTTTGATCTCTGATTGTAGTCCTTGAAAAAAACAAAAAATGAGTGCTTAAAGTCATTGAAAGTCCTGGAATTTCATTTGACAGAGTGTGTGTACGAACCCTGAATAACCGTGATCCTAACGCTGTGTGTTGGGATAACTTTGCTGAGCTCATCTGTGTGTTGTACAGGTTGATAAGATAGGTCGAGGCTACCAGGGTGACCCGTCTTCTGCACTACTGGAGCTTTTAGATCCAGAACAGAACGCTAACTTCCTCGACCACTACCTGGATGTGCCTGTCGACCTGTCTAAGGTGAGAACTAGACAAAATACACGTTTGTTGGAAGAATACTATGGATTTATTTAGGGTTAGAAATGAACACTCGCCAAATGCGTGTAAAAATGAACTGTGGCGGGAAACGCTGTCAGATCACGAGCCAAATTATCGTGTTAATCATTGTTTACTCACTTCATGGGGAAGTTCGTGTAAGACAAATCTGTGCAGATTTAGCGCAAATACTCGTGATATATTAAATACAGTGTATTGTGCAGAATCTGCTCATATTTGGCTTACTTGAACACACACGTCACTACACAACAAATAACAGTTTTTTATGTTTTTAAAAGAAGTCTCTTCTGCTCACCAAGGCTGCATTTATTTGATAAAAAAAATAATAAAAAAACCAGTAATATTGTGAAATATTATTGCAATTTAAAATAACTGTTTTCTATGTGAATATACAGTAAAGTGTAATTTATTCCTGTGATGCAAAGCATCATTACTCCAGTCTTCAGTGTCACATGATCCTTCAGAAATCATTCTAATATGACGAGTTGATGCTCAAGAAACATTCATCATTATTATGAATGTTGAAAACAGTTTTTTACATTTTTATTTCAGGATTCTTTGCTGAATAGAAAGTTCAAAAGAACAGCATTTCTCTGAAATCTAAAGCTTTTGTAACATTAAACACTACCGGTCAAAAGTTTGGGGTCAGTAAGAATTTTATTTTTTGGGGGAAATAAATAAAATAAATCAATACTTTTGTTCATCAAGGATGAATTAAATTGATCAAGAGTGACAGTAAAGACATTTATAATGTTACAAAAGCTTCTATTTCAGATAAATGCTGTTCTTTTGAACTTTCTTTTCATCAAAGAACCCTGAAAATAAATATTGTCAACATTGATAATAATCATAATGTTTCTTGAGCATCAAATCATCATATTAGAATGATTTCTGAAGGATCATGTGACACTGAAGACTGGAGTAATGATGCTTTGATCACAGGATACATTACTCTTTACTGTATATTCACATAGAAAACAGTCATTTTAAATTGTCATAATATTCAAGAATATAATCTTTTTTGTTGTTGTTGTATTTTTAATCATATAATTGCAGCCTTGAGCAGAAGAGACTTCTTTTAAAAACATTACAAATCGTACCGATCCAAAGCTTTTGACCGGTAGTGTATATATAAACTGAGACGTAGTTAATCTGAAATCTAAAAAAAAAAAAATGTCTTTGTTGTCCAGTAGAAGTTCTGATTGGCCGTAACTTCAGTTAAAAATGTAGAAGCCAAACTGGCCAGTGAGTGAAAAGGTTAATCTCAAACGCTGGTGTTATTGTTCCTACATTAGTGTTTCCTTTGGGTTTCAGGTGCTTTTCATCTGTACGGCCAATGTCCTCGACACCATCCCCGAACCCCTAAGAGACCGGATGGAAATGATTAACGTGTCAGGCTACGTTGCTCAGGAGAAACTGGCCATTGCGGAGGTACGTTCACTTGGTCTTTTTTCCTGAAAATCAACAACACGTTTTATATTTTGGGGTTACCTCGACAATCTGAGTCTGGCATTATGGGTATAGCTTAAAGCCGCCAACTGGAAGGTTGCTGGTTCAAGACCAGTAGTTAATAAGCTATAATTCCTTAAGTTGGTTGTGCACAGATTCTACTTGGCCATTGGTGGATCTGGTTTTGACCTGGGAGACCATCTTAAACCAGCAACAAGGTTGACAAAACCCAACTAAAACCAGTTGTACATAGTTTCTACCTGGTCATTAGCTGAACTAGATGGTTGATCAGTTGGACTGCAAACTGGTTGACCTGCTAGACCATCTTAAACCAGCAACAAAGTTGGCAAAACCCAGGTAAAACCAGTTTAAGATGATTGTACATGGAGTCTACCAGGTCATTAGATACTTAACAAGCCATAACTCCTAAAGATGGTTGTGCACAGATTATACTTGGCCATTAGCTGATCGATTGGCTTATAAAATGGTGGATCTGGTTTTGACCTGGGAGACCACCTTAAACCAGCAACAAAGTTGACAAAACCCAACTAAAACCAGTTGTACATAGTTTCTAAATCATGTTTTGACATGGTAGACCACCTTAAACCAGCAAAAAAGTTGACAAAACCGAGTTTAAACCATCTTAAGATTATTGTACATGGTTTTTACCTGGTCATTAGCTGCTTTATATGGTTTATCAGTTGGACTACAAACTGGTGGACCAGGTTTTGACCTGGTAGACCACCTTAAACCAGCAACAAAGTTGGCAAAACCCAGCTAAAACCAGTTTAAGATGATTGTACATGGGATTTACCTGGTCATTAGCTGCTTTAGATGGTTTGTCCGTTGGATTACAAGCTGGTTGATATGGTTTTGACCTGGTTGACCACCTTAAACCAGCAGAAAGGTTGACAAAACCCAGCTAAAACCAGTTGTACATAGTTTCTACCTGGTCATTAGCCCACCAGTTATTTATTATTTACTTATTTCAATGATTTAATTGCACTAGATGGTTAATCAGTTGGACTACAAACTGGTGGACCTGGTTTCGACATGGTAGACCATCTTAAATCAGCAACAAAGTTGACAAAACCCAGTTAAAACCAGTTTAAGATGATTGTACATGGGTTTTACCTGGTCATTAGCTGCTTTAGATGGTTTATCATTTGGACTTCAAGCTGGTGGACCAGGTTAAGCAATTAAAGTTGATAAAACCCAGCTAAAACCAGTTGTACATAGTTCCTACCTGGTCAGAACTGAACTAGATGGTTAATCAGTTGGACTACAAACTGGTGGACCTGGTTTCGACATGGTAGACCATCTTAAACCAGCACCAAAGTTGACAAAACCCAATTAAAACCAGTTTAAGATGATTGTACATGGGATTTACCTGGTCATTAGCTGCTTTAGATGGTTTATGAGATGGACTACAAGCTGGTGGACCAGGTTTTGACATGGTAGACCATCTTAAATCAGCAACAAAGTCAACAAACCCCAGCTAAAACCATCTTGATATAGTCAATGCATCAGGTTATGTTGCTGAGGAGAAACTGGCCATCCCTGACGCTAGAAGTCACTTCCAAAGAGTTCGTTCCACCGGATGCATTGAAGTCGGCATCAAACTTTCCTGGTTTTTGTGCCCCCACAGAGATACCTGGTTCCCCAGTTGCGATCTCTCTGCGGGTTGGACGAGCAGAAGGCCAGAATAACCCCCGAGGCCCTGAACGTGCTCATCAGACAGTACTGTCGGGAGAGTGGCGTCAGGAACCTGCAGAAGCAAGTCGAGAAGGTTCAGCAGATTCATTATTTATTCAGATTGAGGATTATTATTTCTGAGCGTCCCGCTGAGCTCTGTACCTTCACAGGTGTTCAGGAAAGTGGCGTTTCGGATCGTCAGCGGCGAGGGATCGGCGGTCAGCGTCACTTCGGAAAACCTCCAGGATTTCGTGGGGAAGCCCATCTTCACTGTGGACCGGATGTATGACGTCACGCCGCCGGGAGTCGTCATGGGCCTGGCCTGGACCGCAATGGGTGAGCGTTCAAACTCGGTTTACTCGTTTCCAGATTCGACTATGAATAGTTTAGTGCAGTTTTGGTTTGATGTTGGCTAATGGTCACATGACATGCAGGTCTCGTTTAGTAAGTGTGTTATTTTTATCGTTTTTATTTTAGAATTATATAATTATTTTAATTTTCCATTTTTTGTCAGCGATTTCTTATATTTTGTAATTTTGTGTTTACATTTTTATTCTCTTTTTAAAGTTATGTATTTTAATTTGTCATTTTATGACGTAATTCATTCTTAGTTGGTGCTTTGCTTTGACTTGTTTATCTTTACATTTTTGTTTTTATTTTTGTTTTTATTTATTCATCGTTTAGTTGGTGCCTTATTTTGATTTGTTTTTATTTGTAAACTACTTGTGTAAATTTTTTATGATATATTCATTCTTAGTTTGAGCTTTGTTTCATTTCTTTATTAAAATTATTTACGTATTGTAATTTTAAATTTTTATGATTTAACTTATGTTTACTGGTGCTTTTTGTTTTTGTTTTCTTACAATTATTTATTTTAATTTTATATTTTTATGATATAATTTTTAGTTAGTGCTTTATTTAAATTAGTTTTATTGTATGATTTAATAAATTTTTAGTTAGTGCTTTATGACATTTTAATACTATATGCATTTTTATGTTTGTTTTTTTTAGTTAGCGCATTATTTTGACTATTTTAACAATTTATTGATTGGAATTTAAAATTTTTAGAATTTAATTAATGTTTTATTAGTGCTATATTTGTTTTCATCTTAAAATTATAATTAAAAATATATATTTTTATGATTTCATTTGTAGTTAGTGCTTTATTTTATAATTTAAATTGTAGTTAGTGCTTTATTTTCATTTGCTTTATTTTAACATAATTTATTTTATAATTTAATTAAATTTCAGCAGGTGCTTTTTGACATTTTAATACTATATACATTTTTACTGTTTTTTTTTTTATATATATATTTTTTTTACCACTTTAATGTCTCATTAGCTTCAGCATTCTCTCATGTGCCCCTGTCCTGTCCTCAGGCGGGTCGACGCTGTTCATCGAGACGTCTCTGCGGCGCCCGAGGGATCCGGTGGGCAAAGACGGACCCAGAGACGGGTCGCTGGAGCTCACGGGACAGCTGGGAGACGTCATGAAGGAGAGCGCTAAGATCGCATACACCTTCGCTCGCTCATTCCTCATGAAGAAGCGGCCGGAGAACGAGTTCCTGGTGGGATCGCACATACACCTGCACGTTCCCGAGGTGAAGATCGTGTGATTATTCTGCAGGAACGTGTCAAGCCACATTTATTTATATAGCGCTTTTTACAACACAGATCGTTTCAAAGCAGCTTTACAGAGATAACAGGAGAATAATGCAACAAAGTTTGTTTCCTGAAGAAAATACATCACAGTTCAGCTTAAGGGAGTTCAGTGATGGTTCATTTTTGTTGTAATAAAGTTATTAATTTAGTTAATTTATATATATAGCCGCTCTGGAGTAAACCATGATGTCATCGTTCAGTTCTCATATAATAGTGTCTATGCAGGCAGATCAATAATATTGTTAAATATTCAATTTAATGTCCCCAACTAAACAAGCCAAGCTGATGGCAACAGTGTGTTTGGTCCAAGCTAGCGATGTGACGGTGAGGATATCTTCCCACCGGTTAATGGACGTGTGACAACACGGTAATACTGGTATCACCGGCAGGGGCTTTTAAATTAAGTCTGCGAGGTCATTCATAATGAGTATTTTTTTATCTCATGTAAAAGTGTATCTATAGTATAATATTTTTATAATATCTTATAATATTTTTACGTGCATATTGATACGCAGTGTAAACCCCTCGGGTAGGATTAGTGATGTGGAGTACGTGTGTATTACACGGCATAAAGTGCGTATCACATGCATGTAAAAACTCTTTATTGTGTATAAATTGCACGATAAATCCAATCCGTGCTCTAGATACACATTTACATGAGATCGGGCTGGTTTTTCTCTAGGAATGACCTGAAAACGCTCGCTCTCTTCTGCTCGCTCCGCGCCCGTGGACACGTGCGCATTTTAGTTTCGCTTTCAAATTAGTGCCACTTCGGGGGCGGATTGCCTGAATGATGAGCTCAGACTATTATTCTTAATGAAAAACACAACAACAAAACAGTACAATGACAAATTCGCTTAAATAGGCGCTTTTACATTTTGTTGGCATTCATGTGCGTTCAACTCATAAATATGATCTTTACGACAGTGTTTTACACAGTGTGTGTGTGTGTGTGTGTGTTCAGGGAGCGACTCCTAAAGACGGGCCGAGCGCGGGCGTCACGATCATCACGGCTCTCCTGTCTCTGGCTCTCGACACCCCGGCCCGGCAGAACCTGGCCATGACCGGAGAAGTGTCCCTGACCGGGAAGATCCTGCCGGTGGGGGGGATCAAGGAGAAGACCATCGCGGTGAGTTAAGCCCAATTTATACTTCTGCGTCGAACTCGCGCCGTAGCTACGTCGTAGGCTGTGTGTAGCGCGCGTACCCTTCGGCATACCCTGACGCGCACCTCTCCAAAAATGTAACAACGCGTCAACTCTACGTGGACGCAAGCGCTGTGATTGGTCTGCTGGGACCGCTCCCTCGGGTTTTACATGCTCCCTCCCATGAGTGATTGTGCGTCAACGCGGACAACGACGCAGAAGTATAAATTAAAACCAACGCGTAGAGGCTCCGGCGTAGGTCCGACGCAGAAGTATAAATTGGGCTTTACTGGGGTTGACTGCCTTATGGGCCTTTCACACAGGAAGGTATGTGTATGCGCAGCGCTGCGCTATAAAACCCATTCATCTCAATGGCTTGCGCCGCGCAAGGACGTTTTGTTGCTGCGTCGACCAAAGCGCAAGCGCAGCGGTGCGCATCATTGGCGAGCTCACGCCGCGGTCAAAGTTCAAAATAGTTCAACTTTTGCCGCTGCGCTCTGTGACGATTACCAGCGCGGCCAATAGAATCGGGGGATCCAAACAAGCACGGAAATCAAAATGGATGAACGTCTAGTCTTGTGTGTGTCGGAATTTCTTGAGCTGTACGATACAAGTTTGAGATCGTCAGGAAAGCTGTATTCAAATCAGTATTTTATGAGGATTTGATGCTCAAGAAACATTTATGATTATTATCACTGTTGAAAACCGTTATTTACATTTTTATTTCAGGATTCTTTTATGAATGGAAAGTTCAAAAGAACAGCATTTATCTGAAATAGAATCTTTTGTAACATTATAAATGTAGAACGGGACAGATACATTGTTTGCTGCTGACCGAAAGGAGGAACAACTTATCCATTGCGCGGGTGGTGGCGCAATGGATAAGACACATGCCTTTGGTGTGAGAGACCCGGGTTCGAATCCACTGTGAGACACCAATGTGTCCCTGAGCAAGACACTTAACCCCTAGTTGCTCCAGAGGCGTGCGACCTCTGACATATATAGCAATTGTAAGTCGCTTTGGAAAAAAGCGTCAGCTAAATGAATAAATGTAAATGTAAACAACAGACGTAATAGAGCTCCCGCTAAAAGTTTTTAAAACTCCGCCTACGTCATAGCGCAGCGCAAATCGCGTTGTATCTGAAGGGCAACGCAGAACCCAGCGGCAAGCGCCGCGCATACCGCGTCCTGTGTGATACCCCTTTTCCACCAAGGCAGAGCTGGTGCTGGTTCGGAGCCAGAGCCTAGTTTCAAATCGGTTCTTTGTTTTTCCACCGCCAAAGCACCAGCTCCGAACCAGTAAAACTGGTTCTTAAGTAGCACCAAATCATTGCAGGGTCTAGAACGGAGCCAAGAAAGAACCGCTTGCGTCAGAGGCTGGGGGCGGGGTTACCGTGGCCAACAAGACTGAAGAGAAACTTGTGACCGCCATTTTTAAATAGCAGCTAGTCGAGCTAATAGCAGCTCGATTATAATATCCGTCTATGTAAGTTACGGCGAGCTGCACGAACGCGTTGGATTCGCCGTGTTTGGATGCCGATTTATTTTCGCAAACCCATGAGCATCCATAGTAACGCAACGTCTATTATGGTTGATGCCTTGTTCGAGATGCATCGGAGCAGCGTGGATCGATCAGAGCTGCGGGAGTGTTTGGAGATTATACGACTCCTTGTGCTTTTTGATCGCTTTCGCAGTGCTTTGATTTCATGTGCTGATCGTTCTGCGAGAAGCCGATGCATCTCGAACAAGTCTGGTGTGTTTGTGTTTGGCGCTGCCGCACTAGCGTTGCTGGGCAACATGATACGTATGCAGTGACGTAAGATATAGCTCTGTTGTGGCTCTCTGGCCGGTGGAAACGCAAACCGGTTCGTCAGTCGAACCAACTCCGAACTGGCAATAGCTCTAGCTCTGAACCAGCACCCGGTTCTTGTTGGTGGAAAAGGGGTAGGAGAAGACCATCGCGGTGAGTTACTGGGGTTGACTGTTAGTGCTTGTGTGTGTGCGTGTGTGTGTGCGTGCGTGTGTGTGCGTGCGTGTGTGTGTGTGTGTGGGGATCAAGGAGAAGACCTTCGCTGTGAGTTACTGGCCTTCACTCGCTGTGCTGTGGAGAGGCCGTCATTAGCACATTAATTATGACATAAAAAGGAAAAATATTTAGTATGACTTATGACATACTGATTAAGATATATTAAGTAGTCATACTTTTGACTTGTCAAAACTTTGTTTTTTTTATATATAACTTTCATAATTTCAACTTTTTGTCATCATTTTGAATCAGATTTTTAAAAATCTTATAAATATGACTTAGTATGTCATGAGATGAAAAGTCAAAATGATGGCATACTAAGTCATATTTATGAGATAAAAAAAAATCTGTAAAAATTATGACTTTAATGTCATGATTTTGACATGTCAAAACTATGAGTTTTCATAATTTTCATGATTTCAACTTTTTGTCATTAATTTGACTTCAAGATATTTTTTCATCTCATAAATATGACTGTCGTAATTTTGACTTATATGATTTCGTTTGTCATAAATTGTTTCTCCTGTGTGGCAGAATGATTGTTTCATTGGGCTAAAGTAATTAAATTAGGTTTTATTAGTTAATATTACTCAACTACATTTGTTAATATGAAAAATACGAACAAAACTTAATTTATTGATCTCAGTTAATGTTAAAAAACTTGATTTATTCATCGAAAATCACACATTTGTTCAGACATTATGCATGAAATACATTAATTTACTCCGCTTCGCGTCGGGGTCCCGATCAGCCTGTCAGGGTTATCCGCTATAACAAACGACTCGCCATACATTATCCCTTACATATTGTATATTTATCCTATAGATGTACAGGTGTATTGAGTGATGTGTGTTGTGTGTTGTCAGGCGAAGAGAGCGGGCGTCACCTGTATCCTCCTGCCGGTCGAGAACAAGAAGGATTTCTCGGATCTGGCCGACTACATCACAGAAGGACTGGAAGTGCACTTCGTGGACAACTACAGCCAGATCTTCCCAATCGTGTTCCCGGGACACTGAGCAGTCCCGCCGTTTCATCTCCGTGACATCACACACACAGAGAAGCAGGACGAGTCATTCCCCGTGTGAGACTGTTGCATCATGGGACGCGGATCATCATGATCCCTGGAGCTGGAGACTCTGTTGCTGCTACTCAAGACTCTACTGAAGATTTTATACTCATAATCTCGTCATATGTGTAAATAACTGCCTTAAACGTGTTTCCTCAAATCATTTACAATAAATATATAAATTATGACACGGCTTGTGTGAGTCTCGATCTGGAGGAAATTATCATTTCTTCAATGTCATTCAGTTTTATTGAATTTAGTGAATTCTGTCTTTTGAGGAATTTTTTTTAGTGATGTTTAAATTTATTAAAGTTGATATATTTTAATTGCACTCAATTGCAACTTCATTACAAATATATTTAAATGGATGAAAAACAAGGTTTGTTAATTACAACTTCATAGTTTCGAAGTAATACGTCAGAATTTTAACTTTTTGTCAATTTCAACTTCCATCTCAAATTCAACTTTTCGTCTGAAAAATAAAAAATTGAAAAATATGACTGAAAATATGACTTAAATTATAACATCAAAATGTAATATGGAATAACACTGGTTAAAAAAAATTATGCTTTTGTAAATCAATTCTCAAAATTATGATATCATTTATAATCATGACATACTTCATATGACAGTTGAAATTATAACATAATTCATAATTTATCGCATTTGACTTAGTGTAATTTTGATAGATCTACAAAAGCATGATTTTTTTTAATCAGTGTTATTCAATATTGCATTTAAAGTTTATATATTTAAATGGATGAAAAGGTTCATTAAAAATTACAACTGTCAGAATTTAAACGGTCAAATTCAACTTTTTGTTTGAAAAACGTGTAACTTTGACTCATTTCTGAGTCAAAGTTACACGTGGATGTCAATTTTGACTTGGTATGTAATTATTAATTTCTCAAATACAAACGTAATAATTTTAGCTTTTCTTTCTCATGACTGTAATTGATGATTTACAAAAGCATGATTTGTTTTTTAACCGTAGTGTCATTCAAGATTACATCTAAAGTTGATATTTTAATTGTACTAAATTGCAACTTCATTACAAATATATTTAGATGCATGACAAACGAGTTTCATTAGTATATATTAGTTGAGCATGAATGCTTGTAGACTCGTTCAGTAGTGAACATTTCAGAAATAACCATGAAAACACATGGAAAGTCCTGAATTCTTCGGTGTAATTAAATAATTTGGTGCATCAGAGAGATATATACACACATACACAACCCGTGACCGATGACAAACAGGCTTATTTCCTCAAGCAACTCTGCATTTGGTTAAACACACTCTGATATGATCCACAGCTTTCTTGCAGACACTCGTTACTCAGTCGAGCACACTGATTGGCTCGTTCAAATGAAGCACAACTCCAATGCTTGTTTTTACACATACAAATTTATTTGTCATAATCCAGGCTACTCCTTCTTGGCAGCAGCTTTCCTCATCGCAGCCAGGATGTTGCTGAGCTCCTCACGCTTTCTCTTGGCTCGGATGTGAGTTCCCACCTGTACACACACACACACACACACACACACACACACAATGAGGAAAACTAGACTCACACCTGTGCATTTAGGCCAATAAAGCAGAGTTCCCATCTCATGTGTTCAAGAGAACAAAATCGTTACTTCCTGTGAAACTGCCACTCAATATCAGCAATAAAACTAAGTTGCTGCAATGTGGCTCTTCATCCCTCCATCATAAATGAGTCGAGTCTCAGATGAGACAAACTCTGTCATGTTCTCTTGTGTTCGGATGTTAAACCTTCTCATTTCAATTAAACCAAATCATTCTGATCACAGACTTTGCGTTTCAGAGCCACTAAACCTATATTTGAGATGCTGCGATGTGATTGGTCCACTGGTTAGTCCAGTTATCCAATCACAGCCTCCGCTGAGGAAAAGTCACCCGAGGTTTTGAGGGATTTATCCGGTAAATGTGTCTCCATCCTAGTTTATACACACGTCTCATCGGATTGAACAATTATCCGCCTCAATTAAGCAAATTCGTTCTTTTATGCACATTTTCAGAATTAATGTGAATCTTAACGTTTCCATCTAGTGTTCTTCAATGCAGTATCCCAAAATGCACTTATAAATAGTTGGATGGAAACACAACCAGATCCTGAAGATGCACAAATTAAACCTGCCAATCAAAAGCTGGACTCATTTTTTAAAATAAGATTTTGTACCAATTGTTTATAAGATTTTAAAGTTGTTTTGAAAACCAGTTTTTAAATTTCTTTTATAGTATCGTCTAACCAAGTTATGTGTGCGCGTCTATATATCCTATAACTATATAAATAGACTAATCATATAAATTCATTATAAAGCTGTTTCGAAGAGTTTTCTTTCAAAGCATCGTCAAACCAAGTTTGTATTTAAATATATACACTTTAATACCAAAATACAGTAAAGACTGCGTAGTGTATTTTTATACTCGATTACTGTGGTATTTTGTACCTTGAAACTAAACCAACAAAACCAAAAATCTAAAGCACTTTTCATTTGATTTGTATCTTCATATAATGTGGTCAATATGGAATCTCATTTATTGAAAAAGGAAAAAAAAGCTAATTTTCCAGAAACTCATGGGGATCAACATACCCTCTTCTTGATGAACTTGAGGGCCCGTTTGTCCTTGGACACCTTCAGCAGCTCCATGGCACGTCTCTCGTAGGGCGCGAAACCACACACCTCACGGATCATGTCACGCACAAACTTAGTGTGCTTGGTCAGATGCTGAAACACAACAGCGATGTTACTTTACACACGACTGCACTGGTATACTGTGGTTTATACAGCAGGGCATGATGGGAGAAAGTCACGGACATGAGTGTAAAACCACATGTTAACCTGTTAAACGGGGCATAGATCTGAACATAAAATGGTTGTAAGATTATTGCAGATTGAAAGCACTTAAACAGCATACAAAGTTATAGAAATGATCTATAAAGTAAATGTACTGCACTAAAAATTACAGATTTTTTTTTACTAAAATCGCCAGAAAATCAAAACCATGCGTCAAACACAGTTCTACATTTAAACTCGATCTCAAAAATGTAGCGCGCTAAAAGTAACGTACCGTAACGGACAATTTCAAAACGGTTTCACAGGAAGAATTTACACCGTTAAGTTTTCTAATTAACCCTTTAGAACCGGCCGTGTCGTCGCCGACACACACCAGCAAGCTGTATTCATGTCACCGTAACTCTTCAAGCGTTTGCACTATCAGAACCATTCAAATTGCCCCTGACAGTAGACAACAACATGCGCTGTTCGGCAATATACGGCTTATTACGGTAAGTTTAGCTTTCCATCTGCAAATGACAGCAGCGCGTGAAGGAAGGATTTGAACAGAGAGATACGAAGCACTGCAGTTAGAGTGTTTTGGATTGCAGAAAATAATAAAAGAAACAAATACATGGCGAAAGAAGTGTTAGACAGAAGCAGATTTTTAATGAAACTTGGGAAGCGGATGGCCGTTACTCTCACGTATCTAAGCATGTAGTGTGTGTGCGTGCCTATGAATGCGTGCATGTGTATGTGTGCGTGTATGAAAGAAAGTGTCCTAAATGAAAACTGTGCAACCCAATGTCACAAAAAATACTTGTATAAATGTATTATAGTTCATTTTTCAACTTTAAAGTGTTAGTTTCTTTCATTCATGATTTTTTCTAAATAAAAATCAGTACATTTATTCCCGTTTTTTATATTTTTGTCTTTAAATTCTGTTTACAAACTCATCACACACAATAATAGTCACTAACTGTAATTTGTTGAAAGCTAATCTTTTTCTGGAAAAGATGACACCTTGCATTGTTTTAGAATTGTACAGTCAAAAAGAATCTAAATATGTGAAAAACTCCTATTTTAGCTTCAGGTTCTAAAGGGTTAAAATGTGCGATGTGGAAAAAGCTATTAGCGCGCGACTGACAGACTGGCAGTTAACAGGTTAAATGCTGATTTTAACAACCCAAACCAGTGAAACATGGCCTCACTCACCCCTCTCCTGCGACTGTGCTTGGGCTTAGACACGTTTTTGGTCACTGGATGGCCTTTATTAAGGCCAACTGCCATAGGATACCGTATAGCCATCTCTGAGGAGAACAAATGTGATTAAACATACAAATCCACATGAAAACACGAGCTATTAGTGGGCTATACAAGAGCTCAAAGTCATTATATAACACCATTTCATGATGAGGGAGAATACAGTTAACATTTTAAACACGTTTCGGGTTGTAAGCTTCCCAGATATAGTTCATTTATAACGCCAGTGTTTGAGAATCACCTCAGAGTGCTTCACCACATCTACTCTCAGTGAAACCCTCCAAAACACACTAACATCACGCTAAATGTTCCCAATAATCGCTGGAAATCACTTTAGAAGGTTTATATTTACAAACGCGCGCACTTTTGTGATGATTTGAGGTAAGATGTATTAGATATAAATGTGATTTTAATGCTTGCGATTCTCCGGCGATTCATACCTGCGTTTTGCTAATGGCGTCCAAACCGGAAGGACCGCTGATCGGCGGAAGTTGAACTTACACACGCGACGAAAAGAGAAGAGATCGCGGGAAAAACGAGTGGCGCCATCTAGAAGTGAACAAAATGTATTTTGAAGTATTGTAGTCCGGTGCGTCCATAGATGGCATTATACATAATAAACAGCTGGTTGATTGTAGAGTTATTATTTTTAATGTTTGCTTTTTTCTAATACCAAAACGATTCGATCCAGTAAAATTAATAAAACAACCAAATTACATTATTGCATTATCATTTTACATTTTCCTCGAAAACTCAAAGAAATGGCACATATTTGTTAATGTTTCTATATATTTGACAAATTATTTTATATATTTATATTATTTTGTTGTATATTTTTAGCAACATAGTCAAATAATATTAAAACAACAACAACAACAACATACATATACAATAATGTGCTTCAAAAAGAATTATATATATATATATATATATATATATATATATATATATATTCCCCTTGTTTATCAGGGCTTTTGTTGGATTTCAGACTACAAATCCCATGAAGAAAAAAGTGTAACTGCTTTGCAGCTGAGTGGATTTGATATAATAATACACTTCAATGATCATGGAAATAATAAAGATAGATAATAAGGCATATTTCATACAATTGTTGATATTAATGGGAAATTTTAACATTCATAAAATTAAATGGTGCGACACCAAACCTATTTTTCTTACTTTAAAAATTATTTTAAGTTTTATTGTTCTGTTTTGTGTAATTGCACAAGTAAAAAGGCAATTAGAGCTTATATAACTATTAAATAACATTGTACGATGTTGTATAAACTGGCGCCGTTTTCCTTTTGTCTATTATAATTTTGTTCTTGTCCTCTGTCCACTATCTTTTACTTGGAATGAATGTCTCATTGTATTGTTCTGGTTAATGGCTTTTTAAATAATAATAAAATAATAAAAATAACAAAGACTACAAATCCCATGAGCACTTCGACGGATTTTTGGCGCGGTTTTACGTTCGCGGCGGCGGCCATTTTCTTTTCACACCTCCTCCGTTTCAAAGACAGCCAACCAGCTCTCGGACTACAAACACACGGTTTCATTCAAAAAAACTCCACAAACAAAAACTTCCAAACGCCACCGGAAAACCGTTCCGACTACGACTTCAGAGGCCGCTGCTCCAACACCGGGCCGAAGTGGAACACTAACAGGAGGGTTTATTCTAGGTAAAGTGGGTCCGTAGCGTGAATATGGCGACCGCAACCCCGAGCCGCGAGTCTGGCCGCGCGTCGGCCGCGCAGACGCCCCTGAGCCCGACGCGGATCTCGCGTCTGCAGGAGAAGCAGGAGCTGAGCGCGCTCAACGACCGCCTGGCCGTGTACATCGATCGCGTGCGGTCTCTCGAGCTCGAGAACGACCGGCTGCTCGTCAAAGTGTCCGAGAAAGAGGAAGTCACGACCAGAGAGGTGCAAAACCCTTCCTTTGTGCTGCTTTTACGAGCGATAAATCTGCCCGCTAGCGTCAGTTTCACGCGTATAGTGGTGTCATAAATCTTGTTTTTTTTTTGTCTTTTTATTTACGGTTACTTCCATTTTTATATTGTTTTAAAAAAATTTTAAGGTAACATTTCATTCGTTTTATGTTGTTCTTGAGGTTTAACACTTACACGGGGCATCGCGATACAACGTTTTTGAAAAATCGCGCGAGGAAGTCGAGTGTTTCTACACTAACTTATCAACCATGTGCGTTTATAATAGCCTTTAGCTTATAGTAAAGCATGTGCACATCTAACCTTGTACAAAAACGCGTTGCACAATAGGGTAAAGTGAAACGCTTTCAGGGAGTGGCCGTTAAAGTGTGTCCGCATGGCTTCAATTTGTATAATTTGCATTATGTATGCACGTGCCAGCCTTTTAGTTGTGCGTTTATGTGTTAAAAACAAATGTAAAACTTTTCCAAGTGTGAGTTCAGGTCTGTAAATGTTTGTCCTGGTGTGTTTGGGCGTTTTCCTTAAACTTTTTTTTTTTTTTTTTTTTTTTTTTTTTTTTGGGAGTGGCCAAATGCTCTTTTCAAATTTGAATCTGGTCCCCCTCCATCTGTCCCCTTTGTTTTGAATGTTGACCACATCAAACTGAAGCCCTCATACATCAAAAATGCCTAAAGAATATCACGTTTGATATCATGCACGATCCTATAGACACATTTCGGCCGTTTTTCCAACTGGATTTACTGACAAATAATGTCTGATAATAGCAGCTTAGTGACTTAAAGGATTAGTTCACCCTAAAATGAACACCCTTGTCATTTACTCACCCTTAAGTTGTTAAATACCTGTAAATATTTCTTTAAAATTAAGCTCTTTTGAAGAATGTTTGAAGCCGAACACTTTTGGGCACCATTGACTTCCATAGTATGGAGAGAAAAAAAACAATTTAATTTACATTTTTGGGTGAACTATCTCTCTAATAATTCAAGACTTGTTGAATTCTGAATAGCTTTAATCTTTAATATCACACAACAATCCTATAGAAACATTTCGGCACGCACATGCTCTGGATTTACTGACAAATAATGTCTGATAATAGCAGCTTATTGGCTTTAAGGATTAGTTCACCCTAAAATGAAAGATTTACTCACCCTTAAGTTGTTAAATACCTGTAAATATTTATTTGAAATTAAGCTCTTTTGAAGATTGTGTGAAGCCAAACACTTTTGGGCACCATTGACTTCCATATTATGGCGAAAAATATTATTTAATTGTAATTTTTGGGTTAACCATCTCTTTAATAATGTGAAACTTGTTGGATCCGGAATAGCTTTACAAACACTTCTGCATGCACACAATTTTCAACTTAACCTGAGTTTATTCTACAAATAATAGCTAATATCTGCTTGTGGTTTAAACGTGAGACTTCTAGCATCCTAAATCTGTTCTGTCGTGCTTTATTCTAATCTCCGCGTCTCTTGGAGACGTGTAACTCTCTTGGAGACGTGTAACTCTCTTGGAGACGTGTGAATCTGTTGGAGATGTGTAAATCTGTTGGGTTTCTTGTTGTTTTTGTGCTCTAGGTGTCCGGGATTAAGTCTCTTTACGAGGCCGAGCTCGCCGACGCCCGTCGCGTTCTGGACGAAACCGCTCGCGAACGAGCCAGACTTCAGATCGATCTGGGAAAAGCCACCTCTGATCTCGAGGAGGTCACCCGGAAGTAAGTGTTACTCAGAAAACGTCTCTTTCAACTGGAATCCAGTCACTTATCCCCCTCTTTTAATCACCTGTGAGGTCAGAGGTCGTCTTTAAACTTAAGTTGGGCTTATTTAACTCGACTTAAATCCGGCTCCATCTGCTCATTTGGGTAAATGAGTCTCTTCCTCATCGGAAAGATCCTAACTGAGGAATCCTATCTTGTCTGTTTGCTAACCCAAGTTCAGTTAGGACAAAAACTATTATAAAATCACGTTTATTAAGTGCATAATCTTATCTTTACCACAGATATGGAAAGGGAATTACAGAAGCATCATAACTGTCGTAACTTCAGAAGTGTTTGAAAGTAGATCTCGGCAGAAAAATCTATTTTTCGATAAATCGTTTTTAAAATGTGATCGATTCAAAATCGATTCTCAAAGGCCACGAATCGATAAATTTCCATATTTATTATTCATCCATCAGCCAAAAGCCAGTATTAGTGTTCCTCCACTGTTCAGCCTCATGTTACACTAATGCTGAGAGATTATATGTGTGTTTTATCTTAAACATAAAATAACCTGATCCTGTTTGATCAAAGCATGACCAACTTCTGACTCGTCAGCATCAATTCTTCATCTTGCATCCGAATCCTGTCTCTTCATCGTATGCGTTTGAAATATAGAGTTGAGTTCTGTGTTAATGCACCCAAGTGTGCCTAAAATACAGTTTAATATACAGGTTTGTGGCTCTTCATTTCTTTGAATAATTAACCACTTGTAAACTTGTTTTTTAATAAATATAGGATTTGTATTAAATCTATAATTATTGAGTCGAATCGGGAGTCGAAATCGAATTTAATTGAGAACATCTGAATCGATTCCCAGCCCTAATGGAAAGCCATCTATAAAAATCACATGACAATAGTCCTGTCTGAGAGAATGACATCACATTTATTAATGATAGAAGATGAACAGTGATGTTTGATGGTGGAAACAACCAATTTTGCCTCTTATTTTAATCTCAGTTATTTCTATTATCGGAGTTTCTCCGTTGTGCTTCACAGCTGCTGTTTGTTTGCGTGTCGTTGGTTGCTTAGCAACAGACCTGAGAGTTGAGTACCGAACTCGTTGGATTGGTTTAAGATTTCCCAACTGCAGATAAGAGGAGATTCCTGTAAGATCGGATGCGGATCCTAAATCAACATGAGATTTGCTTCTGTAATACAAATTTGTGAAAAATCCTAAATGAACTTGTCAGATCTTAAGATAGAAAGTTTCTGTAACGAGTCTTTGCGGTTAACGCATCATCTCTGGTTGATCTGGTTGCTAACGAACGCATGCAAACAGGAAGTGAGTGTCGCGTGTGTCAGATTGCGGGCGGATGCTCTAAACCACGAGAGAGACTTGTGTCGTGATGCAGATTTCACTCGGAGAACCTCAGTAACGATGTGTGACATGTTAGCAAACCTATAAGTGATTTATGAAGTGATGAAATGATTGATTCACTGAAATAGGCTTGTAGAAACGATGTAAAACGCAGCTCATGTTAATATTATTGTGATTGTGGATTTTAATATTCTTTTCTTATTTCATTATTAAATCGTTAATAATGAAAATATGTACTAGGTCTGGGCAAAAAAATTAATAAATCGATTTTAAAATGTGGTCGATTCAAAATCAATTCTCAAAGGCCACGAATCGATACATTTCCATATTTATTAATTCATCCATCAGCCAAAAGCCAGTATTAGTGTTCCTCCGCTGTTCAGCCTCATGTTACACTAATGCTGAGAGATTATATGTGTTTTATCTTAAACATAAAATAACCTGATCCTGTTTGATCAAAGCATGACCAACTTCTGACTCGTCCAATTTTCAGCATCAATTTTTGTATTTTCATCGCATGCGTTTGAAATATAGAGTTGAGTTCTGTGGTAATGCACCCAAGTGTGCCTAAAATACACAGTTCAATATACAGGTTTGTGGCTCTTCATTTCTTTTTAGTAATTAACCACTTGTACACTTTTTATTTTTATAAATATAGGATTTGTATTAAATCTTTAATCATTGAGTCGAATCTCGATCTGAGAACTATCGACTCGAACTGTAACACCTGATTGGATACCCATCCTCCCGTTATACTGACTGAGTCTGTTTTCCAGCTACAAGAAGAAGGATGGGGATCTGGCTTCGGCTCTGGCCCGGATCAAGGATCTGGAAGCGCAGTTCAACAAGAACGAGGCGTCTCTGAACACGGCGCTCCGCGAGAACGGCTCGCTGTCTGCAGAACTAGCCGACCTGAAGGCTCAGCTAGCCAAAGCAAGTCACGTTTACTCACACACCGCTTCACAACACAGTGTTTCAAAGCAGCTTTACAGAGATAACAGGAAAATAATGCAACAAAGTTTGTTTCCAGAAGAAAATGGCATCACAGTCCAGCTTAAGGAAGTTCAGTGATGGTTCATTTTTGTTGTAAAGTTATTCATTTTTATATATATATAGCCGCTCTGGAGAAAACCGTGATGTCATCGCACAGACTCGTTGAACTGCGGATAACGACTGAACTTGAGAACACAGTTGGCTAACGCTGCTTTAGGGAAACACACCCCTGCTCAGTCCTCATGTAATGGTGTCAATGCAGGCAGAGCAATAATATTGTCGAATATTAAATTAAATGTCCCCAACTAAGCAAGCCCAAGTCCCTTCCTCCACAGCTCAGTCTAACGCAGGTGTGTGTGTGTGTGTGTGTTGCAGGCTGAAGATGCTCACGCTGTGGCTAAGAAACAGCTGGAGAAGGAGACGCTGATGCGGGTGGACCTGGAGAACCGCTGCCAGAGTCTGTCCGAGGACCTGGAGTTCAGGAAGAGCATGTTTGAGGAGGTCGGTGGGAGAAACCTTTAGACTTTTCATGTGGGAAAACTAGCATTCCAATAATCCATGATTGTAGATTAATATTAACAATTTATGATGATCATTTTAAAAAAAAAAAGTGTTTTTCTTGATTACTAGCATTTAACTTAACCAGTAAATCAGAGTCCAGAAAAATGGAAGCTGACCAAACCGAATTTGTGATGTCTGTGTGTGAAGCTCTAACAGCGGTGTGTGTGCAGGAGGTGCGTGAGACGTGTGTGTGAGCTCTAACAGGAGTGTGTGCAGGAGGTGCGTGAGACGTGCAGGTGTCAGGAGAGGCGTGTGGTGGAGGAGTGTGTGTGTGTGTGAGCTCTAACAGGAGTGTGTGTGTGCAGGAGGTGCGTGAGATGCGCAGGTGTCAGGAGAGGCGTGTGTGTGTGTGTGAGCTCTAACAGGAGTGTGTGTGTGTGCAGGAGGTGCGTGAGATGCGCAGGTGTCAGGAGAGGCGTGTGGTGGAGGAGTGTGTGTGTGTGAGCTCTAACAGGAGTGTGTGTGAGATGCGCAGGTGTCAAGAGAGGCGTGTGGTGGAGGAGTGTGTGTGTGTGAACCTCTAACAGGAGTGTGTGTGTGCAGGAGGTGCGTGAGATGCGCAGGTGTCAGGAGAGGCGTGTGGTGGAGGAGTGTGTGTGTGAAGCTCTAACAGGAGTGTGTGTGTGTGTGCAGGAGGTGCGTGAGATGCGCAGGTGTCAGGAGAGGCGTGTGTGTGAAGCTCTAACAGGAGTGTGTGTGTGCAGGAGGTGCGTGAGACGCGCAGGCGTAAGGAGAGGCGTGTGGTGGAGGAGTGTGTGTGAAGCTCTAACAGGAGTGTGTGTGTGTGCAGGAGGTGCGTGAGACGCGCAGGCGTCAGGAGAGGCGTGTGGTGGTGGAGGAGTGTGTGTGTGAGCTCTAACAGGAGTGTGTGTGTGCAGGAGGTGCGTGAGACGCGCAGGCGTCAGGAGAGGCGTGTGGTGGAGGAGTGTGTGTGTGAAGCTCTAACAGGAGTGTGTGTGTGTGTGTGCAGGAGGTGCGTGAGATGCGCAGGTGTCAGGAGAGGCGTGTGGTGGAGGAGTGTGTGTGAAGCTCTAACAGGAGTGTGTGTGTGTGCAGGAGGTGCGTGAGATGCGCAGGTGTCAGGAGAGGCGTGTGTGTGAAGCTCTAACAGGAGTGTGTGTGTGTGCAGGAGGTGCGTGAGACGCGCAGGCGTAAGGAGAGGCGTGTGGTGGAGGAGTGTGTGTGAACCTCTAACAGGAGTGTGTGTGTGTGCAGGAGGTGCGTAAGGAGAGGCGTGTGGTGGAGGAGTGTGTGAAGCTCTAACAGGAGTGTGTGTGTGCAGGAGGTGCGTGAGATGCGCAGGTGTCAGGAGAGGCGTGTGTGTGAAGCTCTAACAGGAGTGTGTGTGTGTGCAGGAGGTGCGTGAGACGCGCAGGCGTAAGGAGTGCGTGTGGTGGAGGAGTGTGTGTGTGAACCTCTAACAGGAGTGTGTGTGTGTGCAGGAGGTGCGTGAGACGCGCAGGCGTAAGGAGAGGCGTGTGGTGGAGGAGTGTGTGTGTGAACCTCTAACAGGAGTGTGTGTGTGAACCTCTAACAGGAGTGTGTGTGTGAACCTCTAACAGGAGTGTGTGTGTGAACCTCTAACAGGAGTGTGTGTGTGAACCTCTAACAGGAGTGTGTGTGTGCGCAGGAGGTGCGTGAGACGCGCAGGCGTAAGGAGAGGCGTGTGGTGGAGGAGTGTGTGTGTGTGTGTGAACCTCTAACAGGAGTGTGTGTGTGCAGGAGGTGCGTGAGACGCGCAGGCGTAAGGAGAGGCGTGTGGTGGAGGAGTGTGTGTGAACCTCTAACAGGAGTGTGTGTGTGTGCAGGAGGTGCGTGAGACGCGCAGGCGTAAGGAGAGGCGTGTGGTGGAGGAGTGTGTGAAGCTCTAACAGGAGTGTGTGTGTGTGCAGGAGGTGCGTGAGACGCGCAGGCGTCAGGAGAGGCGTGTGGTGGTGGAGGAGTGTGTGAAGCTCTAACAGGAGTGTGTGTGTGTGCAGGAGGTGCGTGAGACGCGCAGGCGTAAGGAGAGGCGTGTGGTGGAGGAGTGTGTGTGAACCTCTAACAGGAGTGTGTGTGTGTGCAGGAGGTGCGTGAGACGCGCAGGCGTAAGGAGAGGCGTGTGGTGGAGGAGTGTGTGAAGCTCTAACAGGAGTGTGTGTGTGTGCAGGAGGTGCGTGAGACGCGCAGGCGTAAGGAGAGGCGTGTGGTGGAGGAGTGTGTGTGAACCTCTAACAGGAGTGTGTGTGTGTGCAGGAGGTGCGTGAGACGCGCAGGCGTAAGGAGAGGCGTGTGGTGGAGGAGTGTGTGAAGCTCTAACAGGAGTGTGTGTGTGTGCAGGAGGTGCGTGAGACGCGCAGGCGTAAGGAGAGGCGTGTGGTGGAGGTGGACTCAGGATTGCAGCAGGACTACGAGTTCAAGCTGGCGCAGGCGCTGCAGGATCTGCGCAGACAACATGAGCAGCAGGTGCAGATCTACAAGGAGGAGCTGCAGAACACCTTCATGGCCAAGGTCAGACACCCCACATCACTGTTACACAGCTGACCTGCACCACACAACCAGTCACATGGGGCAGTGTGTTGAGATTTATGCATCATCTGAAAGCTGAATAAGTTTTCCATTGATGTATGGTTTGTTAGGATAGGACAATATTTGGCCATGTTATATATAATTTACAAATATACATATTTGGTTGATGCAACTGCTTGAAAATCTGGAATCTGAGGGTGCAAAAAAAGTTAAATCAAAGTTGTCCATTAATGTTGGCGATTGTGCAGCGTTCACTCACAGAAATAAATGTTTTATATATTTACAGTAGGAAATGTATAAAGTATCTTCATGGAACATGATCTTTACTTAATATCCTAATGATTTTTGGCATAAAAGAAAAATCGATAATTTTGACGCATACAATGTATTGTTGGCTATTGCCACAAATATACCAGTGCGACATGTGACTGGTTTTGTGATCCAGGTCATTATAGCCAATAGGCTTGCTATGATAGTCGGTGTTGACTGTGTTACCGGTGTTCAGAAGCAAGGTTACATCACTCGCCCACCGTGTCACTGCCCCCCCGCCGTTGATTTATTTATAATTTTTTTGATAAAATCATTGTTCAGTTCAGTTAGAGAACAGACACTGTTGTAAGTTGTCATGAACTGTAACAATGGATCTTACAAGATAACACGATGTAACCTTGCTCTCACTTGAAATGTGTCCCCACATTAAGTCCTTGAATTTGAGGTTGTTGGACCTGGAAAGTCTTTGAAAGGTCCTTGAATTTGAAGTGAACCGAGGTGTGGGAACTCTGCACTCCATGGCGTTAGGAAACGTGGTTTGCTCTCTGACTGAGTCCTCTCTCTCTGCAGCTGGATAATGCCAAGGTGTCGTCGGACATGAACGATAAAGCGGTTCTCACGGCGCGCGAGGAGCTTCAGGAGGCCCGTGTGCGCATCGAGGGCCTGAGCTATCAGCTCAACGCCCTGCAGAAACAGGTACCTAAACATGTTTTCACTGCTAATATTGCTCACGAACCCTTCCAGAAGTTTACCATAATAATAGGGTAGCAACATAAGTTTGGCAGGAAAAAATTTAAGTATTAATTAGTGCTGGGTAACGATTAATCACATCCAAAATAAAAGTTTGCGTTTACATATGTGTGTACTGTGTGTTATTAATCAGGTACCTAGACACGTTTTTTTTTTTTATGGAAATGTATAATATTATCATTTAAATTTGTCTAAGTCATTGCACTTATTTTCATATTATTATTATTATTATTAATTGTATAAGATTTGTATTATCCGATAAATAATGGATTATTTCCTTCAGCTGAGACGCTTCAGATGTGCACTGTTGATGACAACATAATTTTGAATTGCTTGAAATATGATTGGAATCACTTATTACAAAGGGAAATACAGTTCAGCGCAGTGCAAGTCTGTCATATAGAATACATACAATTATTATGAGAACATTATCGGCTAATTGTGTGTTTGGGACATGGATTTTTAATGTTGAGACTTTTGTTTTTGTAATCAGGCTCTCAAAAATTATATAAAAATGTAGATTTATCAGCCAATATATTGGTTATCGGCTTTCAAATATAAAGAATTATCGGCTTTCAAATATAAAGAGTTATCGGTTTTCAAATATAAAGAATTATCGGCTTTCAAATATAAAGAATTATCGGCTTTCAAATATAAAGAGTTATCGGTTTTCAAATATAAGGAATTATCGGTTACCGGCTTTCAAATATAAGGAATTATCGGTTACCGGCTTTCAAATATAAGGAATTATCGGTTATCGGCTTTCAAATATAAGGAATTATCGGTTATCGGCTTTCAAATATAAGGAATTATCGGTTACCGGCTTTCAAATATAAGGAATTATCGGTTATCGGCTTTCAAATATAAAGAATTGTCGGTTACCGGCTTTCAAATATAAGGAATTATCGGTTATCGGCTTTCATATATTAAGATTATCGGTATCGGCCAAGCTAATCTACATTAGCTTGGTTGGTAGGATTTAGCCAGTTTTATTTCCATGGTAATCCTGAAACGTTTGTTCTCTTTGAGTCCTTGTGTAGTATTAGAAGAAAACGTCTTGTTATTCAGCCTCATAGATGTTATCCGTCATTCACGACTTGTTTTCTCCCCCCCTCAGGCGTCCGCCGCCGAGGAGCGCATCCGCGAGCTGGAGGAGATGCTGTCCAGCGACAGGGACAAGTACCGGCGGCAGCTGGACGCCAAGGAGCGCGAGATGGCCGAGATGAGGGAGTGCATGCAGCAGCAGCTGAACGAGTACCAGGAGCTGCTGGACGTCAAGCTGGCCCTGGACATGGAGATCAACGCCTATCGGAAACTGCTGGAGGGCGAGGAGGACAGGTGAGCGCCTGACGCATTCCTGAACACACTCGAACCGACAATCATCCAAAAATGACAGGAATGCCCACCTAGACGGCACTTTCAGGGCCTTTAAGCTTGTGATTTGCTTACTACAAGGTGCTTAAAGTACTTTAATTTGACTTTTTGATATTTAACTCCTGGAAAACCCTTGAAAACAGACATGGTTATGACGAGGTACTTGAAAAGTGCTTGAATTATTTAAATGCGTATATTGCATTTAAATAATTCAAGCACTTTCAAGGACCTCTTGATGTCGGATGTCAATATTTGAAGTGAATCTAAGATTCAAAGATATTGTTTTGATAAGTGAGATCTCTAATTGTAGTCCTTGAAAGCCAAAAAAGTAGTGCTTGAAAAGCCAGATTTACAGTATCTGTACAAACCCAGTTTTAATGGAAAACTAGATAAAAAATACTAGGCAAGAAAGCATTTTAAAACACGGCTGAGATGTGTTGCTAGGCAGACTAGCGATCGGACAAGCTTGTGTTTCAATGTAGGAAGCTAACTCGGTTTTGTGACGCATTTAGTTTGATGCACACAAACTGGCTGTTCTTGAGGGTTTTGCACTGGTTTTTCGATGCTGCTGATGGCAGCTGATTATTATCATTGTTCATCTGCAGCCCATAAACGTGTTCAGGAACGCTCCACTTCACATTTTTGCGCATCATACTTGACATACTTGAGGTTCTGGAATGTGTAAGGTAGGTTGTAAAATGTCACGCCTGAATGATAATTGTTTCCCGCTCGTGCGTGAGCGATACGATAGAGCGAGTTGTCAAGAAATAAGTCAGAGAGCTCATTTAGCACGAGGACGAGGAGACCAGAAGGCAGCTAGACCATCTCGAAGATTGAGACCAGTTTAGGATAGTCTGCAGTTGAGATATTTGGAGGACAGATGATAGGAAGGAAAGGTAAGCACAGTCGCATAAACATTGTGTGTTCATGGTGCGGTTGCCCATTCTTATGGTCCGTTCACACCAACAACAATAACTATAATATAGTTTTAATAATTTTGTGAGGATGAGAAACTCCACACTACAACTATAATAATAACACTGATGAATGATATTGTTGGAATCTCTTTCAAAAACAATGTTTCCAGCTGATTAATGATAAATACCATTGAAAACCAATCAGATTCCATCTACCTTTAAAGAGGACCTTTTACGCCCTTTTACAAGTCTTGATTCTACTAGAACAGGTTTTCCTGCTTGAATGTTGATTATTTCCCCATATTCTCCATTGTTGCGGCTCCTCTCTTCCCAGTCTGTCAGTAACGCTCTGTTTAGTTCCCGTTTCTGTGAAGCCCCTCCTTCTGAAAAGCACACTGTGCTCTGATTGGTCGTCTGGAGCAGTGTGTTGTGATTGGTCAATCGCTTCGAGTGTGTTTGGGAAATGTCACGCCCCTTACCATAACCGCCAGTTTAACACACTACTAACTAACTCAACCAGGCCCCGCCCCTTTATTCTGCATATTAATTATTTAAATGAGGAATATTGTGACGTGTTCATTCCCGGAAGAAACTCAAGACTACAATGTTTCAGGGAGTTCAGAAACACTGACTCTGATCTAGAGAAGAACTCCCACTGAGGGACGTTTTCATGCTCCGCAACATTACACACTAAAGACAGATGAAAAAGCGTAATAGGTGCTCTATACAGTAGCATTTAATCAGGGTTCGTACAAGGTACTTAAAGTGCTTGGATTTGACTTTTTGAAATTTAAGTTCTTCGTTGTTGGGTGTGAACGGGCCTCACTTTTTGTTATCATACGCGTGTTCCTGTTGATTTGGGATGCGTAATGTGCCTGTGTGTCCCGTCTCCTCTAGGCTGAAGCTGTCGCCCAGCCCGTCCTCTCGGGTCACGGTGACCCGCACCTCAGCCAGCAGCACTTCTGCGTCTTCACGAAGCTCTCGCTCTAAGAGAAAGCGTGTGGAGCTCGAGGAAGAGTCCATCGCCGTCCCCAAACTCCAGTTCAGCCAGGAGGCCGAAGCCACGGGGAGCGTCAGTGTCGAGGAGATCGACCTGGAGGGGAAATCGGTGACCCTCAGGAACAACTCGGACAAGGTACTGTGAATTTTGAAAAAAATTCTAATTTCACTTCACGTTTTAAAGGGGTCATCAGATGCCCATTTTCCACAAGTTGGTATGATTCTTTAGGGCCTTTATGTAAAGTTTGTAACATACTTTGGTTAAAATTCCTCAATGGTTGTGTAAAACATGGTTGTTTTACCTCCTCAAAAATCCGCGACAGTAATTTTTGATTTATGGAGTGATAAAAAGACAACAAAAAAAAAAAGTTTGAATCTGGCTCTATCCAGTGTTTAGATTTCTGTTTAGAAAATAAGACAATACCTCATTTGCATATTTAAACAACATTTGTCATACAAAACATTTACTATTTTCACATTAATTATTTACCGTGTTCACCTGTGGTGTGTTGCTTTATAAAAAATATCTTGTATTTCATAATTTTATCCCACATTTAGGATCAATCTCTGGGCAGCTGGCGACTAAAGAGACAAATTGGTGATGAAGAGGAAATCACCTACAAATTCAGCCCTAAGTTTGTCCTGAAGGCCGGTCAGACGGTAACGGTAAGCGAACTGGACCGTATCTCATTTTTGCTCCAACTCAGGATGTTTTGTAGATGTTAAACTTGTGTGTTTCTGTTGAAAGGTGTGGAGCGCCAATGCCGGCGTGTCCCATAGTCCTCCTTCAGATCTGCTGTGGAAGAGCCAGAGCTCCTGGGGAACCGGAGAGAAGATCCTCACCTCATTGGTCAACTCAAGCGGAGAGGTATGAGGAACACCAGCAGGGTTCGGCCTTTGCTGATTTTGTGTGCGAATGCGCTAACGAAACTTGAACTTTTATTTGCAGGAAGTGGCCAAGCGAACCGTCACTAAAAGCGTGCTGGAAATGGAGAACGGTGATGATGAGGATGGAGACTTTGGAGATGAAGATCTTTTCCATCAGCAGGTAATAGTCAGAAACTGGAAACAGAAGTTTTTTGAAACTTTAGGCAAAGTATTTAAAATAAAGTTTGCCTATGTTGAGTACCATATTTGATACATCAGGCTTTTATGGCTGATATAGTGAGAATATGGAGGAAAGAAAACGAGACTCTGATTCAGAGAAAAAACATGCAAATTGGTGCAGATGCTGATATTTATTTGACCAAACACAAACAGTAAGATGAAATTCTGATGCTTTTAATGTAAATCAATGAGAACAGTTTAGCAGATACTTGCATAAAATGCATAGAAATATCAATATCTGCCAATAATATGTCTTGGTAAGATGATATTTAAATGACAGCTCTGTTTGTAGTCTTAAAGTCCCCCTGTAGTCAATAATTGTATCCCTTAAAACTCATCTTTGATCAACAAAATGACATATTTAATTTTTTTCTTGGAAAAAAAATCTTCATGCCTTAAAATATCTTGAATGTAACTCGACACCCTTGTCTCATTTAGTATGCGCGATTCTATGAATATGCAAATGAGCCCCGCCTCCACTCACTCACTCAGCTCAGAGATCCACTGGTTGACGATCACACGTTGATCTGATTGGTTACAAGGTAGTTTGTGACGTCAGAAACACCAGCGATTTCAAAGCGTGTGTTTGAGACTGTCTTTGGTTCACTGCAGTTTTAAGGAGGAAATACTCAGCAATGGTGTCGACTTATGAATTTACACATGGTTTGTCTTAAAGCATATTAAAAAAACCACATAGACACATAAACAACATTAAAAGCTGGATTTTCCCCACAGGGGGACTTTAAATCATATAATGAAATGATGATTGAGAGATGAACAAATAAACCTTCCTTAAAAGCCTGATGATCATATTTGATACTCATAATTTTTCAAAAAAATAATGTATGATGATCAAATAAAGCGAAGCTGCTCCAGTATTACTAACAATACCAAAGTTATTACATTCACTTGATAAAAATCAGATTTGACAGCATACAGACACATGGAGGACGTTTGTACAAATACACTAAAAGATTTACTTGATAAGAGTCTAAACCATCAATCAGTTGTAGATTGTAGACATTTATTAATGCTATTTACTATATGTACAGCACTTTGGTCGGCCAGTGGCCGTGTGTAAATGTGCTCTATAAATAAACAAACTGAAACTGAACTAGTAGATTGTGTTTTTCCACAAAGTTGTGATCATTTATAGGCCATAGAAAATAGTTTCAAATATGATTCGGTAGATGTAATGTAATAACCTTTGCTGAATTTGCTCTTATTTTCAGGGCGACCCAAAGACCGCATCCAGAGAATGTGCCGTCATGTGATGGAGCCCCTTTAGTATCTTCCTTCCCACGATTCAGTCTTTTTTTTGTAGAGCCACTACTTTTTGTATTCCTCGATAATGAGTTCATAACACCCCCCCACTCCCTCAGTCCTTTATTTCTACGGACCTCATTTGTAAAGCCAGTCAATCTTGAGCAAAAATGCCACGGCTCATCAGCGAAATAGTCTTGATCATCGGAGAATGAGTCAAACGACCTGAAATTAGAAAGTATTAGTGCGAGCCGGTGACTAAGGAATCTGCATATTCATGTCTATGAATCGTGTTCTCGTCACTTATGAATGGGGTTATTATTATGACGGTGAGCTCATGTTCTGTAGTGCACTATAGCCCGTAACTGACAGCTGTCAATCTTGTGGTTTTTTTTTTTGCTTCGCCAACCAGACAAACAGGGTGGAAACTAAATCAAACTGCTTCGTAATGAACTCTCCCACCATTTATCTTATTGTTTTTTGGTTTTGATTTGTGCTTTACATAGTATTATGTATTAAATCAGTGAATGTTAAGACATTAATCAAGCCCAAAAGTTCATACGAGCGAATGTTATAAAAATGTATGTCCACATACAACATGTTTAAATGTTTAAACATTTTTACAGTTCATGTGAATGTAGTGTTGAATTGATCATGTGATCAGCGTTTTAAATTGACTTTAATCGACACGATTACACAAAAACGCAGATTTACCAAAGAAATGGACGACGAATGAAACCAATTTGACTCGGTCAGATTTGCCTTGTTTCTTGCTTGCTTTGCTCAACTTCTCGAGACACTCCAGATAAACTGAAACCCATGTAATAGTTGAGTAAATCTGCATCCATCATCCACCCTGTCGGTTCTGTTGCGTTTTTATTTTAAGTTTTAAAACGTACTTTTGTTTTAATTAAAATGTTTCTCGGACAATTATGCATGCAGCGAATATTTTTATATGAATCAGCGAATGACTCGGAGTTGTTTAGGGGTGACGCGTACATTTTTGCAGGACAGCAGTTTGATTTTTAGCTATAATCGTATATTTTTGATAGGTTTGTCCTCAGGATTTTTAAAACCCTAGTGCACAAGGAAATCTTTACATGCATTTAAAATATTTAGATTAAACGTCTTACTTGTGAATATATTCAGTGCAGTGTGTACAAAACAAATAATTGACTTGGGGAAACATTTTTACGATTTCTGTCTTTGTAAGGTTATTTTAATGGGGGTATCGTAATCTTCGTGTTTACTTTCCTAGGGTTCTTCTAAAGGTTCTGTGAGAACGAATTGCCTCAATTGGGACACAGATTTGTGTCAAATTTAAGTGAAATTGAGCTCAAGTAAAGTTGTATTTGTGTACATTTGTTACTTGGCCTCTGAGCTAATAAAATCGGATCTTTTTGTTTAGTTTTTTTTTTTTTTTACTTCATGTGACGTGAATGGAAACTGTTTTCTAGCCAAACACTCCTCATCTGTGAATTTTTAATCTAGCTTCTGTTAGTTACAAACACTGTTTTCATAAGGAAAGTCATTTCCTTGTTCTTTTCAGGTTTTATTAGACAGGGCTGTGACTCATGTAGCGGATACAATGTGCTTCGGTGTATTTGATACGAAATTGTCAATCCGTCATTTGTAACGATCTACTGTAAAGTTTTAAAAAAACTAAATGCTATTTGAACTGCCATCAAAGTACAGAAATGTGAGTAGAAATTGAGCCATAAATTGTGAACTATGAATCAAATTTGTTACGGGGTAAAAATTCTTCATTGTAAGAGGACTTTTGAAGGGCTATAAGAGAAAGGCGCATGCCAAAAGTGTCATTTAATTGTGATTTTGATTTCTTCTTTTTTTTGTATGCATTATCCAATAAATGTTTTACTTATTACGTTGTGCCATTGTGGGTCTGTTAATAAATACAAATCCTGGGTCTGTTTGAGAGATGCACTGATGTATCGAGATGGTCCTCACTGCAGAACACGAAATCCAGGGGGAGGAGTTGGATCCAGATCCAACTCCTCCCACATTACATATACCTAAACCTACCAATCTCCACCCCTTAGATCTGGATCCAACTCCTCCCCCTGGATCTCGTGTACTGCAGTGAGGTGCTACTGGATGTATCGGCCAATAATCGCTATCAGACGATTATTTTTAGCTATCGGCCGATTGTTTAAAAACAGCCGATGAGGGCCGATTATATCCTGTCAATCAAAAGGGTGCGGAAAAAACGTGAACGACTGCAACTCATACTGTGTGTGAAGAAAATCTCTTTTGTGTATTGAATTTAGGGCAAATTAACGCGACAATAACGCTTTAAAACAGTTAAATAATAGCGACGTTATTGCAGGCTTTATTTGACCCTGTGAATCATCCGTAGTTCAAGCCAGGGTTGCCGGATCTGCAGTTTTCCCTAAATTAAACGTCATTTATAGCGCCTCATGCCCAATAATCACAAAGAGCTTGTGCTCTGTTACTTCTGATAAAGAATAAAAGTCTCATCTTTCAAATTCTGAATATTTTATTGCGAAATTCACACAATAAATGGTGATTTGACGCTCTTAAATGTGGCGTTAGATCGCTATAGCGCCTCAGTTCAAGAGGTCTTTTCTTCCACTTTAATACAAGTTATATCTAGAAAAACATGCATGAACATCAGAAGGTATGTTGAATGATACAGTAAAACTTACCGAAATCCGTATCATGTCTCGTAATCATTCAATCTGTGTTTCAACCGCGGAAAGAAGTCAATAAAACAGCTTGAGAACAATATCACTTAATGTTGCATTCACCTCAGGAGAGTTATCCAGTGTTCAGTTCGTTAGCTATAAAAACACCAGAGAAGATCTTATTCACTGTTAAATATATATGTATGTTTGAATAAATTTGCCATGAAGAAGTGTTTATGTAAACTACCTCATCTGCAACTCAGTTGTATACAAACATTTCAGCTTTTTTCATTTGAGTGTAAATATTATATCTGGAAATAAATAGTTGAATATAACAGCTCTGTTGTTAATTTTAACCTAATATTATAGTGTTCCTAGAACAGCATTATTTAGGAGAGATTTTTTTAATTTATTTAAGAAAAATCTAACTATTGGCCATTATCGTTATGAATAATCGGTATCGGCTGAGAAATTTAGCATCGGCGCATCTCTAGTCTGTCAAATATGCTCTGAAGTATATTTTCACCGTTTTTTTAAGTTGGACTCTGTAGTTTAATGAAACGCAACAGGACTTAATGTTGTGCCAAAGAAGACTCATTACCCGTGGTAAAATCAACAACCTTGAGTGACTCGTTTGTACTTTCATAAAATGGCAGTAACACCAGGAAAGTTTTCAAGTCGGTATTTGGAGAAAATGTGTAAAAACATGTCTGGCTGATATGAGACACAATCTACAGGATACCTGCGATATTCAACCTAAGCCTGATGCATGAATTATTCAGCTGTGTATACATATCAAAGAATCAGATGTTGCAGATATGAATAATTCAACACATTTTCATGTTTCGTTTGAAATACTTGATGCACCAAAAGCAACTAGAATGCTGTTAAACTAAGGGATCGCAATATTGGACCACAAACAGAAACAGCGGTGCATCATACTTGTATGAGTATCGATCACTTATCCAGCACTAATGTAGCGTGTGCATGCATGTCTTTTGAACTCATTACCCACCACCCATTTCTCAGGAAATTATATTCCTCTGAAAACACTTTAAAAGATATTTTGAACACTGAATCAATTGTAAAGCAAACCTTGTGTATATAGTCAAAAAAAGTTGGGCTATTTTTTTATTTTTTTTACCCAACCGTTGGGTTACACATATTGGGTCACTATGTTTGGTTGTTTTCCAAAAATGTTGGGTCATTTTTAACATCGATGATATTTCTAGTAATAACCCTATAACGCATGTTGTATGTACACTTGCGTATTTTGAATTTATGCACACAATTATGTATATTATTTACATTAAATTCTGGACTCTCCAATATTTAGTTTATAATTTAAAAATATATTTAGGACATTTTTATAGTTTTATACAAATAAATCTGTGTTTGAAAAACAAAGTGTATTTTATTTATTAAAATAATGTCATAAATAAAAATAAAGTTAACCTAACTGTTGGGTTACTCTTCACCCAACTGGCTTTTAACCCAATGCATTGGGTTAAAATAACCCACAAGTTGGGAAGGTGCTATATCACCCCATAGTTGGGTTACTCGTAGGGTTATTTTTAACCCAACATTATAAAGTGCTTTGAATAGCTCCTTTTTTGTGTGTGTATATTTTACCTTGTTAGGAAGCTGGCATTTAAAACACCAAACCCATTTCACCACTAGAGCGCGCCACGACCCTAAAGTACAGCTTTCGCATTGTTTTATCTCTCTGTTGATGATTATTTTTTCCTCGTTCTGTTGACCTCTATATATTTGGGGCTGTTTTCTGCAACGCCTCTGAAAACTGTAATATTATGTTCTTTGCACAGCCAGCGATAGAAAGGATAGATCAACAGCTGGTCTCGGCTGTTCCAGAGGAAAGGGTTTCGGTGTGTGTGTGTTTGTTCCAGACCTCTCACACACACTCTTCCCACTGTCTCTCAGTCATTAGTGCGCCTCTGCCTGCAGCAGAAACCCCATCGTCTAGTCCCTCTTTCTCTCGCTTTCTCTTTCATTCTCTCTTTCTTCCACCCACCCACCCCCATCACACAAACGCTGGCCGTCTCCCACACACCCACGATTTCGACACCCACACTGTGCGCTGATAGCCGAAGCGTGTTAAGTACTCTGCACTGGATGACTCTGGCTCATATAAGTAAACAAATCATCGGAGGAGCGTGTGCTATTCATCACTGCATGCCTGGCATGAAGTAGATCAAATGTTAAACACGAACATCATGCACTATAACAAACCCTTCCTACTGTTGGGGTATCATCGTTTAGTATCGTTGTTGTACTGTGGTAACGTGTCCAATTGCCATAGTACTATTGTAGTAGTCGACATCATAATTTGTACCATGATATTGCTAAAAATGTATCTCAACCCCTCTTAATCTCTCAAAAAGGGCCAATTTGTTTTTTTATTGATTTATTTCAATGAAATGAATGTACTATATTACTATATTTTAGTTCGATAATGTTTTTTATTTAATATTTTGTATTTTTAGGGGATTTTATGGTACTAAATTATATTTATGCTGTAGGTATAATCCATTTATTCACTTTTTGAGCATAGACCTCGAAATGAAGTTTCCAACTTAAACTGTGGTAAATCTTGAATGCTTGGAGCATAGACTGAAGTTTGGTCTCTTTTTAAAGACGACACTTGGCTGAGTGTGAAAAAAAGTTGACAAAAATGAACAAAAAAAAAAACTAGAAAATTTCCCAAAGATGATTTACTCTAAAACTGCAAGAAAATCAAAGCCATACATCTAAACAAGTTGTGCTCCAAATATGAGCTTGAGATCTCAAAAAATGAGCTTTCGGTGATATTTAGTTTGGCCGCAGTACCAAACGCTTCCACCAGAGGAAATTTGTTTCCCATTCATTTCCAATGCACTTATTTTTGACTGAGGAGCACAAGTGTGACTTTTTTTCAGGACCATTTAACCATTTCAAATCATAGCAAAGCCTTTACCAAGTTTCATACCATTTCGATGAAGTAAAAAATTATAATAAAATAAAACGTAAAATGTGTCAAAAATGACCGAAGAACACCAGAGGGTTAATATTAAATTTTTTGATGAATTATGACAGATAACAATATTTTTGAAACCTTTATCCAAATAGTGAATGGTTCACAAACAGAAAGCATGTAGAACACAGTAAGTGAGCGCGCTGAATGAAAACTTGAGCGCTTTGACTGGATGCACCACTGACTAACTCAAACGCCTCTGATTGGCCATTTTGTTCACGCACGTAACAGACTTGCATGTGATTGGCTGCAAAACCACATAGTAAACAGAAACGTTTGATGCTCTTCAGAGTGATCACGCTAATATGCATTTGAAAGCAATGGTTGGCATAGTTCATTGTCAAAAAGTGGAGTGAAATTGGCTTAATCTCTTTATAAGCATAACTTTTAACATTATCATGATTCACATGATATTCCCTAATTTTATATCATCAGAAAAGATATAAGGATAATCTCGCTAATTTTCGACGCATCACCCAGCCCTAGTGGATTACGGTGTTATAAAGAGTTAATCCACTGTGCTTGTGTTTGTTTTGAGTGCACATCCAATGTCCAATTACTTGTTAATGCCAGCTGAAGCAAAAGAACATCACAGGCTTGTTGTTGACTGTCTTGCCTCAAATTGCATTGAAAGTCCAGCCGAATGCTATTGTGTTGTCACATTTCTATGTCCAGTTTGAACGCCCACCAACCAACTGATAGCACCCCCACTGCGAGTGAGAATGGGGCATCTTTCACCTGCTGTTTATCAACAAAACAACACAACAATACACCCCTTTACAGTCCTATTCATTATTCTGCCCTCTTCCATTTCATCCGGTGCTCTCTAACCTCAAGCGCTGTTGACAACTTACAGTTAATTATGTATCTGCTCAATAAAGGTCATCCACTAGGCATTTTTCACACAATCATTGCATTTTTTATTTTTATGCATTTGGCCTTCAAATATCCTGAGAAGAGCATTTTCGCTGCCAAGTCTGCTCTCACAGATTGCATTTTGTCCCCAAAGGTCCAATTTCAGGCATCTTTTAAAGGCTCAATATAGAAAAATGTCTTCCAAATCTGAATATAAACTTAAACTGATAATCTCGCAAAAGAGGAATGGGACTTAATCTTAAGGTAAATGCATAAAAATGCATTGGTTATTCAAGCGTTTGCACACTATCCAGTCTCTCAAGACCATTTTAAAATTCAGTGTGGCAGCATGGTGCTATAAATAACTGGGCTTGGGAGCATGGGGCGAATCGTGCCGTTGTCACCGCGGACAGGTCTCCTGTTGAGAAAGTTTGGTGTTGACACACTACACAACAGCAGGCTAACCCTTTTCTCCTACAATCACAGCATGTCCTTGGATCTTCCTGCTGTGGTAAGAACTCTTAAACGAATCCCCATGACCTAGATTCATATTTCCTTCATTTCCGTTGTGTTCTTGAGCGCGCACTTGACCACGTTTCGCTCCGTTGCGCAGTAAAGCCGGCATCGTCCTCGTCTTCACCTTGTAGGCAGGAATCAAGTCTTACGTTTTTCAACCTCTAGAGACTGAATCTGTATGACAGAGGTTACGTCTTAATGATGAAGTAAAGGAACTCTGATTTTTGTTTCAACAGGTTTTGCTGGTACACTGCAGTAACAACTTTACTGTACTTTTCTTTTAGAAGTCTCTTGCTTACCTTCAATTACATTAGGACCCGGAGGGTGTCCATATGAAGGCCTGGTCTGAAAATAATGCATAAATAATGTCTGTTTTCAAACAGCTTTATTCCCATTGGTTGGACTCAACAAACTCATTCACTGACGCAGAAACACAGCAACCTAATGGACATTTTTGTCTTTTTCAGTTTAGGCTTTTTGATCATTTTGCCTGTGTTAGTGGTGCCAACTGCATACATTTTGGCACAGGTGTGTATTTTTATTGGAATTTTGCTATTTCACCCCCATTTCCTTTAATAAATTGATTTTGCACAAGTAACACAAAATAGTGTCACTCGGGACCTTAAAGACAAAAATGTCCCCATTGAAACCCATTAAAACTGCAATTTTTAATTCCAGGGCCATTTAACTATAAAATCATGCAATCTTTGTTAATAGGCTTTAATTCTGTTGGCAAGGCTTCAAAATTCATACTTGTACTATTTTTTTACAAGATGGTGCCATTTTCTTATGTTTGGCTTATAAAGCAAATACTCGCTTTACAACTGTTTTCTGCTCATGCATATTATTGGGCCAATTGGATCAATTATGCAACGATAATTGTGTGGGTGTGTTGGTATGGATGTCAGAGTGTGGTTGGTGTGTGTGCTTTTAATATTTGAGAGAGAAAAACTCTAAAGCAAATCTCTAATCCAACCATTGTGTGTCCCGGTGGAGTTTTGCTGGCATCTAATAGGGAAGATTTTGTACTTTTCCAAACAAAATCTGACTGAAAGCAAATTTTTTTAGATATCAACCTATTATATATTATTATATATAAAATATATTTTTTTTCTATAAAATGTTGTTCATAAATCATTTATCATAAACTTAAACCTCTTTAACTTTTTTTATTTCAGTTTTTTTTACTTCAATAACAATCTGTCTTCTTTAAAATGAGACCAAACTTAAGTCTGTGCAAATTTTTATGACATGGACATCATTTGTACCTGTTTTTAATTGACGCACAGGGGTTTAGCTGGTTGCAAGAGAGTATTTTAACCAAAAAAATGCATCAGCTTTAAGCTTGCACTCAATAGATGATGACAATAGATTCAATGTTGGGAAAAAATGAAAGTAAACTTGATGATGTGATTTGATCAAAGGCTCTACTTCACCTCAAAGGACTGCACAAGCACTGATCTTCAATATTACTGGGAATGAAAACAGAGCTGAAATATTCTTATCTTTTAACAGACAGTTAAATTAACCTGACAATTGCAACTAATAGAGAACAAAAGAGCCACAGATGAAACTAACTGTCCATCTGTCTAAAGAAAAGACTTTTCTTTTTATTTGTTACAGCAGAGTGTGTGTGGGAGGGTGTGTTGGATGTGTAGACAATCTGGTGCCTGAATAAGTTACCATCATTCATAAACATAAATAAAAGTATAAACAATCTCTTAACATTTGTAAGCACGCGGCCATTTAGTAATAGATTATGTAGACTTTATCCAAAGTGACCTGATGTCCACAGCATACTAATGATAGTGACAATCCTGTGGGGAAAAAACTAATTCTAGTGTAATTTAATATGTTTTGTGTTAGCTTACATCCAAATACAATGTCAAGTAGGGGTGTAACAATATATCGCAATACAAGTGCCGACATGTATTGTGTATAATTCACCCAAAATGAGAAAAAAAATCAATTTTTCTATGTTTTAGTGTCAGTACTGCATTAATCTACTATATATAATGTTGAATATAATGTGTAATAATGCAGTTGGGGAATATTTCTGGGTCCTGATAATGCTCAAACTGAAATTGTAGACTTGCAAAAATCAATTGCCCACTATGAATCTAATCAAGCTTGCATTTTGCCACAGAAAAGACTGCAAACGCGGCGTGACTGAAGAAAATCGAAACCAAACTAACACTCATGTCTGCTCCAGACCTCCAGTGCAAGATAAAATCAATCAAAACATCTTAATCTTGACCAAATGCAATGCATAATGTAGTGGTATGGACACAATGCATCGCGCATTAAGCACAGCAGAGCACGTCTCCCCCTGTGGGGTTTGTTGTGCATGTATGATTTTAAATTGGCACAAACTGTGTCCTTTACTGCCCTATCATGCCTCTGAATTCATCCATCCTCTGTGTGTTAGCCTTAATGACTGTCATGGTGCCTGCTGTGCCGGAAGGTGAACAATAGGGTGAACGCCTGTGACATTCACTGCAAAGGTCTCGCAAAATCTGGGTCATAATCCTGGAGCCGCAGGTGCTTCCGGTAATTAGCTGTGAAAATCTCTGGGATTGCGGAAGGCTAGGAACGAAGAGTTTTCTTATTAGTAATCTGAGAAAGGAGATCTTAGATACCATATGTACCCCCAAAGCCTCAACTAAGGGTACGTTTACACCCAGAGTTTCCGCTAGAAAAAAATGGTGGTTTCGTTTTCCGGACATTTTGATGATATGCCGGTCAAATATCGCCTCTTAATTAGTCAAGTTGAGGAAAACTGGAGGCAGGCTATGTAACTTAAAAAATGACATAATCAGGCCGTATAGAATGCAACATGTTTATTAGCCTAACTTTCAAATAGACGGAAAAAAAAAACATGAACGTCCGATTGGCGTCAATCAACGCCAATTGTTTTTACTATGGTTTCACATTCATAGTTTAACAAACCAATCCCCCTTCCCCACATAAAATATCTGAATAGTAGCCTATTTTTTTTACTCAAGCGAACTTAATTATACACTCTCAGTATGTCTCATTTAGCTGGAAACATTTAAAATGGCCACCGTGAAATGACTCCTTGTCAAATGAGGCTTATTCTCAAATTCAGATTGTGTTAGGGGGGGCGGGATTATTAGGCAATTTTAATCGGACAATTTGACCGGAGAGATTTAATTTTGTCGGACATTTCATTTTTTTTTCGGCCAATGTCCGGCAATTACCGGACAACGGAAACCCTGTTTACACCGTGTCCTAACCAGACGCGATGCTATAAGATTCCAGCGACAAATAATTTGTCTGTCCACACTAGATGCAACGCAACTGCGAGATGCGTCGAAATCAAAACCCACAGCCAATCAGAACAGCGTGTGGGCGGAGTCAGCCAATCAGAACAGCATGTGGGCGGAGCCTCGCAGCACCAGATAGTAATCTCGACGGCACTCGCAAGAAAATGGTAGCTACATAATCAAATTCACAAATATTACACCATTTAAACATTATTCAAATACATAGGCTACTGAGTTACTAAAACAATCTTTGTCAAAGAATACACTTGCTTGTTCACAGTTTGAACGTTCATGTTTCCATTAATTTAATTTCAAGATCTGAGGTGAATTATCCATTGTTGCTTTTACAGCTACAAAGCTGGAGCACTAAATGATATTCAAAGTCACATTACACGCTTTAAACATTAAATAAAGCACATAAACAGTACCTGAGATTATCATCGCCACACTTTGTGTTTGTTTTTCCAGCGCGACGTCGCAGAAAAATAGAAACCGTTTCTAAAACAGAATCGTCGCGTGTCGCCGTCGCGGCTGGTTAGGACAAACACTCTGATTAACATGGAAAAGAGGCATTTTATTGCGCGTCGCGTGTAGTTAGGACACGGTGTTACACGACAACGATGCGCTTAAAATGGAGAATTTTTCCGTGTAAAGATGACACCATTGTCAAAACGATCCCCGTTTACATGGATCCACGAAAAGGGCTAAAAATGCTGTATTCTGCTGTCAGGCCAGTAGATGGCGATGAAACACTATAGACTGAACACGTAATACGCATGTGCATGACGTCAAACGTCTTCAGAGATTCGCATTTTTGTCGTTTACACTGAGACCGTTTTCAAAAACTTGCACTTTGAAACCCGTTTTCAAAGTTTGCGTTTTCAGGCCCAAAAAGCCGGTGTCGTGCAAACGAACGGCCAAAACTCATAAAAAGTTTTACGTTTTTAGTTGAAAGCGGTGCCGTTTAAACAGCGCCTACGGCTCAAGTATATCCAACCACTAAACCAGAAACAGGTTTCTTTTAACTAATCTACTTCTGTTTGGCGACTGTATGCGTTATGTATTCCTCTACACAAGTCATTCACGAACACGTTTCACCACCATTGTCAGCAAACTTCCATGCTCAATTAGCTTCATTTTAACTTATCTACTTCTGAATGTATGCACATATATTACTCTTCCAGAAAAAAACTTAGCTTAACTAGCAAAGCCAGCAAAGCCTTCATGGTAATGTAAGATTTTCCTGCTTTTCCAAGACAAAAGCTGAGATCAAACTCACCCTACAATAAAGCAATAAAACGCACCCTGGACAGAAGATCTCAAAGAAAGAGCACAGGACATCTTCTTGTCCAAACGTTTCTCCTTCCTTCTCTCTGCATCCCCCTCTCCCTCCTCCCTTCCTCTCCCCCTTCCTTTCCTCTCCCCCTGAGTCAAGCCACCAAAAGTTCACTGAGATTGTCTATATACCACATATGATGTATCTTGTGAATCTATAGTTTTTTCCATTTCATGTTTGGTATCATTTTAAATGTCTCAGTGCGATTGGTAAAAAGGTCTTAATTTCATTGCAGTCATTGCTATAATGAGAAAGATTGAAAACTTAGGAGAATCCTGTTCTCCTTTTTGGGTGGTGTCTCTTCAAGATATCTGATAATATAATCTGATATCTGATAATCCCCTCTTCCCCCGAAACCAGTTGTTACTCCCCTGGGGTTCATGAATTGACCCAAAACAACTCTAAAGAATATGTATGCAAGCCTTTTTGTTCTGGTCTGGGTATTTAAGGGGAAGTGGAATAGAAGTCTTTGGGAACCTGTAACCACTAACATCCCCCATGCAGTGCTGTTTCAGTGTTTTCCCGTCAGAACACACTCACACACCACTGCGTGTCTCTGTCAGGAATGCATTTCTTCTCTTGGAGTCATACTTGGAGACATCTGAATGATTCTGAAATCATTAGTTTAGTAGATTATGAGGAGGCTGGTGCTAACGCAGATCTGTGTCCAGGAAAGGTCAAACTAAAGGCGCGTGTATGAATGGAGCAGGAGGCACGTCATCTGAAGACCTTTTGATTTCTGTCTATCACTGATTTAGCAAGTTGTATGGAAGTGGCTAAATAAACTACACTTTTGTGTACGAGAGAGAAGTAGGCAACCGACTTTAGAGGTATTAGCAAACCCTGCATCCACTGACAAGTTTGTGTCCGTGAGATCCACGTAAACCGGGGGCGTGTGACTCTGTGCGGCTTTGGGTCCATATAATGAATTAGTAATTGAAAGTATGGGATACTCAGAATAATCAACGATCTAAATTAAGTCATAATCAATATTTATGATTATTTTCTAATAAGAAACACAATCTAAATTTGATAAGCATTTGAAATTGAAGTCAGATTAAGCGTAGAACTAAAGTAATATTGAAACTAGCTAGTCACGACTGTTTCCTGAAACCATATTGTCGCAAATTGGTCGTTCAACCACGTTGGTTAATGATGTCACGCAGGTGTTGGAGTAATAACTACTTTTAATGAATCTGTTTGAGATCGAATTAACGCTTGATGTTTTGCATCTGAGGACTATTTCCCATTTTTCTTTATTTCCAGATTCAATCATAAGATCGTTCTTGTGTACAAGAGCACGTTCGCACATGCGCGCTTGTTTGCATGACATGCGGACTCAATAAATCCTGATCTTGAGCAAAATAATCAAGCTGACATTCAGTACAATCATATCTTTTATTTAGAATACATACAAATGTCATTTACGTCTTTTAGTTTGTCAGGAGATTTAAAGCGTAGTTCTTGAAGAGTGCGCATGTGCGAACGAGCTCTAGTGCGTCAGAACGAGACTATGATTGAATCTGGAAATAAAGCAAAATAACTGAGAAAAATGGTCCTCAGATGACGTCTGTAATTTATAGCAAAACATCGAACGTTAATTAGATCTCGAACAGATTCATTAACAGTAGTTATTACTCCAACACCTGCGTGACATCATTAACCAACGTGGTTGAGTGACCAATTTTCGACAATACGGTTTCAAGAACAATTTCTCCAACGATGCATCGTATTATGGGAGTGAAGCTGTGAGTTACGTCGTTGTACGGGAAACACACACTCCTGGATATTGGAACAACATCAACCATGTTGATCACCTGCAAATTTAGCTTTTTAGCAATCCTGAAGACATTGATTGGCTTGTTCAGGTGTGTTTGATTAGGGCTGGAGCCAAACTCTACAGGAGAATGGCCCACCAGTCAAGTCACATTTATTTGTATAGCGCTTTTTACAATACATATTGTTTCAAAGCAGCTTTACAGAGATAACAGGAAAATAATGCAACAAAGTTTGTTTCTTGAAGAAAATAGCGTCACAGTTCAGCTTAATGTTTAAAGGAACCGTATGTAAGATTGTGGCCAAAACTGGAACTGCAATCACTTTCAAATGACTGTAGAGCGGTGTATGCTCTTCCCTCCACTTCCCCCTCCCCTGTCCCCTCCCCTGTCCCCTCCCCTGTCCCCTCCCCTGTCCCAATGGCAACAAAGGTGGAAAATGGCGACAGTGGCGAGGAACCAAAACTCCATCAGGTAGCAGACAGAAGTTGCCCATATCTGGTCTTGACCAGCATAAACCAGCTTGGACCAGAACGGAAATTCATGGTCATGTTGGTCTAAGCTGTTTGTTTGTTTTTCTCAGTAGAGTAAATTACCTTCTCAGACTATTAATCACAAAGAAAGTGACGATATAAGCTCCTAATCAAACTTAGCTCCCCAACACTGCATTGTAATGTTAGAAACCCTTAAGCTAAGTTCTTGCAAACAGCTTGAGTCATACATATTTGCATTTCGGTGGAACATCTTCAAAGGAATTTGGCCACAGATATATTTCCGTGCATCAGCGTAAATTCAGGACAGCCTGACATCCACACATTTATGTGGGAGGTTATCATCCATGAGCAATGGGATGCTCCGAGCGAAGGTTCACGCTGATCTGATCCAGTGATGCTATGACCTTTTCCCAGCAGTTTCCTTTGACAGTTTTTGTGCATATGCACAATGCCTAATAATCTAAAACAAACATTTCCGCTCCCCAACCGTCATGTCGATGTTCTGCTTATATTTACTGCACAAAAACATGTAAGCAATCTTTCCTTGAAGTGTCAAGTAGAAAATTCACTTCAAACGGCGCTCTCTAATGCTGGAGCCACTGATCAAGTGAATAACCACGTCTTGTTCACTTTACATTAGACGCCGTATATCGCAACAGCATCACCTGGTTAAGAGATCCTAGATGTTCAAATTCAAGGATCTGATGAGGATGCTTGTCATCGGGGTTTAATTAACTTGAGCTCCAAACAGCACTGATAAATGAAGTGCTCTCAAAGCCATCTGGAAAAAAAAGCCATTTACTAATTCACTGAAGCAAAAAGCAGACCAGAGCCGCAGAAGCGGAGCGGCTCTCTCCAGGGATGAGACCTGAGTTTTTAGAGGTGTATGCAAAATACTACTGTGATTGCTTGGGCTTTTACATTTAGACTATTATTATTAATGATCATTATGGTTTGAATATCAAATGAAAGTCTGTTCTGGAGGAAACTAAAACCTTGCTGTTTTTTCTTCCAGAGCTTTTGGGACATTACCCATGTTGCCCTCATATTCAGTCAGAATAATCTCAGAGAACTTGGGAGGCACTGATGTACTTGGTCTCGGTTGGAGAACCTGCTTAAATCCATACAGAACATGAATTGTAAAGTGTATTTCTTGACTACTGTGAAATTGAATTCACACAGTTTGAATTCCAAGATGGAAACTTGACATGCACAAAACAAGAAAGCGTCTCGTGTTCATACGGATTTACGATTACAAAAAACCATTGAAATTATAGTAAAAGTTTCACAACATGCAGTTATACTCGTGGGAAAAAACAAGAGGTCATTTTAATGATTGTACAATGACATTGTAACCATGAATCTTTTTTTTTTTTAAATGAATAAATAAAAAACAAAAACGCATCTTAAAAGGATTGTAGGCCCAAAAGATTGACATTTTTTCCTCACATGTCGTTCCAAAGCTGTGTGACTTTATTTCTTCCGTGAAACACAAACAGAGGCATTGCACAGAATGTCCAGAGGGCTTGTTTTTCATAATGGGGATTAGGGCTGCAATGTAAACATCATGACCCTTGTGCTACATTCCAGCTCTCGTCATATATGAGTTTATTGATTTTCATCTTATAAAAATGATGGGAACTAGGAGACTTGAGAAAAAATACCATGGAAAATCTTCAAAATGAACAACAGAATTCACATTTTCAAGTAAATTAACCCTTTAAAAGTCATTCCTTTCTGTATTGTAAACTGATATATCAATAACTTAACACACATTTCACAAAACTTCCAATTAAAAAAACAAACATATTTCATGTTTCAATCATGTCCATAGCAGGTGATATAGATCTGACTGTGAGTTGTAATGCGTCTCACATACATCACCTCTTACAATAGTCAATAAATCATGTTGAAATGGGCATAAAAGTCAACTGAATATGTTTCTGAACACAAGCTGCATCACTTTTCACCACAGATGTCCCAAAGACATGCAACTTACATTAGCTAATAAGAGTCGAACAACTCCATTCCTACACTGTTACTTCAAGATAAAGAGATGAACGCATAACAACAGCTTTGTGTTTCTATTTATATCAATCAATTGTTTATGCAGTTCTTCACAATTCATGTATGTTTCTTATGGAAGTTTCATCGAAGAAGAAGAATTAAACATGCTACGCCATCAAATAATGACATGGATTTCCATTGCTGAATTGCTTGTGCGTAAAAAATGTTTCGCTTGGTGCTTTTATTTCATCCTTTAATATTCAGCGTGAAAGTCTTAAATCCCTTCTGTTGCTGTCAGATTATCATTGGCAGGAAGGGCTTTCCTCATGTGGTCCAACAGACTGACTTTCTTCTTGTGTGGGTCTTGTTTCCAGTCCAAATGTCTAAAAATTCTTGAATCAAGATGCATTTACTAGATGAGTAAAATGCTATATGATTTTATGTCTTGTTTTATGGGGCGAGGTCAAAATTATCTGCTAATGGGGTAAGAAAAATTAAGATAATTTTTCTTGTTTTAAGCAACAACTCCCAGAAACTTTTTACCCCCAGAAAACAAAACGTAATATCTTATAGCCAGGGTTTCAAATGAACACCCACCAAATGCGAGTAAAAATCAACTGTGGCGGGAAACGCTGTCAGATCACGAGCCAATTTGGCGTGTTATTATCATGTTTACTCACTTCATGGGGAAGTTCGTTTAAGGCAAATCTGCGCAGATTTAGTGCAAATACTCGTGAGTCATCATGATATATTAAATACGGCATATTGCACAGAATCTGCTCATATCTGGCTTACTTGAACACACACGTCACTACACAACAAATAACGGTGCGTTTGTTCATTTGCATTGAAGCAATAGCGAAGATTAAAAAGCATTTGGTGAACAGAAAAGACATTGATATTTTCCAACATCCTACATTTTTCTGATGGTCTTTGTCCTGTATTGATCTGTCCACCTAGAACACATTTTTGGTGATGAGGATGAAAGAGGAAGAGGATGAGATGCTGGATGACAGGATTTTGTTTGAGTAAGAAATGAATGCATGAAATCCAAATTTACATTTTTATGCATTTGGCAGATGCTTTTATCCAAAGCGACTTGCATTGCATTTCAAGATACACATTTTAACATTCTGATCAGTTCTTGCTTTCCCTGGGAATCGAACCCATGACCCTGGCGTTGCAAGCGCCAACGCTCTACTGTTAGAGTTACAGGACAGCAAATTATATATCTTTTCTTTTTCTTTTTCTTTTGGCTGGTAGAAACTCTGAATGGCCGGTAACTGAAAAATTTAGTAGCCAAATTGGCCGGTGAGTGAAAAAGTAAATTTCAAACCCATTTTACTACTTTAGTAAATGATTTGGACATTTGGACTGGAAACAACACAAAAACACTGAGTAAAAAAAGCATTTTTTTTTTGGCAGTGTATGTTACAGTCAGATTATCATTGGCAAGAAGGGCTTTCCTCGTGTGGTCGAACAGACTGACGTTTAGGACACAAAATCTTAGCGAAGGCCCGGCGGAAGCTACTATGGCAAAGTGGGTACAGAAAAGGGTTAATGGCCGAGTTTAGCCAAAGAAGCCAAAAAGTGACTTCGTACCAATGATGTCCCACACAAGTGCCACTGCAAGCGGCCCGTATGATCATGAGGAGTGTGTACGGTGCCCAACACACCCCGAAAACACACACTATAACTGCTAATGACTTAGCGATCTTCTTATCTCTCGAGAGACGTGCTTGTCCTGCGCTTCTGGAAGGTGCGCATGCGTGCGAAGCATCTTGCGCTCGTATTATCCGCGTTCGTACCCAACCACTTAACAATCCTCGCTTCTTAATAGTGGCTTTCATTGTTAAAGACACGGAGTGTGTGCTACTGGGATCCCCGCTCGATGACGGCGAAACTTCGTCGTCGTTGTCGTCTCGGATAACGGCGGAAATGGCCGCCGGTTCGCTAGACGAAACCTTGCGCGTTTTAACGAAGAATACAGAAGAGGTTTGTCCGTCTATGACCCTCCAGCCGTCCTCTTTCTCGACCTCAATGTTCGCCATGCGAGTCCGGTTCCTTCGCTGGATGTTGAGATAAATGCTAAAGTTGAAGAAGGCCACGGATATGAAAGGAGAGAAGAACTCGAATGTTGACGCGGAGAGAAGGAAGTACCAGGTGCAGTAAAACTCGGCGAAACATTCGTCCTCGGGAACGATGCTTTCTCCGACCAGAAGCTCCCAGAATATAATCGCTGGACCGTAGAGGAGGAACGCTGAAACCCAGACCGCTAGCATCTTGAGGACCGCCAGACGAGTGACGCCCTGCTGGGCTCGATACCTCACCTGCGGGATAACACACACATACGGTCATTTATTTACACACGTATAAACATTTATTCAGACACCGTTTCTCACGTTATCACAGTTTATTCGCGAGAGTTTCGAAAATGGTATTAAAATATAGCAAGAACTCAGTTGATATTTGACTGGTTTTGTCCATCCTTCTGTTAGACTGTCTCACACATGAATTATGTTGAATATCTGTCAGCTGTTAAATTTAACTACACAATTAGATAATACCAGTTTAGCTAAACCAATCACTTCAGCAAAACATGATCAGGTCAAAGTGTCTGAATAATGTTTGATCCCAATGTTTATAAATGTTACTGGTAGTCACTGTATGAAGAATATTTGGGTATAATATGTCACAGTTTACTTTATTTAGCTATCCTCACTTACATAAATGAACTATAGTGTCCTGCACACACTAGTAAAAAAATTCAAAATTTATATCTGCTGTCTGACAAATTTTTGGTTTGACTATAGATTGATTAACATCCTTCCCTCGGGTCATTTTGACCCGAAACTCATCTTTTAACTCATCGAGACTCTAGGACTTTTGTCGCATTTGAACCACGAATACACAAAAAAACTAAAAAACAACAACATTTGAATGGATTCGAGGAGGTTTGTGGTTGAAATTTAAAAAAAGTAACAAATTCTTCCCTCGCGGGTCAATTTGACCCCCTTAGTAATGAATGGAATGCAAGGAATGCTTCAGTACACATAGAAAATGCTCAAATTCAAACTTAAAATGCTTTTTTTTATAATGTCTACATGTGTATCTGAATGCAAACTGAAGAGAAACTGACTTTAGGACCCGGAAAAGCTAATTTACTCCATACAGAGATATAAGGCCATCTAGAGTCATGAAATATGTTTTTTCACAAGAGGTCGGCAAAGACACCAGATGTAAGATATTTTGAGCTGAATTAAAAGGATAATTTAACATTAATCTAAGTTGAAAGGAATGTGCTTAAATTACTATTTATTTATTTATTATTTATTGATCAAATCTAGTAATTTAAAGATAAATAAAAAAAATATATATCCCCAAAAAATTGCATTAAAGTCCGCGTGAACCGGAAGTTGCAAACGACTTTTCTGCAGTGCTGTGACGTATTTCCCAGTGAAAAGGAATATTGAACAGAGGGCAGGGTTTTACTCTAGCGCTCCTCCTCTCCATCTCTCGCTCATTACAGACCAACGATTTGAGGGGAGTGGTTAAGCGTTTACCAAACCAAGCCGTCAAACCTACGTCATCAGGGAAGGTCCTCCAATGCAGAGGGGAGGGGCATTTTCAGATTTTGATTAAAGATTACGAAGCCAAAAAATGTTTTTGTGTGTTTTAACTTGCACGGATTAATTGTTCACCACAAGACTAGTAATATGTGCTAACAAAGTAAATACGGTCCATTTTGATTTCAGTTGGACTTTAAAATAGAAAAAAATATGATCAAAATGAAATGAAATAAGATTTCTGGACCAAAAAAATAAAATAATTAAGTATAATTTTAGGGCTTCGGGTCATTTTGACCCGTGAGAGAAGGATGACGGTTAAAGTCCCATAATAAAATAGCCATAGAACAGTCATAAATTGGCATGGGAGCAATCCCTGGCAGCGATCACATTCAATAACATCTATGCACGGTGTGACTGCCTCTTCTTCTTCATGATTTATTCAATTCACAGCCTAGAAGTCTGAGCACAGCGGGGAAAAGAACGAATCTAGCCTATCTCGACCCTGCAGAACTGATCGCTTACACTGCCAGATAATGATCAGGACTAATGCAGCTGTTATAAGTTAATCAAGTGTGTCCGATTAATCCGATCATGTGAAATTGCAATTTACCGTCAATTGGAAAAAGATCAAGAGTAAATCAGTTTGAGCCACGAACACACAAAAACTTCCTGTAAAGCTGATTTGAAACAATTTATATCGTGAAAAATGGTGTACAGATAAATATGAGTTGACAAATATATATTTCAAAACCTGGAATGCATTAATAAAAGAGAATGCAAAAATGAAGCATTTTCACAAATGCTCTCAGAGCTTTTAACCCCGTAAAGCTCTTTTTTAAATGGAAATGTTTATTGAACCTTTTAGACAAAATCTTAAATAAAATTGACAAGTATCATATTTGATACATCAGGCTTTTATGGCTCATATGATAGAGAGAATATGCAGCTGACACTCGAGGAGGAGAAAAACACCTACGTTTTATTCAGACGCCAAAACTGAGCAAAAATATGCAATTTGCTGCAGATGCTGATATTTATATGGACGTAAGTGATGAAATTCTGAGGCTTGTAATGTAGATCAATGAGATCTTTATAATGGTATAACAGATACTTACATAAAATGCATATAATATCAATATCTGCCAATAATATGTCTTAGCAAGATGATATTTAAATGCTTAGTTTTATGATCAAAGCGCTGTAGTTTTAAAACATATAATGCAATACAATGAACAAATAAACCTTCTTCAAAAGCCTGATGATCATTTTTGATACACACATTTGAACATGATATTAGTTAACATTAACTAACAATGAATAGCCATGATTTTTATATAATCAAGTAAACCTAAATTGCTTCGGTCCAGTAATTAGAGGACGTTTGTACAATTACACAAAAAGACTTTTACTTGATAAATGATCAATCAGACGACAGAAGGAATGTAGTAGATCGTGTGTACGTTATTCAAAGTTTTGATCATGGCGTATCAAATACGATACTGTAGGCTGTATATCTTTTGGGCATATGCAACTGACAATCATAATCTCCTCCAGTGATGGACAGTGTGTCAATAAGTGTGTCTTCGCTCTAGCACCTCACTCTCTAGAGTCCTGCCTCAAACACTTTGCATTTCAGTCATTTGAAAATCACAATTGGAAAGATGACAACCAGAGAAAGGAATCAGCTATTCGTAAAAGACAGGATTCCTCAAGGGTGTCTTGTTATGAACCAATGCCGTTTCAGCTCTGATATTACTGCAAATAATAGCTGTCTTTAGGGAGTGAGGGACACGAGCACCACATGACAAACATCACTGCATTTCACACCTTCTATTGCCCTTAAATTGCATTCTGGGGCATCAGAGATGGCAAATATGTTTTGTTGACACAATGCTCATCTCAGTTTCGAAGCGCAATCCAAGCAATAGCCGACATTTCACTGTCTCGTGTAACTATAGACCCGATAGAGTCCGGCTATGAGTAACACACTTCTAGACAAGATAACCTTGAATTTGGTTTCATGTCGTTTTTTCCAAAATAACTCGTGAGATCAGATGTTTGATCATGCACTCTAAACCCGGGTTTTGTGTTTATGAAACATTTTAAGTGGTCATTACGTAGGCCTATTCTTTTTTGTTTTTTTAAAAAAATGTGTCATTACTAAATCAAATTAGTTGTTTGCACTAATCAGACGAAATATTGAGTGCAATGATCATGTTAAATGGGATAGTTCACCCAAAAATGAAAATTAGCCCATGATTTACTCACCCTCAAGTCATCCTATGTGTATATGACGTTCTTCTTTCAGACGAATACAATCAGAGTTATATTAATAAATGTCCTGGCGCTTCCAAGCTTTATAATGGCAGTGAATGGGTATCTGTCTTTGGAAGTCCATTAAAGCTTATCTATCCATCATAGAAGTGCATCCATCCATCATAAAAGTGCATCCGTCCATCATAAAAGTGCATCTATCCATCATAAAAGTGCATCTGTCCATCATAAAAGTGCATCCGTCCATCATAAAAGTGCATCTATCCATCATAAAAGTGCATCTGTCCATCATAAAAGTGCATCTGTCCATCATAAAAGTGCATCCGTCCATCATAAAAGTGCATCTATCCATCATAAAGTGCATCTATCCATGATAAAAGTGCATCTATCCATGATAAAAGTGCATCTATCCATGATAAAAGTGCATCTGTCCATGATAAAAGTACATCTGTCCATCATAAAAGTGCATCTATCTATCATAAAAGTGCATCAATCCATCATAAAAGTGCATCTATCCATCATAAAAGTGCATCTATCCATCATAAAGATCTATTCATCATAAAAGTGCATCTATCCATCATAAAAGTGCATCTGTCCATCATAAAAGTGCATCTATCCATCATAAAAGTGCATCTGTCCATCATAAAAGTGCATCTATCCATCATAAAAGTGCAGTGCTCCACACTGCTCTGGGGGGTTAATAAAGGCCTTCTGAAGTGAAGTGATACGTTCTTGTAAGAAAAATATCCATATTTAAAACTTTATCGACTAAACAAGATAACCTTGAATTTGGTTTCATGTCGTTTTTGCCAAAATAACTTGCGAGATGTTTGATATTCCATCATGTGGGCAAAGTAAACAGTGATTACAAGGTGTTTGGTTTCATTTCTTCGCTATCTAATTGATGGCTAGTCTATTCTTGGGCGATGGTTTAGACGTCTATTACATTTTCACTGAAAGCCCAAATTTTGCCTGGTTTTAGCCTAGAGGTCTGGGCTGTGTTTGGGCACTATTAGATGTCTTTTAAACGCAAAATTGCTTGCTGGGACCCCTTCAACAAATACTACTGTTCTAACGGAGGGACAGCTTTTGTAAAAACACGGATGAATCACATGATTGTATTTTACCCAAGGGGCAACATTCTGATCTGAAAAATGAAGCCTACCCGGAAGTGCGAAAAACTGCAATACATCGAAAATCCGCTAGGGGCAGGTCTCAAAAGGGAGCAAATGTCCATAGCCCCCATGTTAAAATGTCCGTTTTCACAGCATAAAATCATGTTTTTACAGGTTGGTCCCATGGACTTTTATTGGATTTTTCGATAGGTTCCGAGTGCCTGACAACGGCGAGGGTAGTGAATTTTTTTCTAACTCGTTAGTTTAGATAGTATTTAGATATAAAATGTATGACAATAAGGGCGTGGTTAACTTTGATTGACAGCTTGATTGACAGCTGAAAGGCAGCGCCACGGAGAATGACAACATAAGAAGCGCCATTTTTTAATACAGTTGACATATAATACTACTGTTTCTGTATCATGAAATGTAGTTTTAAGAGTTTTTCAGGCGAGAATGTAGTTGTTTAAAGCTCAAATCTGTGGTTTATTTATAAAGATTTATGAAAATTGTATCCAGTTGTGAGATCCAGTGATGACCGGGCGCTCGGCGCGATGTACCCCGCCTGGAGCAGCCTTTCATCGGCTAGACGTTTTGAGGTTTGCCGCTGACTCTGGCGTCTCTGTAGTGGTTAAACATGAGATATAATTCGTCTTGACTATATCTAACGGGCGATTTTTGGTCTCGTGAATCTATAATTTGTTCCCTGGGCAATCGGTTTGGCTGAGGGGAAGTTTCATAACTTTATAAGCTATATTTAACTTGTACCGTTGTATGGTTAGACTAGATCGAGCGCATGACTTTTTATGTTTGACTGAATTGTTTGCTTTATTTGTATAGCTTCTTGTAACTTTACCTTTTACTTATACTTTTATAATAGCTAATATTGATAAAACTGAAATTTAACAAAAAGAGACTGGGTTGAGTTTTGTCATTTTAAATTTTAATACAACGAATATGATCTGTAATGTTGTTTACTGCAACATCTGTTGTTTAGTACAAATGCACATATTGCCTGGACCATATTAAAATGTTTAATATTTTTATATTATATTTAAAACGAAAAGAGGCAGGTTTGTGTTTTATATTTCGTTTTGTTATAAATAGGCAAACGTTATGTGCAGTGAATATAATCAATACGCGTTGCCTGAACCACATTTGTGTGGCTATAATGTTTAAGATTTCTTTAAATGAAAACGAAAAGAGTTAGTATGGTGTTTTATAACATATTTCGTTGCCTAAAATATACACAGAGATAACCGGAGTAGCAGAGCGAGCTGAGTGACGCGCGCTGCGTCAGAAGGTGGGCGGGGTTAGGGTTTCCCAAGATTTTCCAAGATGGCGCCGCCCATACCCCCCATAAACGGCTTCAAACCCGTTCTTCAGAAAGTCTATGGGTGACGTCACAGACGCTTTGTCCATATTTTTTACAGTCTATGATTTTACCCCAAAATTAAGGTTAGGGATCATTTTTACAAGGTTCATAAAAGGTGCTTAAATTGCTGGATGTACTTCACGTTCTGACATTTAAGTTCTGGGAAACCCTTGAAAAAGCCATATTTATGAAAAGTTCCACATTGAAAGACAATATATGTCAAATTATTGTTTAATTTGATTGATAAAAAATCTTTTCACTCAAAATCAATGTAACCCATCTAATAAAGACATAGAGCCATTTTGCATGGCTATGAACGTGATATTGCTCATATAAATATCCAAGTATATTTCAGATTTCATTCTTCAGGTCAATCATATATTAATGGTGGGAAAAATCAGTTTGAATAAGGAAAGTGATATCTTTGTTATAATAAAGTTAAAGTTTCCACAGTTATTGCTTGTGCTGCGCTTTATTTGTACCATTTTGTTTTAAGTTTAGTTTAGTTTATCTATTTACCTTTTTTAGAATTTGAAAGATAATAAAGATATCGTCTGATAAGTGAGATCTCTGATTGTAGTTCCTGAAAACCCAAAAAAGTAGTGCTTGAAAAGTCCTTGAAAGTCCCAGAATTTCATTTTACAGTTTCTGTACGAACCCTGTCATTATGATAACGCCCATAAAATTGTAATAGAAAAACACACAGTGGATTGTTCTGTATAGGACACACTTATTAAGGAAAAATCACCACACCAAGGAAAATAATTAAAGGCAAACAAAGTCAGACATGCTTGTCAAATGCCAAACTGATACCATTACATAAACCACTACTTTCAATCACTCACAAGTCTTTTTTGAAATGTCATTTGGAATTTGAAAAGCATTTCACTTTGTCATTTGCATGATGGGTCGTTACTCTTTCAAAAGCCATTACTGATAAAACCCATTGACATGTTGTCAACAAGAAGTGGCGCCAAACCCGTTAAACAATGAGAACTTCAAAAAGAGCTGAATACCAAATTAATTCGCAAATTTCAATGCATTATGTTGTGAATACACTCTTTAGATGTCGTCGCATATTAAAAAGTTACTCCAGATATTCAGTCACAAGCGGCTAAATTAGCTTTCAAGCACATCTGCGAGATCTCGTAAATGTGTTATTAAAACGCAAATCTACGCCTTAATGTTTTTGAGCAATTCTGATGCTGTATTTCTATGCAGGAAATCAATATTTGCGCTACATAATACTTGCTCGGGGATCTCGAAAGGGCTTGAAACGAGGGCCGGGAGCTATGTGTTTTCTTTAGTCCTTCACAGAACGGCATCAATCCCATGTTTTCCGAGCTTATTTTGCTGTGAATGTGAAGAGAGGTTATTTAAGGGACCTCGAGAACCCAAATTCAACATCGCTTTGCTGTTTGCAATGGAGATAAATGCACACATTGAATGAAAAAAATATTGAACTTCCTTCCCCTTCCTTCCTTTTATGATTTCAGGAGAAGAGCTGATGTGCAGCCTTGAGGTTTTCAAAGCTTACAGTCACTTAATCAGAGTTAGTCGATGGGCAGCTACTCCTTAAAAACTGGTTAGAAACATGACAAAACAAACTACACTAAAGCAATTCTTAATTCAATCAGAGCGGTATTTATCCGGCTCAAAAACAAGGGATTTGAACGAATGAATCTTGATGTACACTAAAACACATCCGAACGAACTGATTCACTACAACCAATCAGGCTTGCCAATGCTATATATTAGAGAGTATACACCTTTGGGTAACATTTTATAATACTGTTCCTTCATTAAAGAATAACTACACAGGAACAAATGAGTGACGCATTATTTACATTCTAGTAACTACTATTAACTAACAATAAACTGATTATTAAATGACTAAGTAATAGCGCTCAGTTGATGAATGAGGTAGTTAACTATTAGCTAATCAGTAACTACTATTTTGTTCATACCTCCCAGAGAACTACTATATACAGGTACATGAATAATGCATCATTTATAATAAAAGGTAATGGTAACCCACTAATAATGACTTTTTAATAAAGTTTTACTACATCCTTCTAAAGGTACTACTAATAATTTGGATCAGTTTGAGTGAAAAACATGATAACTACCTAATATTGAATAAAATAAAATAAAAATAGTAGTTACATTCAACTGAGTGCTATTACTTACTAATTCATTAATCCGAGTTTTTTGTTAGTTAATAGTAGTTACTAGAATGTTAATAGTGTGTTACTCATTTGTGACCCTGGACCACTAAACCAGTCACATGGGTCAATTTTTTGAAATTGAGATTTATGCATAATCTGACATCTGAATAAATAAGCTTTCCAGTGATGTGTGGTTTGTTATGATCGGACAATATTTGGCTGAGATACAACTATTGAAGATCTGGAATCTGAGTGTGTAAAAAAATCGAAACATTGAGAAAATCTCCTTTAAAGTTGTGCATTTATGTTGGCGATTGTGCTGCGTTCACTCACACAAATACATGTTTTATATATTTACGGAAGGAAATTTACAAAATATTGTCATGGAACATGATCTTTACTTAATATACTAATGATTTTTGGCATAAAAGAAAAATCGATAATTTCCAATACAATGTATTGTTGGCTATAGCCACAGATATACCCGTGCGACTCGAGACTGGTGACGTGATCCAGGGTCACAGTTGTTCCTGTGTAGTTATTCATTAATGAAGGAACAGTATTCTAAAGTGTTACGGATTTTTGATTATTTCTGATTGCGGATGTATAAAATAAAGCAGCTTGCTACTGAAACGGTGGTTATTTTACTCCCCCAATCCTCTTCAGATCACCAATTAAACCGTAACATAAAGACATACTATATTTGGACTCCTTACAGTAGCCAATTTTCCTGTTTCAGTCGTGTGGTGTTCATCTGAAGCCTCTCTCAGGAGGAAAAGCTCAGAAATGGGGGAAGTTTTGTTTGTCACTCACCGTGAGTCATTACAGTCCATAGTGTTCAGAATACACCTGAGTTCAGTCACGCCACTACAGATGTGCAATCAAATGAGTGTCACGTGACACTTACAATGCAATACAGATGTGCAAAGCAATGCAGAACTAATGAGCACTTCCTGCACTTTAAACATTGGCTACAAAACAAAGCGTTTCAAGGCATTGTATGTGCACTTCTGACACACAAAAGCTGCTCTAAGAGACTTTCTCTTAATTGCTGGATTTCAGGGTTAGAATTATGGCCAGTGGCAGGAGGAAATGCAAACATGCTTTCTGCTAAAACATCTGTGGGTGTTTTAATGCATCTAAACAGCCACAGAAAAATAGTATTTATCTATAAACTTGTGCTTATGCAAAGCTCTTCGACATTAAATGTATTTGTATCACTGCTGTCAAATCGATTATTCATGATTAATTGCATCTAATATAAAACGTTGTTTATATAATATATGAGTGTGTATATTATATATATGTATAGACACACACACAAACACACACACATGTATATATATGTATATGTGTGTGTGTGTGTATGTACACACATATTATAAAAACAAACTTCTGTTAGATACGATTAATCGCGATTAATCGGTTTTGACAGCACTGTTAATAATAATAATAATAATAATAATAATACATGTTATTTATATAGCGCCTTTCCAGGGCTCAAGGACACTTAATTTGTATATACATCTGAACTCATTTGTATACCTATATATTTGAACATCTTTTTCCACTATAACTTGAAAGATCTTCATTCTTATTTTGGGGAAAATCTGTACAGAACGTTTAAAAAAATTTTTTTTTTTATATTTTTGAACTTAGCATCATCAAATTAGGTAATAATGTGCCTTTTTATGCAAATTAGTGCTGGGTAATTATACGAAATGAAATGGCCAAATTGTACGGCAGCTTTGCATTATATTCTGTAAAACATCTTAAACTTACGAGGTTCATTTCAGCTCGGATGTCAGCAAACCAACTCAACTGGTTTCAGTTCAGTTTTTTATATCCCACTGGTCTTAAGGTTGAGTCACTATGAAGTATGAATATAAATTGATGATGCAGTCCGTGACTGACATAGCGGATATTTGCAGTGAATTGCACTGAAAAATTCATGATCATAGAGCGACTGAGCGCTGGACTCGTCGGCTCATTACTCATCTGATTGCAATAACAAGCGTCTTGTGGGTTTCTTAAACAACTCATTCTTTCCAAACAAAGGGAAATTTGCAGTGCATCATCTGAGGCATTAAGCAAAGCTGGTGTGTGTTTGTGTTAAACTGCAATGTTTGAAGAACATAAAATGTGTGCAACTCTACAGACAAAAAAATAAAAATAAAAAAATGGGTTGCAAACACTTTAAATATTGCAAATTACTTTAATATGCACACAAACAAGTTTTGCTTGGGGTCTCAAATGATGCACTGGAAATTTCCCTTAGTTTGAAACGGTAACACTTTACAATAAGGTTCATTAGTCAACATTAGTTAATCTATTAACTAACATGAACTGAGCAATACATTTGTTACAGTATTTATTAATCTTTGTTAATATTAGTTAATACAAATCCAGCTGTTCATTGTTTGTTCATGTTAGTTCACAGTGCATTAACTAATGTTAACATGTACAGTACAGGCCAAAAGTTTGGACACATTACTATTTTTAATGTTTTTGAAAGAAGTTTCTTCTGCTCATCAAGCCTGCATTTATTTGATCAAAAATACAGAACAAAATGTAATATTGTGATATAATTTTACAATTTAAAATAATTGGTTTTCAATTTATTATACTTTAAATGATCATTTATTTCTGTGATGCAAAGCTGAATTTTCAGGATCATTACTCCAGTCTATCACATGATCCTTTAGAAATCATTCTAATATGATGATTCATTATCAAAGTTGGAAACAGTTCTGCTGCTTAATATGTTTTCATAACCTGTGATACTTTTTTAGGATACTTTGATGAATAAAAATGTAAAAAAATGTAAAAAAAAATTTTTTAAAAAGAAGCAAATTTTTTTTAAATAGAAATCTTTTGTAACAACAATATCCACTACTGGTCAGTCATTTGGGGTCAGTAATTTTTTTCTTTCTTTTTTTGAAATAAATCAACACTTTTATTCAGCAAGGATGTGTTACATTGATAAAAAGTAATAGAAGATTTATATTATTAGAAAATATATTTTTATTTTGAATAAATGCAGTTCTTTTTAACCTTTTATTCATCAAATATATTAAGCAGCAGAACGGTGTCCAACACTCATAATAAATCAGAATATTAGAATGATTTCTAAAGGATCACGTGATAGACTGGAGTAATGATCCTGAAAATTCAGCTTTGCATCACAGAAATAAATGATCATTTAAAGTATAATAAATTGAAAACCAATTATTTTAAATTGGAATAATATTTCACAATATACATTTTTTTTTTCTGTATTTTTGCTCAAATAAATGCAGGCTTGATGAGCAGAAGAAACTTCTTTCAAAAACATTAAAAATAGTAATGTGTCCAAACTTTTGGCCTGTACTGTACAACCTTTGATTTTAATAATGTATTAGTAAATGTTGAAATTAATATTAACTAAGATTAATAAATGTATTGTTCATTCTTAGTTCATGTTAAGTAAGGTAGTTATTAACTAATGTCAACTAATGAGCCTTATTGTAAAGTGTTACCATTGAAACACATGAGTTCACAAAACTCACGAGATAAAAGTGAAACTGCATTTTTGTTGAGGAAAAATGACTTGTTTGTGATTGAGAAAAGTTTCTGTTTGGAGGGCGTATGTTCCTTTCTGATATCAGCTCAAACGCCGGGAAAAGTTCTGTCATTTCACTGCCAAATTACAGTTTTTTTCTTTTGAAGAAAGTATATGCCAAAATCCATGAGTGAAAACCTCTATTGTAGCTTGTCAGAGACTAAAAGATATAAAATATGGGAAATTGCGAACCCCTGTTGTGGAAAGAAAATAAATAAATGTTGGTGTATATAGCTTCTGCATTTTTTATGTCTGCTTCTCAACCCCTTGTGAGGGTAAAATGTGTTTCTCAAACTTATTTTCAATGATGCAACAGAGTAGAAACTGAGATAAAGAAAAACCTAACAATCAAAAACATCTTTTTTTTTTTTTGCTAAACTCCCTGTGAAACTCCCTGGATGATTCAGAAGACAATATCAGGTTCTCACGCATTTCATATCTGAGTCTTTGACAAGCTACAATTAAGGTTTTCTGGTTTTTTTTTTAATCTGACTCTCTGCTGTTGTTCAAAGTGCTGTTTTTTGGTTAATTGCCTGAAGAACAAAAAGGGTTTTAATTTGACCCAAACACAATCGATCTAACCCTAGCCTTTCCAAAACACATCTATGAGTCGGAACTTTGCACACACATTCAAGAGGAAAAGTCGCTAAATTTCAAGAAGAAATAAAGTGTTTACCAGTGTTTCAGTCGAGTGACCCGCAACAACCTGCACTCACTTTCAATTTCTAGAAAAACAGTGGCCATTATAACAACAGATTGGTTTGACCTGAAATTAATCTTCCTTTTTTGGGTGAACTATTTATAGTTATAATTAACACGCCTAAGACTTTTTGCACAGTACTGTATATATATATATGTGTGTGTGTGTGTGTGTGTGTGTGTGTTTTTGAGTATGAATGTGTTATTTTGGGTACACAATTAATCCACATGTCACAAAATGGCAAGTTACCAAATCTAACAACAAAAGTATTGATAAAGCGGTGTAAATACAGCTGGAAAACAGTGACAAAAATCAACCTTATTAATTATTCACGCCCCAGTGCATGATGGGAGTACCAGTATTAGAAAAGTTAAGTAGGTTTTAATTAATTTTATATCGTTGATCATTTCTACAAGCTTGAATTGAGTACTAATATAGGATTTGCTTAGTTTTTTTTTTATTCTTGCCTGAAATAACTTTTTCATGTAGAAATTACATTTGTTTTTTTCTGTAACATGTACTTCACCACTTTTATCAGTGTTTATAGTACACAGTAAAACACGTTAGTTTTTTTTTTTAACTCAACCGTTGGGAAACGCATTGTGGGGGATATCACTATGTTGGGTTCACTGAAAAAAGTGTTGAGTTCACTTAAAAAAAATGTGTAAACCTGTTGCTTTAAGTAAATAAGGGATACTTGACCGATTAGCATTAAGCTTTGTATCAGTAGAAACCCGGTAGTATTCTCGAATGACCGTGCTTCCCTCCCTCATGTCCCCCTGAGACCAGAGATTTCTGTACCAGCACACAAAAAACCAGCACACAATTTAGCAACATGATCATCAGAGGCTCTTGTGTCCAGAGGCAAGAGACTCCAGCCAGTAGGAGGAGCTCGTCCCGCATGTGTTCAACCCGCCCATAGGGGGATCTCACCATAAAACACGTCTCTTCAGTTTCGAGTCACTAGTAGCCTAGTTGCATAATTTCTCCCGATACTGCCCTCTGTAACCGGTAGGCGTGGCTTGGGAGTGTCCTCGAAGGGCAGCAAAGCAAGTGCATTCTGGGAGTTGTAGTCTTTCATCCACATGAGCCAAAAACACATTTTCTGGCTTTTCTCAGTCTAGAAAGCACCAACTTCTAAAGTAATTTCACATTTCTACTACATAAATGATCCAATTTAAATACACATTCATCTTTCCAGCGGTGAAATATCCCTTTAAGTCACCTGATCACTTTTTACAGTATCGTTTCCACAAATGTTGGGCCATTTTTTAAATCGTTGTGTAATTTCTAGTATAACCCGGCTGTTGGGTTAACTGTTGGGCTGTTGAGTTACACATGTTGTATGTACACTTGTGTTTTTTGAATTTGTATATTAACATTAAATTCTAGACTCCCCAATAGTTAGTTTGTAAATTTAAAATATATATTGTTGAGGCATATTTATTGTTTTATACAAATAAAATAAGCTGTATGGTTATTTTAACCCAATGCATTGGGTTAAAATGACCCACAGTTGGGAAGGTGCTACACCACCCCATAGTTGGGTTACTCGTTGGGTTATTTTTAACCCTACATTATTAAGCGAGTAGGCTAATCGGGTGTTGATACTCACGGCTCTGGTAACGGACAGGAACCGATCGTAGCTGATTAAAACGATATTGAAGACTGACGCTGTGCACAACAAGTAGTCCATCACGAGCCACAGCTTACAGAGTCCTCGACCCAGCATCCACCGGCCCGTCAAGATGTAGGGCATGTAGACCGGGATGCAAAACGCCCCTGCAAAGAGACACACTTTACTGTATTATACGGATGTTGGCTGGTTATAATAAGGCTTGCATTAACAACCACATGCTTCTCCTGGACGGGATCTAATAGGCCCTTTAGAGCACCAAATCAATGGATCATGTCACGAACGAGTCTCTTCACAATATGACAGATAAACCCGAGCCATTATTAGAAAGCCATCGAGTAGCAAAGGGAGCGGTGACTCTTTTCTGTACCTGAAAGCATCAAGAGAAAGCTTTTTCACCAAGGCATACAAAGCAGCGATCCTCGTCTTTGAAGGACGCTGAGATTCACATCTATCGTACTGTCAAATACACAGAGCTTTTTTCAGCTGGTTGGCATTTGAGAAGAAAAACGCAGCGCTCGGTTGGACTCTTTTATCTGAGCGGCGTGGGCTTGTTTTCAGGTAGAGTTGCGTTCTCCTCTCTCGCCAGTGAAGATACAGCCAAGGAACTTCCACTGTAAAGCCTTGAGCACTATATACCATCACATCAACATTTATTCAGTCACCTTTTCTCACATTATCACAGTTTATTCACTATAGTTTAGAAAATGGTAATAAAATATGAGTAGAACTCAGTTGATATTTGACTGGTTTTGTCCATCCTTCTGTTAGACTGTCTCACACATGAATTATGTTGAATATCTGTCAGCTGTTAAATTTAACTACACAATTAGATAATACCAGTTTAGCTCAACCAATCACCAAGCAAAGCTTCATTTTGTTCAGTCTGCGGTTAAGAAGAAAAAACACTTCAGCCAAACATGATCAGCTCAAAGTGTCGGGATCATTTTTGGTCCCAATGTTTATAAATGTTACTGGTACTCTCTGTATGAAGACTTTTTGGGTATAATATGTCACAGTTTACTTTAGTTTTCAATCCTCACTTACATAGATGAACTATAGTGTCCTGCACACACTAGTAAAAAAATAATCTCACAAATGATATCTGGTGTCTGATTAATCTTTGCTTTGACTGTACATGGGCGGAGCAGTAATGCCTGTGAGCCGCACACAAACACTCGAGCCGACACAGAGGGCTTGGAGAAGAGACGGATCTCCAAGTGAACCGCAGAAAGGATCTCGTCTCTTAATCCAAGCCAATGATTTGTGATGCCAGAACACAACAGAAGACAGGGTTCGTACAAGGTGCTTAATTTGACTTTTTGAAATCTAAGTTCTGGAAAACCATTGGAAAAAAAGCCATATTTATGAAGAGGAACTTGAAAAGTGCTTGAATTATCCAAAGACAATATGAAATAAGTGCTTAAGTTTTTCGATGAGACAATATTTTCATGCAAAATTAACATTGCAGCCCGTCTGGTAAAGATATGAAGATATTTCGCATGACTATGAGCGTGATATTGCTCATATAAATATCCAAGTATATGATGCATCTTTCATTCTTCAGGTCAATCATATATTCATGGAGAAGAAAATCTGTTTGAAAGAGGAAAGCGATATCTTTGTCATAGTTTCCTTTCAATGGTTAAAGTTTCCACAGTCATTGCATCTGCTGCTCTTTATTCATGCCATTTTGTTTATTTAGTATATTTTTTATTAATCCGTTTTTCTTTTTTTAGATTTTGAAAGATAATTAAGATATTGTTTGATAAGTGAGATCTCTGATTGTAGTCCTTGAAAGTCCATTTTACAGTGTCTGTCCGAACCCTATCTCCGCACTGCATGATGGACGGGTGTAATCGTTCACTTTAAACCTCAGAACCAAAGAAAGCATTGCAAGAACATAGATATGAATGGAAAAACAAATGCATGGACCATCGAGAAATTTGGATCTAGTTAGCTTTAGGTCAAGCATCGTGAGGGTTTCTTTTTCCAATATGATGATATAGTATTCAAAAACAAAGGAGACAAATGCATAATATTTACTCGAAAATGTACAAACAAAAAGAAAACACAAAATAATATGTTTATATGTAGACCGGTTATCAGACCAACGCACTTAATGCTCAATTTAATTGCATGAGTATCTCATCATGAGAAGGTTTGACCCGCTGGTCTTGTGTTCCTGGCCGGAAGTGATCTTTATTTTCTCGAGAGCGGTCTAATCACTCTTTTAGCTTTCAGGACGAGGCCGGAGAAATGTGGTTTAGTTAAAAATCCACTCGGAATCCATTTCCTCCAAATCAATGATGTGGTGTAGGACCGCGGGTCCTCCGTGATCGGGATTATGAATGAGCTCTAAAAATGACAAGAATTTTCCATTCAGCAATTTACATCCGCATGAGTAATGACGTGCAAAACTTGGCAAGAAAGCAATGCACTATAGCTAGAATAATAAATGATTTGTTGATCAACCATTGAATTATGCATTGGCCGATTAACAGAAGTACTAGTTTCAAGATGTACCGACAACCTTGGTTGTTTATGGATAAAACTTTATTTTTGTACATTTTGAGTAAATATTTTGCCAAACTAACACTTGATTTCAGGCATTTTGAGCATATCTGATATTAAAAATGTCATTCTGTAGAGATCAGCCGTGCTGCACTGTTGACTACATCTGTACGATCGATCTGGCATTAGATGAAGTCTAATCTATACTACTTCTCTTTGTGTGTCTGTCAGAGCCAATATTCCCGAAGATCTCATTGGGATTTACAGTGAGCTTTCATCCTATAGAACAAGTGGACACACAGTCAAACCAATATTTATTCAGACACCTTCAACATTTCTCACATTATCACAGTTTATTCGCTATTGGTTAGAAAATGGTATTAAAATTTGAGCAGAACTCAGTTGATATTTGACTGGTTTTGTCCGTCCTTCTGTTAGACTGTCTCACACATGAGTTATGTTGAATATCTGTCAGCTGTTAAATTTAACTACACAATTAGATAATACCAGTTTAGCTCAACCAATCACCAAGCAATGCTTCATTCTGTTCAGTCTGTGTGTAAAAAGAGCATTAGCGATTAAAGACAAAACACTTCAGCAAAACATGATCAGGTCAAAGTGTCTGAATAATGTTTGGTCCCATTTTACTGGTAATCCACTGTGTGAAGAATTTTTGGGTATAATATGTTAATATTTTGCTATCGTCACTTACATAAATTAACTATAGTGTCCTGCACCCAAAATATATGAAAAAATGATATCTGCTGTCAGAATAATTCTTGGTTTGACTGTATATTCTCGATGAAAGGCATTTCATTTCATTTGCAATGCAAAAAAACAAAAACAAAAATCAAGTGCATTTGAAGAATTAAACACATACCAACAAGGAAGTCTGAGATAGCCAGATTAAGGAAGAAGTAATTGCATTGATTTCTGAGGCTCTTGTCCACGATGAAAGCGAGAATAACCAGCGCGTTCCCGCCAACCACCACGACCACCAGGATAGTCATCAGGATCGCCAGGATAACCATCGTGATCCCGGGAAAAGGAGCCACATCCGAGCTCACAGTCGCATTGGAGCTGGAAGAGTTGAAACAGCTAACCATCGTCAGATCGAGGGCATCTGGAGAGCCAGCAACAGGTCTGAAGACATCATGTGAACCCGAGGACGAGAGAGTTTTCATCCCTTAAGGGTCGCGTTAACTTCGGAAGAAAAGCATTCCCATTGGAGTCTCCAAACGCCTCATCTTTCAGGATTCCCGTGAAACGCGTGACATGAAACGACTCTTTCCTGTGGGAAACTCCATGAAGATGTGAAGTCGAGTCCGTGTTCACTGAGACTGAGTTTCTAATCTATGACTTTCTCATTCCCAGCCGAACTGCGCGTTCCCGTCATGCGCGCGCACTGTTGCGCACTCGCGCTTCCCTCCCGCGCGCAGATAAACACACGAGATTTGCAACTTTACTTTTTGTGTTTTGTTGTGAGGATCTGATTGAAGTATTATATCAACAATTACATACATTGTTCATCTGTACGAGTACAAAGAATATTGATTTATTATTTTTATACAGTCATACAATGTGATACTGTATATTAGGGCTGCACGATTATGGCAAAATTCAAAATGGTCGATTATTCCCTCGCAATTTTAATTGCGATTATTAATTACGATTATCACAATTTACATTGAATTATGTTTTGAATATCTTTATAACATTGTTTGAAGTGACTGCATGCCATATTTTTATATAAAAAAAATAAACAAGCTCTTGCTTTTCTATCGCATTAAGCCTCGATCAAATGTTAGAAACTTAATGCTTCGTATTAAAAATGTATACAATGGGGGAAAAAAAGCTTAAGATAAACTGCAGAAAGAATATATATATATCTTAAGCCAAAGAATAATGTAAGTGAACTTTTTTGTTGTTGTTTTAATTGTGCTTTTGAACAATTACATAATTGTGGCATCCGTAATGTAATCGCAATTACAAATTTGATTAATTGTGCAGGCCTAGTGTGTCCTTGAATAGTTGTTTTCCACTGTACGAATGATCTAACCATTGGCATTTCCTTGAGAAGCAGAACTGCACTCGGCATTAGTACCTGTTTACAGAGAGGCCATCTTGAATAGAGGTATTTTTGGATCCATTGGCAAATTAAGCGTTAAATCAGTTTAGATTCTTTTAGCAAATTATCTTGCTTTAAGAATGTTTAGACATTTTCAACAGAGAAAAGGACATTGATAAGTCAGTATTAAGTCATTATTTATTAAATAACTCTGCAGATCTGTTTGACTGTCTTTGGAACAAGACATTTTGAAAAAAAAGGTCGTTTGGACCCCAAAACCTTTTTTTTTTGTCATTCCTGTTTTAAAAGATCTATTTTTGTGTTATACTATGAGTAAATTCTCATTAAGACTGGCTTCGAGTGATGAAGAAAAGCTAGTGTACTGTGTGTGCACTTGTACATGTTCAGTGGTTTCAGGACCACGGACAGCAACTCATGCGATCCACCCTTACTTTGTTCAAAACATCCCTATATCCAGTGTTTGTGCCTCACCTATATACATCACATACTACATCACATCATATACATTACATACTTAGTCTCCTTTTATGAGGCATAATTTTCTAGTCGCAAAAAGAAGCATTTAATCCGGTGCTCTTCACGTGTCGTCAAAAATGACAGAAATGAATTTTTTTATTTCAATGAAATTAATGTACTATATTTTAGTTCAATAATGTTTTTTTATTTAATATTTTGTATTTTTAGGAGATTTTATGGCACTAAATTATATTTACACTGTATTTATAATCAATTTATTCACTTTTTGAGCATATATCTGAATATAAAATTTCCAACTTAAACTGTGGTAAATCTTTAATGTTTTAGAGCAACAGACTGAAGTTTGATCTCTTTTCAAAGACGACACTTGGGATATTATTGCTGAAGTGAAAAAGTTTTAAAAAGTGAACTTAAAGTTACAGAATTTTACATTTATTGTTATGAAAAATTTGCAAAAATACTATTTACATTTTTTATATGAAATATATATTTTCAAAAACATGTTTTACTCTACAACTGTGAGAAATCAAAGCCATAAATCCAAAAAAAAAGTTGTGTTCAAAATTTGAGCTTAATATCTCAAAAAATGAGCTTTCAGTGAGAGTGTGTTTGGCCGCAGTACCAAACGCTTCCACTAGAGGAAATTCGTCTTCCATTAATTTCCAATTCGCTAATTTTTTACTGCGAGGAGCACAAGTGTGTCTATTTTTTATTTTATTCTATTCTAATTTTAATTTTATTCTATTTTTTTGTGTTCACACAGCAAGTGCCAAAACCTTTACCAAGTTTTGTACCATTCCAAAAAACAAAACAAAAAACAAAACAATTTTTTCAGTCAAAAATGACCAAAGAGCACCAGAGGGTAAAGTAAAAAAAGACAAACATGAATGCCTCTGCCAGCCAAAACATCACGTTAAAGGCATTACAAATAAACCCTATGATTACACTTAAGTTTTTAAATTGTACATCATGTACAGTACGCCTCCTCTCTCTAAACACACTCACCAAGGTTAGAAAAAATCCTTAATTACACTCGCTGTCAGAGATGTGGTCTTCTTTTCCTGCGTGACTCATTTCCCCACTGACACAAAAGACAACTTTAGCCCTGAGCTCCTTCTCAGCTGTGCACCAGACGAAAGCAGTTTCACACACACACACACACACACACACACACACACACACACACACACACACACACACACACACACACACACACACACACACACACACACACACACACACGTGCACAACATTGATACTGAAATAACGGTGCATCTGTGAAATACAATTTAACAGCACTGCATGGTGCGGCTCCTTTAGCTTCCATTAGTTCCAGCAGTTGTGCGGTTAAATTCCTCTAAAACCCTTTTAAATGTGCCATTTTTCTTTAATTATGGAGTGCAAATTAACCCTTGGGCTCTTAACCCGTTATTTCTAGTCTATAGTCCCCGACAGCGATACCAATTGCTTCCTGAGAGGGTCACTTGAAAGGCCAGGGGAGACATTCAAGTGTGGCTTTAAAAAGTGCAGTGAAACAATCATGTAAATGGATATCGTTTATGGAGGAACTCTCTGATACAAGCATCCAATTGGAATCAAAACACAAGAATAGCTTTGTCTTCTCAATCTTTCATTACAGATGAATGTAAATGATCATTCTGTCAGCATTTACTCACCGTCATGTCGTTCCAAAACTGTTTCCATAGAACATATAACAGAAGATATCGTGAGAAATGTCTGTGTTTTTTATCCACACAATGAAAGTCAACGGTTCCTCTGTGTTATTTTGAAGAATGTTGGTAACCAGACCCATTTGGTCAGCCAAAACATGACGTTAAAGGCATTACATTACCTTTTTTCCCTTAAATGCTTCTCTTTTTGCGACTAGAAAATCTTTGTGCCTCATAAAAGTATATAGGTGAGGCACAAACACTAGGGGCCCTATTTTAACGATCTGAAACGCAAGTGTCAAAGCGCAAAGCGCAAGTAACTTTGTGGGCGGGTCTCGGCGCTGTTGCTATTTTCCCGGCGGGATAAATGACTCTTGCGCCAGGCGCAAATCTAAAATGGGTTGGTCTGAAGTAGCTTCATTATTCATAGGTGTGGTTTGGGCGTAACGTGAAATAAACCAATCAGAGCGTCATCTCACATTCCCTTTAAGAGCAGATGCGCTTTTTCCATAGCGGATTGCTATTGTAACGGCGGATTTGCCAGGCGCGCGCCAGCAGCGATCACAGCCAAGGAGAGCAACGCTCTCGTCACGGCCGTAAAAGAGAGAAGTTACATTGAAATGGAGAAACCCACCCAAATTAACTTCGGTTAATTTGGGTAAATGTGTAAGCTAGATGTATGCTTTTATAATAAATTGTTTATCTATCTATCTATCTATCTATCTATCTATCTATCTATCTATCTATCTATCTATCTATCTATCTATCTATCTATCGTAATAATGTATGATTTGCAAAAATGAAAACTGCTGCTTCTGTGTAGATGAGAGAATCAAAGTGCGCGTTGTGCACACGCTACATTGATTATGGCCAAGCATGCGCCCTTAAAATAGCATATGAATAACATGCGCAACGCGCCACTGACTTTAAACTATTTTTTCCTGGTTAGTGGCGCAATTGTTTTCTAAACCTGCAAAATAGCAAGAAGGACCGTTTGCGCCGGAACACGCCTCCTCTTTGCGCTGAACCGCCCCCGGGAGCGCAAGTGTATTTCTTAGTTAACCGACGTGCTTCTGTGGAGGGAAAAGTCCGCTTTGCGCGGGTGCAAAATAGGAATGATACATGCATCGGTGTACAAAGTCACTTGCGCTGGGTGCAAGATAGGGCCCTAGATGTTTTGAAGAAAATAAGGACGAAAGCAGTTTAGTTGCTAAACTAATTAGTTGCTGTCCGTGGTTCTGAAACCACTGAACAGTACAAGTGCACATACAGTACACTAGCTTTTCTTCATCACTCGAAGCCAGTCTTAATGAGAATTTACTCATAGTATAACACAAAAATGTGATATTTTAGAACAGAGGAATGGCTTATTTAAATCTGGGGTCCAAACGACCGACATTGGATCCCATTGGCACAAACACTGCAACATTTTTCAAAATATCTTCTGTTCCAAAGACTTGCAGCGACGTGAGGGTTATTAAATATTGACAGAATTAAACATTTTGGGGGAAACTAGACTACATACTGATTTATCAATGTCTTTTTAACCAAAAATACCTCTATTCAAGATGGACTCTCTGACAACAAGTATTAATGCCTTATGCAGTTCTGCTTCTTGAGGAAATGTCAATTTGGTTAGCAACATTCTTCAAAATAACACATTGGGCCCTATCTGTATCATTCCAATTTTGCACCCTTGCACCCTTGCACAGCGGACTTTTCCCTCCACAGACACGCGTCGGTAAATTAGGGAATGAACTTGCGCTCCCGGGGACGGTTCAGCGAAAAGAGGAGGCGTGTTCCGGCGCAAACTATTATACGCCTGTTTAGCCGAAGCTAATTTGGGTGGGTTTCTCCATCCCCAATGTCACTTCTCTGTGTTTTACGTCCCTGACGAGAACGTCGGTCTCCTCGGCTGTGAACCGCTCCTGGCGTGCGTCTGGCAAATCGACCGTTATAATAGCAATCCGCCATGGAACAAGCGCGCCTGCTCTTAAAGGGAATGTGAGATGATGCTCTGATTGGTTTATTTCACGTTACACCCAAACCACACCTATGAGTAATGTAGCTACTTCAGACCAACACATTTTAGATTTGCGTCGGGCACAAGAGTCATTTATCCCGCCGGTATAATAGCGCCAGCGCCCGAGACCCGCCCACAAAGTTACTTGCGTTTCGCGCTTGATACTTGCGTTTCAGATCGTTCAAATAGAGCCCATAGGAACCATGTCCAATAACCATGCTAGTGCCCCAACCCACTGCTTTTTTTGCTAGTGAGTTGTGGTATTGAAAGGGTTAAAGCCTTGATAGTCTTATTTCAGGTTGTCATGTTGCTAATAAGCAGGGATTTCAGACATTAAAGCGTTTGGACTTGCAGCACAGAAGCAGGTGCCGGAAGAAGATAACATGTAAAAGAAGCCAATTGCCTTTTTTTTGTAATCAAGTTCTTTGTTGCTTTATTCTCGTAGTATTCGTCGTCATCCTAGGGCCCAGAGCGAGAGCTACAGCTCATTTCAATGGGGATCTGCTCTCTCACCTTGTAAAGAAGTAGGAGAGACTCTTATAAAGCAAGCCTTCTGATGTTTGATCTCCAGAGATGAAGAGCCCTGACCCTCGTTTGAACAAACAACAACGTCCGTCTCCCAAAGCCACTTCAGACCAGAAAACAACATGAATTTCTATTCTGCTCCGGTCTTCTTGCTCCTCGGGGTCTCGAAGGAGAACAGCTAATGTGCTGATTTGATTTCTCCCACGATTAATATTATTCATTGATACTGTTGTCAGCCAGTACACAAAAGCGAAGAGTTTCTTATCCTCCATGCAAATTAGCCACTTTCATGCAATGCTAATGGCTCTCTCTTGTGGTTTGTGTTTGGAGGGATATTATCCGGTCAAGTCGAGTCTCAAAGTTCAATATTGCATTTACTCTGTCGGTCGCATCAAACGGACGATTAGCATGTCGGAGATCAACTTAAAAACTACCAGAATAAACCATGGTACTTTCTAATGTATTACTTGTAGTCAAGCTTAGCTCAAATTCTTGCTTGAGATGTTATAAGCCGTAACGTGATGTACAGTCAAACCAAAAATGATTCAGACACCAGATATAATGTTTTATATTGTTTTTTACTAGGGTGTGCAGGACACTATAGTTCATCTATGTAAGTGAGGATAACAAACTAAAGTAAACTGTGACATATTATACCCAAATATTCTTCATACAGAGACTACCAGTGACATTTATAAACATTGGGACCAAAAATGATTCAGACACTTTGAGCTGATCATGTTTTGCTGAAGTGTTTTTTCTTCTTAACCGCAGACTGAACACAATGAAGCATTGCTTGGTGATTGGTTGAGCTAAACTGGTATTATCTAATTGTGTAGCTAAATTTAACAGCTGACAGATATTCAACATAATTCATGTGTGAGACAGTCTAACAGAAGGACGGACAAAACCAGTCAAATATCAACTGAGTTCTGCTCATATTTCAATACCATTTTCTAAACTATAGCGAATAAACTGTGATAATGTGAGAAATGTTGAAGGTGTGTGAATAAATGTAGGTTTGACTGTAGTTTCCCTTTGGGCAAACTATTCTTACAGTGGAGAGAATGAAAGACATTGGTGATTTGGAGCATTGACTGAAAGCTTTGTCCAGTCACATTTGCCAAAACAAAGCACTGCGTTTTCAAGTTATTTGTACCAAATATTGAATCCGCGGCAGAAATCCAAGTCGACCGAATCCTTGCATGTCACCATAAAGTATTTCTCCATCGAACTGGCAATTAGCATGTTACTGATCTGTGCCAATGCACAGCATGGAGTTATTTCTAGCCAAATTCCTCACTAGCAGCCAGATTTACTGGCAGCTTCCAGCGCAAAGCCTCTTTTGGCGTTAAAAACCTACTGTCCGGATGTACAAAAGACAAAAATGAGGCTGAAAAGGCGAGGACAGGGTTGTTTTTGCGGCTGATCTTACTGCATATGCATTTGTAGGAGTTTCCCTTTCGGACGCAGTATTTTTGTGAGGAGAGTATTTAAATGAATCATGATGGTGACTTACTAAGGTTTGCACTCGTCAATTTACTGGTGTTTACGCCATTATTTACCACCCAAAAAAAGCATGTCTTAAAGCAACACTATGGAACGTTTCCTCTTCGGTCCCCCTACAGGTTGGAAGCGGAATTGTCCATTACCGCTGTCGTAAATCATTTCTCCGCCCGCAGCCGACTGTCGCACACACGCTCGCTGTTTATCCAGCACCGGCTTTGAATGAACGATGTCCACAGACAAGGTAGAGAATGTTGCATGATTTCATGAAAGTATGATGTATTGCGACATCAGAAACGAAGAAAAACTAAATAATGACTTTGTGACGCTTGACGTAAAGCAAGTCAAATTTTTAGTTTTCTTACGTCTCATTCGAACTACAGAAACGCGACCCGGTTTGGCAAACTTGCATAGTGTGGTTACATCAGATATAGGGACGCAAAGCGAACCCAGTAGTGCCTTTCACCCTGTTACCACTTGATGAACCACTGATACCATTTTGGAAACATTATTTTAAGGTAAAAAAATTTTTACTTAGTGTTGCTTTAAAGGAATAGTTCGCCCAAAAATGAACATTACCCCATGATTTACTCACCCTGAAGCCGTCCTAGGTGTATATGACTTTCTTCTTTCAGATGAACACAATCAGAGTTATATTAAAAAATGTCCTGGCTCTTCCAAGCTTTATAATGGCTTTGAAGTCTTTTGAAGTCCATAAAAGTGGCCATTCACTGCCATTATAAAGCTGGGAAGCGCCAGGACATGTTTTTAATATAACTCTGATTGTGTTCATCTGAAAGAAGAAAGTCATATACACCTAGGACGGCTTCAGGGTGAGTAAATCATGGGGTAATGTTCATTTTTGGGTGAACTATCCCTTTAAACCAGACCCTAACTGGTAGATTGCTTTGGTGATTATGGAAATGATCTTTAATTTGCATGTCGTCAGTAGATCAAGCGCTGAACTTTCCACTCACATACTCGCTTTTATGGGATTATAGCGCTCTCATGCTAATTTGCCCTGTTTAGTAAATCTGGCCCTCAGGATGTTTAAATGTGTAACATAATTGATGTTAGTAGAATACAGATGAGACGCCTGAGCACACAGCGAGTTGGTTTAGTCAATTTAAGAAGCATCAAAGCACAACATAAGTGTTTTCTTGTAGGGTTATTTGGAGAGAAGCTCGATTCCTTGCCAGGAACTGAGTTGTCCTTTGTGGAAACAGTTTTCATATTCATTCTGGACCGAATAAAAGGCACTCGTTAATCAGGGCAAAGATGAGGTGCCAAACAGGCCCTGAGCAAGATTCGCATTCAAGGCAGATTTATCCCATATACATAGAAAACATGTCACAGCAAAAGCCCACCAAAGCATTTAGCAATGCCCCTCGAGTCGACGCAAGCAACTGAGTCTGAAAGGGTAGGGGCTGACAGTCAGAAGTGCATTAATATTCATTGAAAGGAACACAGGGAGAGAGAGAGCGAGAATAGTCCAGAGAAAAGGGAATAGACACATGCATGAGTGTGAAAATGAGAGGAGTACGACTAGTGCTGTAGGGAGGAATGAGGCCGGGATGTCAAAGACCCAAAGGTATTTAAGAGGATGTGTGTGTGTGTGTGTGTGTGTGTGTGTGTGTGTGTGTGTGTGTGTGTGTGCCTTGGAGAGAGAGGCAAGACTTCAAAAATAACTTGAGTACCTTCTCTAAATTACTCATTCCCACAGAAGATTCACCGGTCGCAAACCATTCTGAGTATATTGAGCTGTGCAACCGCATCACTGGTGGTGATCCGCCAAACACTTTTCTTTTGCACGTGACTGCTCACTGTAAAAAAATAAAAAAACGTTAAAGTTAAAGGGATACTCCACTTTTTTTGGAAATAGGCTCATTTTACAGCTCCCCCAGAGTTAAAGAGTTGAGTTTTACCGTTTTCGAATCCATTCAGCCGATCTCCGGGTCTGGCGGTCCCACTTTTAGCATAGCTTAGCATCGATCATTGAATCGGACATGACCATTAGCAGCTCTCTCAAAAAATGACCAAAGAGTTTCGATATTTTTCCTATTTAAAACTTGACTCTTCTGTAGTTACATCGTGTACTAAGACCGACGGAAAATGAAAAGTTTCGATTTTCTAGGCTGATATGGCTAGGAACTATACTCTCATTCCTGCGTAATAATCAAGAAACTTTGCTGCCCTACCATGAGTCCAGCAGGCGTAATGATATGATGCAGCGCCTGAAAATAAGTCTAATAGGTTAGACAAACTTAGTCCCGGTCACGTGGGAAGTTACCGAGCTGGAGACTATTTTCAGGCGCTGCGTCATATCATTACGCCTGAGATATATATTCAATGATCTATGCTAAGCTATGCTAAAAGTGGTACCGCCAGACCCGGAGTTCGGCTGAATGGATTCGAAAACGGTAAAACTCAACTGTTTAACTCTGGGGGAGTTGTAAAATGAGCCTATTTCCAAAAAAAAGTGGAGTATCCCTTTAAGGTTAAAAAGTAGGAGTTAATCGATGGGCAGCTACTCCTTTAAAAACTAGTTAGATACATGACAAGCTTCATACAAACTACATTAAAGCAATTCATAATTCAATCAGAGTGGTATTTATCCGGCTCAAAAACAAGGGATTTGAATAAATTAATATTGATTAAAGCGACAGATGAATGTACACAGTAAAAAAAAAAAAAAAAAAAATCCGTTAAGTTTACGGTAATAAGCTGTGATTGGTCAGAAATGTACTGTAAAAAATGCGGTAGCAACATTTTAGGTTTTACAGACTTCACTTAAATTTACATATTTCATTTCCGATATGTTAATTTTACCGATCTATTGAAGAACTAATATCTGTTTTGTACCGTTGTAATACACTGACAACCACCAATCACAGCAGTGATGAGAGTCACATGATCAATCACAGCTCATCACAAGCAGCTTTTCCACAAACTGAGAAAGTTTAAACTTATTTACAGAAGCTGCACAGTGTCATTCACACAAACACTATAAACACCATCATGGTTACACACATGACATTTTAAAAATGCAATAAACATTCATTTAAGAGCATTAAATGTAACAAAACCATAATGTACATAACTGATTATAAAAAAACTAAGAAAAACTATCAAGAATACATCAACTGTGAAGTGTCACGCAGGGAATTGTGGCCAATTTACGTTTTTTCACTGTAAATTATACAATAACTTGTTCTTTTTCACTTCCAAAAACTTAAATTTAACGGTATTTTGCAGTAAAATTACATTAAATGTACGGTTAGATATGACAGTTATTCCCCGTGTGTACGGAAACTTTCTGTTGACCAATTAACAGTTTTTCATCTTAGCATTTTTACAGTCTTTTACCGTTAAAATCACAAACATTTTTACAGTGCAGTTTTACGTAAATATAAAGAAACGAGTGAAGCAGAAAAGTTTGTTTACTAAATAAATAATAGGTTAGCAATTAAATATTACATCGCAGCCGTGGAAACATCTGGATGCGTGCCGAACAGAGGTACATGAGCCCATAAATATAAGCTTTGTATTATGTTTTGAGATCTGGTCACCCGATCATCAGCCAATTTAACAATATTCCAGTAGTTAATCCGATGGACATGGAATATCTTGCTTCTTTTCCCCATATCTTCACTCACGTCCTCATTTTCGCAGGGGATTATAAACATTTCCTCCTTTGGTTCGCTTTTAATTTGTCCTACAGCGTTTTTTCTCTACTTTACCACAGTATAAATGCGAATATAATAGGCCTGATACCTTTTTGCTACACATCAAATTCTATTCAACACAGTTTGTGCTTGTTATTATGGTAAGGCACTTCAAGTTTATTTGTATAGTGCATTTCACACACGCTTGGGATTTTAGTTTTCGCTTTCTCCGGCAGCACAAAATCAAACATGGCCTAAATGTCGTGAGACTGCGGAAGATTCTCTCTTCAGACCTTTTACAACAAGTGAACATCAGGAGAAAACATGAAGATATTAGAAAAGAGAATGACTTTCGTGTCCCACACCCATCTTCAGTGTTGAGGGTAACTCATTACGAGTAACTTGAGTTATGTAATCAGATTACTTTTTCAAGTAACTAGTAAAGTAACGCATTACTTTTAAGATTTTCAACAAAATATCTGAGTTACTTTTTCAAATAAGGAGTTTGTTTTCCCATTTATTGACTGACAGCTCTCTTTATTGTATTTTTATTTTATTTTGTTGTTTATTTGAATAGGGACAGATACAAAAAAACATAGATTATTCCATAAAGAACAATCCGATGCCTGTATCACAGTGTTTATAGCCATGGCTAATTCGCAACACCGGTCCCTAGAAGGGCTTTTTAACAGTTAAGATAATAAAGATTTTTTTTTTGTTTTTTTTTTGTGAATACAATAAAATGTCCAGAAACCAGTTAGCACCAATAAAAATAAGTGTAGTAAATAAACACATTCACTGGAACTCACACAGATGCACACCTCACATACACACAGCTACACATCTCCTATGGCATGATCACACTGCTCTCTGTATGAACCAGGCTTTTGTTAGCTTTTTAAAGGTGGATAGTTTAGTTGAAGTCTTTATATTTGTAGGAAGCCAGTTCCACAGATTGGCTCCTTTCACAGAAAAAACGTTTTGGGCAAAAGATGTTTTACAAAAGGGAACTTTACAGTCTCCACATGCAGCAGCTCTTGTGGATCTGGAGGGTTCCAGCCTGTTCACACATCTACAACCCGGCTCAGGTGCAAGTCCAGTCAAACATTTAAAAAAGCAACTTTATGTGTCTAAGATTAACAAAGTTTAAGATTTTATGTTTACTTAAAATGTAACAGTGATGGAATCAAATGGGCTTTTTATCTAAAATCTTTAGGGCAGGGTTATAAAGCCTCTCGATAGGCTGTAGGGTGGTTTGGCGAGTCTGGGACCAAACATTGGGGCAGTGCGACAGGTGGGACAGGATCATAGTGTTCAGAAAGACATGAGCACATTCAGATGTTGGACTGCTCATGATCATTCTGAAACAGTTCATACTGGCCTTCATTTTTCTTGAGATGTTTTTAATATGACTTTTAAAATTTAGCTGAGAACCTAAAATCACTCCTAAATATTTTTCTTGTTCTTCCTGATCGATGAGTTCACCATTCATTTTAATGTTAAGGTCATTTATTATCCGCATTCTTGTTATAGAAAAACACACAGATTTAGTTTTCCTCAGATTAAGTGTTAAACATGATTTGTTTAGCCAATTAAACACTTTCTCCAGACTTTTGGTCAGTGTACTGCCGATAACCACAGGGCTCCGGACACATAAACCACAGTGTCATCGGCATACATCTGAAGGCCAACTTCAGGACACACTTCAGGCAGCTCGTCCACATACAGGCTGAAGAGGACAGGCCCCAGGATGGTTCCCTGAGGGATTCCGGTCTTAATTTTACATGGGGCAGATTTTACATGATCAATAACTAGTTCTCGGCCCTGTAAGTATTACTCGAACCATGATAATGCCTGGTGTCACGTATTATATGTCCTCATTTTCATTTTGATTTGATTTGTCCTCATGTTGAGACAAATCAAAGTGAAGAGGCGTTGTGTGTGAGTGTGTGTGTGTGTGTAAACATGATGGTTATTGTAGTTCTAGACTAAATGTGAGCGTGCATTTACTCATCTCACTTGCACACACAAAAATATTCAATATTTCATAGAAATGAATAAAATCAGTGAAATGCAGGATCAGAATACTATGCAAACCTCCTAAATATGTTAAATAAAACATCCCTCTATATGACGCATCTTTGTCGGGAAATATAAAACATGTTTTATAAATAATATGTAACTTTCTTATATTATTTAGGTTACCAATATTTCCTGATATTTATGTCCATATTTCACAGGCATCGTGTGGTGTTTCACCGGCAGAAGTGCTCAAATAAACACGTCAACATTGGTGCGTCTGTTACAAAACGGAGGTTTAAGACTTGAAATCATTCAGGGATGCTTGAACGCAAACCAACAAGTTTCTTTCCGAGACACGCCACCAAACCTCTCTGCAGGAGCCTTCAACTCCAGCTCAGCCTTCATGTGGCTCTCCCGTGACCTAGCATCTGTTTATTAGCACACTGAGCGCCAAAGCCATCAAGTTATTCTCACATGAGCTCATTAAGGACAATTAGCATGCTAGCCGTAGCGTAGCAAACTCACCAGGTGGCGGTGGACTCTTGCCCTGCAAAGCGTGATTGGTAAAATAACGGAGTTCAATATTCAAAAGGTTAAGCATGAGTGAAAACGCTAAATTAGAGAGTGTCGAGGGATTAAATAGACTGTCATAATGGGCGTTTGACAATCAAACCACTTCCAGGGTGTTTCGCGTTGACATTTGGCGTTAAAAAAAGAAATGAGTCAATCTAAAGCGGATATTCCGGGATTACGCTCACGGAAAACGCTTCGATTGCTTTTGTCAGGCTTTATCAAATTACATTATTAGAGCATCATTAAACTGGAGAAAGGTTCAAAGGTCGCTGATGGATTTATTACCTGTTTCACACTCGTTTGTCCTTGTGACTTCAGGCAAACTCTCATTTGCAAATCAATTTGTGTTTCATAAAAATCTTTATTCATAAGACAAAAGCACAGAGCACTTAGTGTGACACGACTCGTAGCAACAGAGCATTAAGGACATCCAGGCGGTTTAATCCTCAGTTTATCGTGTATTGTATGAGTCTGAAACCAGTCTGAAACCGGTTTCCAGTCTTCATCTGGTCCAGGTTTGGGGGTGATCTGGGGTTTTTCACTTTGCCTTCTTGCCCTTCGACCTTTTGTTCTTCCCTCCAGCTTTGGATGATTCCTCCTGATAGAGAAAAATAAAAAATAAATCATAAAAGAGAAGTAATAAAACTTGTGTATAAAGGAAATCTGAAATGAAACTGAGAAATCTATAAAAAAAATAAAAAAAATTATATAATAACGTCAAAAACATACATTTGTTTTTAACCTTAAATTTCACTGAGATGCTAAAGTGTTTTTAAAAAATGCTCACGTCACCCGTGAATGTTCAGTATTAACAATTTAGCAACAAAAACTAGCTATAATGCCTAACAATATTTTTGCTATAGTTTATTTTTGGGGGAAAGAAATCAGCATATCTTTTATTTATTAGTATTTACGTGATATTTCTTTATAATGTTGGTAACACTTTACAGTAAAGCTCATTAGTTAACTAACATTGACTAAGAATGAACAATACTTCTACAGCATTTATTAATCTTAGTTAATATTATTTTCAGCATTTATGAACCGCTGGATTATTATTAACTAACATTAACAAAGATGAACTAATATAGTAACAAATGCTCAGTTCATGTTAGTTAATACGTTATGTTAACTAATGAACCTTATTGTACCGTAGTGACCGTATTGTCTATATATCACGTCATGTGTCAGTGTAGACATCAAGCATCTGAGATAAGTGGTCATTGTTTCTGAAGCGAGTCTTGATGAACATCTATTTGATTAAATAATATCTAAATCATATAATCAGAAGTAATTAAATAATCAAACATTCGTGTGAAGAAGAATTTGCTTGATTAAACTGAAGGGTCTGACATAAAAACGTGAGAATGTGACGGAAAGAAAAAGCACCTTCACAAAGAGTCAAAATGTACAATTTCCAGCCCGTAATCAGATCCAGTGAACAACTGCCCGTCTCTCACAAAACTTCATTCATTCGAGGTATACATTTGCGAGTACAAGCATGAAATGTTGCATTGCTGATGTAATATAAAGCAACTGAGCCACAAATCATGGCATTGTCATTTTGACCAGTGGATCCTCAACATGTGCGAGTATAAGGCTTGTTAACTCCGGTTCCTCAAACTGTTTTCTTATTTAAATTGTGTCTCTAGGGACCCAATAGAGTCCAAACGAATGAGTCTATTTTTCTGAATCCAGGCGTGACGTCTCCGGCTATTCTGCTCAGCAGTGGTGTTATTATGCATTGTATGTTAATGACGGTAGAGCCGCAGTGGACAGAACATAATGATCAGGCGGCTCAAACTGTGACGATAACACAACATTCATCCTCACACTGACAGAACAGCGTGATGTATCCGCGCCTGAGGCGTGCACAGCGTCTACAATCATGTGCATTACTCAGGATAAAACTACAACAACATTAAAATCACACTTGCATTCTTTCTTGAAGACAGAAGGTGCATGACGCTATCAAGAACTAGTCAAACCAACAATGATTCAGACACCAGATATCATTTATTTGCTAGTGTGTGCAGGACACTATAGTTCATCTATGTAAGTGAGGAGAGCGAAATAATGTGACATATTATACCCAAATATTGTTCATTCAGATTGATACAAATTTGGGATCAAACATTATTCCGACACTTTGTCCTGATCATGTGTTTTGTCTTTAATTGCTAATGCTCTTTTTACACACAGACTGAACACAATGAAGCATTGCTTGGTCACTGGTTGAGCTAAACTGGTATTATCTAATTGTGTAGTTCAATTTAACAGCTGACAGATATTCAACATAATTCATGTGTGAGACAGTCTAACAGAAGGACGGACAAAACCAGTCAAATATCAACTGAGTTCTGCTCATATTTCAATACCATTTTCTAAACTATAGTGAATAAACTGTGATAATGTGAGAAATGTTGAAGATATCTGAATACATTTTGGGTTGACGGTACAATATGCACGCAATTATGGCAGTGAGAATGAGTTTTTGGGCTTTTACAGATGAACTGACATTACAGGGAAGATGCATTCATGTATTCTCTACGGTTAGTGTAGCATGGACAGTTCCTCTCTTGGCTAATGCATTTTAAAGCAGTGGTTTGACTCTACATTCACTTACTGTTATAGTTCTAGAGTGGAATAACACAACAAATGAGCCAAAAGCTCAAATTACAGTGATTAAGATTTTTTTATTACAAAAGACACACTAGTCTTTAATAGGCATGCTGGTGGTGTTGAGGCTCTCTGGTGGTGCACGGCAAACAATGCTTTTCTTACTTAGTATTTCGTGTCTAGTTTCCAGTCTAATTAAACATTCTTAAATCAAGAAGCATTTACTAGATGAGTAAAATTACATCTTGTTTTCTGATTAAAAAAAAATCAAAATTAAGTAAGTTTTCGCTTAAAACAAGCTAAATTATCTACCAATGGGGTCAGAAAATTATCTAGTTTTCCTTTTGAATTAAGATTATTTTTCTTTTTCTTGTTTCCCATTTAAATTAAGATTATTTTTCTTTTTCTTGTTTTCCATTTAAATTAAGATTATTTGTCTTGTTTTCCATTTGAATTAAGATTATTTTTATTTTTCTAGTTTTCCTTTTGAATTAAGATATTTTTTCTTGTTTTCCATTTGAATTAAGATTATTTTCTGACCCCATTGGCAGATAATTTTGCTTGTTTTACGCAAAAACTCACTTAATTTAGACTTTTTTCATTGGAAAAAAAGATAGAATTTCTTATGTAATTTTACTCATCTGGTAAATGCTTCTAGATTTAAGAATGTTTCGATATTTGGACTGGAAACTAGACAAACATTTTTGCGGTGTTGGTTTGATGGTTCAACTAAACAACTTCTGAGGATGTCGAGTTCGGAAATAAACTCATCCAGTCCACAATCAAAGGAACTACAGAAGTCCAGGGCTTAAAATAGAAGTGGAAGAAGAAAGGTGTGTTTTTAGCTGCTTCTGACGCCAATCACCGTAACCATGTGATACCAATTTCAAAGACATGCCACAAAATAGGACCTCGCGCTCATGAAAAGTGACAGCTTTGGTTTCCTGCGCTTGTGTTTTCCTCAGCCATGTGATGCTGCTTTAATTGAGTCGAGGTTTTTGAAATGAATTCTAGCAAAATCTTAAACAATCATATCACACATGCGTGTAATTGTATGTCTGCATATAAACCGAAGCGCCCCTATTATGCGGGTAACCATAGCAGCCCCACAGCTGTGCGCGAGTCCTCATTTGCACAGAAATGAAAGAAAACAACAAACAAATGAATCCTCAGAAGAAGTCGGGCGCGTGCCGGCAAATCTCCTCAGAACTGGTTTTTGTGTGACCTTATCACTGTGATTGTTGGACACTCAAGAGGAGAGCTTCTCTTCATATAAATTCACAGAAGTAAACAAAAAATTGAATGTTGAACATTTAGTACTCAAAAATGGCCCGAGACAAATCTCAGAAAGAAAACTACAAACGCATCAACAGAAACCTTTGCAAGAGAGAAAGGTGGCAGAGCTGCTTCCAGTAAAAAGCATACTAGAACAGAATGATTTTCATGATGATGTTTGGTTTTCTCTCATGATAACTCTCAGAGTGTTTGGTATGGTAATGTGTGTGGCAATGTTGATATATTTGGTCTTGCGGGACCAAATACGGGATTTTCTACTGCCAATACACACACACGACAGGCTGCTGCTGTACAAGATATCAGACGTGAATTACAGATCTATAGAGGTGGAGCTGGGGAAGGTGGAGGGTTTTCTGAAAGCGCACTGCACTGATAACGCAAATGCTGACCAAGTATATGAAGGCTAAACATGCAAACTCATTGGATAGGGCTGCACGATATTGGAAAAAAATTACATTGCGATATTTTTTTTCCCCAACGATATATACTGCGAGCCATCAATCCAGGATAAAGTCAATAATTACCATTCCATGATATTAATAATTTCACTAATAAGTAAGCTTCATTACAAGTGACAAAAAGGTCACTTAATATTTTATTCCAAAATAAGAACATATTTCTGTCAGAATTCGGTGAACATTCTACGCAATCCAACGTGGCGGCGCTCTTAACAGATGTTTGTTTGTTCATTAGGCTGTAATTCCTCAACATAAGTTAAAAAAAAAGCTTGCTCTCTCTCTCCGGTGCTGATGCAGTTCATGTAAACGGCATCTAAAAGCTGTCACAAAGAACCAGCAAAAGTAATGATTATGAATATGTAAAATATTGCAATGAGAGACATTTTAATTGTTTATTAATAAACAAGTGTTTTCTGTGTCGGCTGCAAAGATGAAGTTGACGATGCTGACTCACGATCTTCGCTGAGTTTCGGTTCATGGATGATAGCTTAAGCGTAAGCTCCAGACAAGGCGCTGGCGCCTCCGTGTCGTGATTATCTATTGTCTGCTATATTTACTTTTTATTGATTAAATCCAGGAAATTGGATAATGAAACACTGATTAAAATTAAGATACAATTAATACAAAACCAAATTTGCTTTAAAGAAAGACTTTGTGCTTTCTGTTTGAGGTCTCTGTGAAAGTTTTAAAGCAGTCTTTTAGTGCCGCTTTCAGAGCGGTCGCGTCCGTTATGGAGAACTGTCACGTAACATTGTTTTTTCCTCATAAATGCGAACACGAAAAATAAAAGACAAAATACTTTTTAAAAAAGACAACCATCCACAACTTTATAACACACCAGGCAAAGTACCTCTTTTTGGTCAACATCCTCCTTTTTGTAGCCGAAATAGTCCAAAATAGCTGATTTTAACTTTCTTTTTGGTACAAAATCATCATTCTCTTAATACACCATGGGTGCTACTACCCTTCACATTGCATGTTCCGGCGATGTGACTATCGCTCATGCGCACATCACGATGTCGATTTTAAAACAGAATATCGTTCAGCCCTACTACTGATTAGGCTTGCTACGATAGTCTGTGTTGACGGTGTTCAGAACCAACACCGGTATCATCACTTGCCCACCACGGCAACTCACCCCACCGTCGATTAGATACTTTAAAAAAAATTAAATCATTTAGTTCAGTTAGAGAACAGACACTACAATTCAAAGCTGAACGAGAGTCGCAGCACAGATCAGCAGCAGGAGTCAGACTTCATTAATCACGAGAGTGAGGAGCTGACTGACAAGATGATGGCGGAATATTTGGTGAAAAAGCGCCTATTTAAAGGGGTGGTTGATTATGATTTGACTTTTCTAACTTTAGTTAGTGTGTAATGTTGCTGTTTGAGCATAAACAACATCTGCAAAGTTACAACACTCAAAGTTCAAAGCAAAGGGAGATATTTGCTGTTACAGAAATCGCTTTTTAAGGACTACAACAAACGGCTGGTAGAGACTACACCACATTCCTCCTGGGTTAGTGACATCACCAACCCTATAATTTACATAAACCCCGCCCCCGGAACACGATTTATAGATTAACAAGACAGAATATGCTATTTGAAGATAACTACACATAAGCTACATAACTTCATCAACTAACCATTCAGAAATGTCCTGTTGCTTCTATGTTGTCACTTTTTCTTGAGTTTGACTTCTTCTTTCATCATTGTCCGATTGAACAATTGTCATCAATCCGGTTTGAACATACATTTTCAGTGCATGACTGTGTGAGTGCAAGCTGTTGTAGCTCCGCCCCCTGTGCCGGGAGCAGCAGCTCATTTGCATTTAAAGGAACAGACACAAAACGGTGCATTTTTGCTCACCCTCAAAAAGTGACAACTTTAACATGCTATATACAAATATCTGTGGGGTATTTTGAGCTAAAACTTCACAAACACACAGGGGACATCAGAGACTTATTTTACATCTTGTGAAAAGGGCATTATACCACCGCTTTAAGCGAATTTGTCATTGTACTGTTTTATTGTTGTGTTTTTCAATAAGAATAATAGGCTGAACTCACAATTCAAGCAATCCGCCCCCAAACTGGCGCTAATTTGAAAGCGAAACTAAAATGCGCACGTGTCCACGTTCATTCCTATGGAAAAACGCTCGCTCTGCTCCGCACCATTATGAATGCACATGCAGAGACTCTTTCGCCTTTTACTTTCGCCTTTAAATTAGTGATTTAAAAGCCTCCGCCGGTATGACCGGTGTTGTCACGCGTCGATTAACCGGTGGGAAAAAAATATCCTCACCGTCACATCCCTACTACTGATACAGCAGGAACCAATCAGCTGTGCCCTATAGATAGCAATGCGACTGCAAACAGACTGAGTTAAGGTCCTGTTATCCTGAACCAGAGTTTCATGACAGAACTCTGTATTTCTTGAATGTCTGCATTGTACATGTTTGTACATTAGTCTTACTGAAGTGTCTGTGTAACCCTCCTGGATGAGGATGTTCCTGGCACAGTTGTTGATGTGTTTAAAGCGGTCGGGTCCCAGCAGAATCCCACCGTACCATCGAGAGACCACCACCAGCACGTTACGCACATCCAGGATCTGTGAGACAGAATGATCAGCAAATGTGAGCGGTGTTTGCCACAGTAAAAAAACTACCTTTAATGATGCATCGCTGACCATGTTTACATGCAACCAAATAATCCGTTAGTAATCAGATTTACGGCTCAATAGGACTGAAAAGCCTTGAAATATTCGTGCAATGAGCGCATGTTTATATATATGACGTATAAACGCGCACATCAACCCGATCACATGTTTAGCATTCACGTAAACACTAATCAGATTCATCAATCGGAATGAACTCAGTCCGACTGAGACAAAAGTTGTGCATGAAAAGATTCACAAATGTTTCCTTCATGCCACATTTTCCCCAAGACGGCACGTAGCCTGTCAGTCCCTGTTTGGGAAAGGAGTCGCTTAAAGGCGCAGAAAAGACAAAATATGGCCTTTGAAAAGAATGACAGCTCTCAAGTGCATTTCCAGTCCTCGCTCGTTGTATTTTTCCCAGCGCCGCAGGGATGGAGCTGGGTGAACGCCGGAGAGAAGGGGAAAATCACTGCCATCTGCACATGCCACCTCTATTAATAGTCCTTTCTCTTTCAAACATGCCGTCACATTCGGAAAACAGGAAATAGTGGGATGAACTCCAAAAGGCTGAATGATCGCATGTGAACGGCTGTTCGTTTTCACTGGAATGTTTTCATTCATGCACCAAGAAAGAGGTCAATGAAGCTCTCGAACAGGCCATGCTTTATATTTTCATTGCATTTTTCCCATCGAATCCTTTCGAAATTTTTATGAGGCCTGAAAATGTATTCAGATATCTTCAACATTTCTCACATTATCACAGTTTATTCGCTATCGGTTAGAAAATGGTATTGAAATATGAGCAGAACTCAGTTGATATTTGACTGGTTTTGTCCGTCCTTCTGTTAGACTGTCTCACACATGAATTATGTTGAATATCTGTCAGCTGTTAAATTTAACTACACAATTAGATAATACCAGTTTAGCTCAACCAGTTACCAAGCAATGCTTCATTGTGTTCAGTCTGTGTGTAAAAAGAACATTAGCAATTAAAGAAAAAATACATGATCAGGTCAAAGTGTCGGAATTTTAAATCCCAATGTTTATAAATGTCACTGGTACTCTCTGTATGAAGTAGTTTTGGGTATAATATGTCACAGTTTACTTTATTTTGCTCTCCTCATTTACATAGATGAACTATAGTGTCCTGCACACACTAGTAAAAAAATATCAAAATGTAAATCTGCTGTCTGAATCATTTTTGGTTAGACTGTATACTATAAAGCATAAAGCGTTTCACTCGGATGCGAAAAGGGAAGTCGCTGGAGTGCCTGTGCAAAATTAGAAATAACGTGTCTGTCAACTGAAGGCACATCGAAACTCATAATACATGATGTTCCAATCAAAACCACCTGCGACAAACTAAACCTCACTTCACTGAAGATCATTTGAAAAACGCCACCGCAGATGCTCCGTTTTCGCCGAGGTTATTGACGGAAATGCTGTATCGAGATTACAGTGTCATGTCGTATTTCACACCGGAGGGTTTTGATGCCTTTAATCAGAGAAGGGGAGATAAGAGGAAAGATTATGGATGAATGACATATCCCTGTGCAAATATCTGACATCGCAAGAATGGAATTGGGATCAAGACAGGAGGAGTGCATGGATAATCCCACAGCATATCAACAAGCCTGCTAAAATGATCCATTGACTTTGAATACGTGCACAGCTTGAAGAACGCTTCAAGATCATGTGCTTTAAAACCACTGCTTCCAGGCAATGGTGCCTTTACTGAGTCCTGCAGGCACAGGGTTTAGGGGATATACACTCACTACTGGTCAAAAGTTTAGAGTAATTATGATTTTTGTAATAGTTTTGAGAGAAGTCTCTTGTGTTCACCAAGGCTGCATTTATTTGATGAAAAATACAGTAAAAACGGTGAAATAATATTACATTTTGAGATAACTGTTTTCTATTTGAATATCTTGAAAAATGTAATTTATTATATCACAGGAATAAATTACATTTCACAATATATTCACTCAATATATTTTTACTGCATTTTCCTCAAATAAATGCAGCCTTGGTGAGCATTTTATAGACACTACCAGTCAAAAGTTTTAGATCGCTAAGATTTTTAATGTTTTTTTTTTTTTTTAAGTCTCCAAGGCCGCATTTATTTGATAAAAATGGATAAAAATAAAACAGAATTGTTAAATATTATTATGACAATTTCAAATGACTGTTTTCTATTTTAATATATTTTAAAATGTAATTTATTCCTGTGATCAAAGCATCATTACTCCAGTCTTCAGTGTCACATGATCCTTCAGTCTAATATGACGATTCATTCATCCTGCATCACAGGAATAAATTTCATTTCACAATATATTTAAATAGAAAACCACTCTTTTAAATAGTAAAAATATTTCACAACATTACCGTTTTTACTGTATTTTTCATCAAATAAATGCAGCCTTGGTGAGCATTTTATATATTGTAAAATGTATATTTCATGTTCTTTTGGTTGTATGGTTCTTATGCTTTGGCTGTATGGAAAAGACGGCTTGAACATCGTTTAAAAACTCTCCTTTTGAAAGACCTACATTTTTGGGTGAAACCTTTAAATAATTAAAGAACTGAACAAAGAAAACCCAACAGAACTCATAATATATCTTGATTAACATCCACTAGCCAATCCGTCACCTGACGCAAACACACATTTACCTGCAAAAGATGCAGCAATCGCCCCCCCGCAGCGGTTTCTCCATCATCCTCGCAGTCCTGCAGGAAAGAGCTTTTATCCTCCAAGAAGATCCTGATGAAAACATGAGAGGATTGTGAAATAAATGTGGGAAAAACTTGGCGAGAATCATGCGAACCCTCAGAGGCCACTCTCCTCAGAACAGCCCGCAGTGACTTTCACTCGCTTTATAATTGTGTTTGCGAGGCGTCTGCGGTTTTGTGGTTGTGAGAGTATTTCAGAGCTGAATAGGAAGAGGATTTGGATGAGGAATGATATCAGGCACAGAGAGGAGTGTGGGAAATTAGGACGCCCCGCTGAGGTTTTTTGGCTCGACATTGAGGGTTTTGAGACCACGAGGTCCATCATTTGGGGAATAGTTGTGTGGAGTGAATGACAGCTAACAGACACATCGCTGCCCAGAGAGACCTTTCACCACACACGGCTCATCATATGTGTGAACGGAGAATCTCATGTGAATAAAGTGGCCAATCGGTGTTAAGTCACAGTTGAAATCAAGTCTCCTATTAACTCTTCGTGTGTCGTCAAAAAATACAGTTTTTTTTTCTTCTCAATGAAATTAATGTACTATATTTTAGTTTGATAATATTTTTGATGTAATATTTTGTATTTTTAGGGGATTTTATGGCACTAAATTATATTTACGCTGTATTTATAATCCATTTATTCACTTTTTGAGCATTGACCTGAAAATACATTTCCAACTTAAACTGTGGTAAATCTTGAATGTTTTAGAGCACAGACTGAAGTTTGATCTCTTTTCAAAGACGACACATGGCAGATTATTGTTATGAAAAATGCACAAAAATACTATTTTCAATTTTTATACGAAATATATATTTTCAAAAACACGTTTAAAACGCTAAACTGCAAGAAAATTAAAGCCATAAACCAAAACAAGTTGTGATCCAAATCTGAGCTTGATATCTCAAAAAATTTGCTTTCAGTGAGATGTTGTTTGGCCGCAGTACCATACGCTTCCACTAGAGGAAATTCGTCTCCATTCATTTCCAATGCGCTCATTTTTGAACGCGAGGAGCACAAGTGTGACTATTTTTTTCAGGACCATTTAACCTGTTCAAATCATGTCCATGATTCTTTTTTTTGTTCACACAGCAAGTGCCAAAACCTTTACCAAGTTTCATACCATTCCGATGAAGTAGAAAATTCGTATGTTGTAACAAAGCAACAACACCTTTCATGAGATAAAAGTATTGGTATAAGCTCTTTTAAGTATTGGTGTTATCATTCAAGTCCATGGCACAAACACTGCAGTCTCACTGTACGTACTTAATATGGTGGTATTAAACTTTAATTTATAAACGGGCCGATAGAGCGATATACTCTAAATTCAAGATAAAATCAAGTTTTTAATGATGTTTATATGTCTATGTGGTGTTTTTAATACGCTTTAAGACAAACCATGTGTAAGTTCATAAGTCGACACCATCGACTGAGTATTTCCTCCTTAAAACTGCAGTGAACCAAAGACAGTCTCAAACACACGCTTTGAAATCGCTGGTGTTTCTGACGTCACAAACTACCTTGTAACCAATCAGATCAACGTGTGATCGTCAACCAGTGGATCTCTGAGCTGAGTGAGTGAGTGGAGGCGGGGCTCATTTGCATAAAAAAAACTTAACACCAGCAACAAAAACCAGCAAAAAAACAAAACAAAAAACAATATTACTTACAAATGTGTTTTACAATCTGCATTTGAACATTTATTTTACCATTTTTTGTGAGTCTCCTGTTTTAGCAAATTTAGCTAAAGAATACCTGCCTTAAAGTCTCAAGCTGTTAATAAACAACAGTCCAATCTTTCTGAAGTTAATGACAGACAGCAGTCAATATTTAATCACCAATGATCTTGTAACTTGTAATTAAAACATCAGCTTTACTTTGAGGTTTTGGGCGGCTCCAGGCTTCACCTTCCCAAACAGGGCTGAGAACGGAAAACCCTTGTGTCCTCATACGCCGGGGGCTTCGGGAACATGCTGAATGTCAAAATCACCTGCGGTTTAATCTCACACACACACTTCTCCAATACTGTATGTCACTGCTCATGTCCTGAGGAACCGCCCGGGACTACGCTCGCGTAACAACACACACGTCACGCACAAACATTACATTTCTTATCTCGAAAGGCATAAATAATTGAAATACTTCCAGCAAATGAATAACAAACTAAGAAAAAAGATGTTCTAAAAGAATCTGCTGTAAATCTGATCTTGAGGCAAAAACATCTCAACTTCCTTAAAGTCTCACTGTAGTCAATCATTGTATCCCTTAAAACTCATCTTTGATCACCAAAATTACATATTTAAACTTTTTTCCTTGAAAAAATGCCTTAAAATATCTTGAATGTATTGCCTCATTTAGTATGTGCGGTTCTATGAATATGCAAATGAGCCCCGCCTCCACTCACTCACTCAGCTCAGAGATCCACTGGTTGACGATCACACGTTGATCTGATTGGTTACAAGGTAGTGTGTGACGTCAGAAACACCAGCGATTTCAAAGCGTGTGTTTGAGACTGTCTTTGGTTCACAGCAGTTTTAAGGAGAAAATACTCAGCAATGCTGTCGACTTATGAATTTACACATGGTTTGTCTTAAAGCATATTAAAAACAGCACATAGACACATAAACAACATTAAAAGCTGGATTTTCACCTCAGGGGGACTTCAAAACAAGATAAATTTACTTGATAAGCAAAATTGCTTTGCAATGTATTAAAATATTTCATTAATTTACCTTGAATGACATTTATTTTACTTGCGACATTGGATTTTTTAAAGTGTAAACGTAAAAATTTACAACATACAAAAACGTGCTTGGCCACGTCTATTAGAATGCAAATATTACACTGATTTCTTTAAATATCTTAAAAAGTAGCTATAAAATTATGAAACATGCATATTTAACAAACTGCACAAATGACTAAACGATGTATGTAAAGTTAGGGTTGAACTAATTTGTCTAAAAGAAAAAAATATTTGCTGAGCAAAGGCAAAGGATGAATTTTTTAATGAATTAAAAACAGAAATACCTGTATGCATAGATATTGTGAGTGGCGCTTGCAATCTTCTTGTTTTCATATAAATTATTCAGAACCCTCTGAACCTGTAGGAAAATAAATATGAAAACATGTCCAAAAACCATATGTGCACTCCACAGCAGACACTGTTCCGACATAACTGGAGTCAGAATATAAACATATTCACACATCGACTGAAAGAGGAAAGAGGCTGCAAGCAACAGAACATTTCACAGTGATGCAACACCGACCGCCGATACACACACACACACACACACACACACACCGGCACAGGCTTATTTTCCAGTCTCTGCTCATCTTTAAAGGACTGCAGGATTGTTCCATAAACAGGAGATGATATTATGACGAGAATGTATGTGTTAGATGAGTGTGTGCACAACATATTGACGCTCATAAAACACTATTTCAAAAAACACGAGTGGACTTGAAGCGCAACTTATTACTGCGCCGGTGACCAACTCCTGCCGCAACAGGTCTGAGCATACGGTACGACTACACAACATTCAATTAAATATAGCAGCGTAAAACAAACTCACAACCTGGAGTTATATTAAATACAAGAGCGTTTCAATTAGCCAGATAACCAATACATTTATGAAACTGAAAGCAGGAAAATGCAAAACTGTTTATGTGAATGTTTGCCAGTGTTGGGGGCAACGCCATGTAATCAGATTACCTTTCAAAGTAATGAAAACATTAACATAAAAATGTGCCCGATATATTAAAGCCAATCAATAATGGATTATTTCCTTCAGCTGAGACACTTCAGATTCACACTGTTCACCATAATGGTTTTAAATAGCTTGAAATATTAAATATGACAGAAAAATACAGTTCAGTGCAACATGTGCAACACAAGTCTGTCATATCGGCTACATACAATTATAATGAGAACATCATTGTTAAAGTGTGTTTGGGACGTGGCTTTTCATGGTGAGCCTTTTGTTTTTATAATAGGCTCTCAAAATTAAATAAAACTTTGGATTTAGATTTATCGGCCAATATATCGGTTTTCAAATATTAAGAATTATCGGTATGGGCGAAAATTTTCATATCGGTGCATCCCTAAAATAAATGTATTTTGGTATAGGATTTTTTTGCTAGGGCAGTGTGAAACTGGGACATTGTCACGTCTGAATAGAACAAATCTTCTACAAAATGCCTCTTAAATCTAACACTATACTAAGCGATGAGCTGAACAAGTAAAGAGGAATAAATTAATTGTACAATATGCCAGGTACAACAACTTTGCACATAAATCTGGGAGCTTATGAAAGAAGCAACACATCCCTGACGCAACACACGACAAAAAGCACACGAATTCAACTCGACGACAAGCACAGTGGACTTTACACGGACTTACAGGCAATATCTGGCTTTGATATGAAAATTTTGTCCAATAACCGATAATTCTTTATATTTGAAAGCCGATAACCGATATTTCTTTCTTTTTGAAAGCCGATAACCGATAATTCTTTATATTTGAAAGCCGATAACAGATATTTCTTTCTTTTTGAAAGCCGATAACCGATAATTCTTTATATTTGAAGGCAGATTACCGATAATTCTTTATATTTGAAAGCCGATAACAGATATTTCTTTCTTTTTGAAAGCCGATAACCGATAATTCTTTATATTTGAAGGCGGATAACCGATAATTCTTTATATTTGAAGGCCGATAACCGATAATTCTTTATAATTGAAAGCCGGTAACCGATAATTCTTTATATTTGAAAGCCGATAACCGATAATTCTTTATATTTGAAAGCTGACAACCGACAATTCTTTATATTGAAGGCCGATAACTGATATTTCTTTATATTTTAAAGCAGATTACCGATAATTCTTTATTTTTGAAGGCCGATTACTGATATTTCTTTATATTTGAAAGCCGATTACCGATAATTCTTTATATTTGAAAGCCGATAACTGATATTTCTTTATAGTTGAAAGCCGATAACCGATAATTCTTTATATTTGAAAGCCGATAGCCGATAATTCTTTATATTTGAAGGCCGATAGCCGATAATTCTTTATATTTGAAGGCCGATAACCGATAATTCTTTATTTTTGAAGACCGATAACCGATAATTCTTTATATTTGAAGGCCGATAGCCGATAATTCTTTGTATTTGAAGGCCGATAACCGATAATTCTTTGTATTTGAAGGCCGATAACCGATAATTCTTTATAATTGAAAGCCGATAACCGATAATTCTTTATAATTGAAAGCCGATAACCGATAATTCTTTATATTTGAAAGCCGATAACCGATATATATTGGCCGATAAATCTACATCCAAGTGTTTTATAATTTTAAGAGCCTTATTACAAAAACAAAAAGTCTCACCAGTAAAAGCCATGTCTCAAGCTTTGCTAAAAGAACCAGCCGGGCGAGAGTGACCAGATATTGAGTGTAAATCGGTCCACAACACCAAGGACTTCAGATATTGCCATGAGAACCTTGGGAAGGCCTTTCTGTCCATCAAAATGGGTTTCAGCCTATTTGTGCTGAGTGTCCCTCCATTATTGACCAAGAAAGAGAGTCAAAAATGATCCAGAGTGCTTTTCCGTACAGCCGGTCTGAAGCCACAGCACACAAGGACGACAGCATCATGACAGCAGTTTCATTCACAAATCAAGAACACACCAAGCCCAATGCTAATGAATATTTAAGACGGCGCACTTCCCCAAAGATTGAAGCCCCTATCAGCACGACTCATCTGTTTTCTCTCTGGCTAATACTCTCTCTGTGAACACCTGTGTCAGGCGGAGGATAATGAGATATCTTTTGAATGCAATGTGCAAATGTTGCCTTTTTATCAGCGTCGAACTAAACCAAATTGCAGAAAACACATCCTTTAAAACGCAAAAACCCCATTGATAGTTCCTCTGAGGTTGTGCTCGTCTATTGTGCAAACGTCTTAGTGTGGAACGGAAATCTAATTAAATGTTTTGAGATCTGTAGCTTGTGAAGATGCTTGAGGTTTTTTCCCCTGAACAAACAGGTGTGTGTTGTTCCCCGGCGTCTTCGGTTCATAGACAAACTCATTTACAAAACTTCTGTCAACAATAACCTTTTATGAAAATTAGAGCACAGCCAAACTTTGAAGTTCCTGCTGTTAACACAATATCAAGCAAGCAAAGATCAAAAAGGCCTCTGAAATCCCAACAGAACTACAAAGTGAATAAGAGAAATGCCTTGCGAATGCTTTCTCCTGGCCTTGTTTGTGTGGAACGAGTGCGTCTAAAGCACTCAGACAAACCCTCTCAGCTGTTCGCCTCTACTCAACTTATACATTGATTTTACATCAAGCTTGTCTGGCTAATTTCAGAGTGATAAGGTTGTTGGGTTCGCTTCAGGGCGTCTGTATGGCACTGCACCATAACACTGATGATGATTGTCCAGCAAGAATCTAGGACTCATTCAGAGAAAAATACCATATACTTTTACATGTTCTCTCATGCGAAATGAGAGATTCTGCTCATCAGAAGGGGTTCAAACACGGATAAAATCACCTTTAACCTGTTAAATCCCAGACATGAAAATATCCAAATGAGATGTCATTAGTTGCCCCTTAAAATCAATCATTATTTTTTTACATTTTCATGGAAAAATTGTGTTTTATGTTCGGTCACAATTGGTATAATGTTGAAAACTCTGGTAACACTTTACAATAAGGTTTCGCTAGTTAACTAATAATGAACTGCTCTTCTTCAGCATTTATTAATTCTTCAGCTTCTTTTACTAATATATTATTCAAATCAAAGGTTGTATTTGTTAACATTAGTTAATTCACTGTGAACTAACATGAACAGCTGGATTTTTAACTAATATTAACAAAGATTAACTAATATAGAAACAAATGTATTGATCATTGTTAGTTAATACATTAACTAATGCTAATGAACCTTATTGTAAAGTGTTACCAGAATTCTCAGCCTATATCAGCCCAGTTATTAAACACATTTTAAACTCTTTCATGTCATTTTAGGGTTACTATTAAACATAATAACCTTTATACAACACTTATAGACAAAAAAATAAGAATAAATGTGTATTTTCCCACTGTTCACTATTGCTGCCATCAGCATCTTTACTCGTTCCATGACCACACTCAACAAAACTGAATAATTGTGAATTCATATATATTAATACTAGACACCTTAAAGACATTACAAAGATTTTTGGTACACATTATCTTACTTTACTAACATTTTGTGTGCAATCAAGAATGAAACTGCTCTGGTCATGTGACATTTTACACTAACCATGTGAAACAACACAAATGTAACTGAGACCCTTTTATTCTGTCCATATTTACTGGAAAAGCACTAAAACAGCAGTCGATCTTCATAAATGAACACTTTCTTTACGGTCACTATTGTGTCCGGTGGGATTAAACAGGTTAAAGCTCCCAGAATAACATCACATCTCAAACCCAATCAGAAAACCTAAAAAAAAGAAGAAGAAAAGGAAAGATGATAGCGAACACTAATGGGTCTTCTATCCAAACGAATATATATATATATATATATATATTATGCAGATGTCTGGTAAGACATCTATATCTAGATACCTTTATATATATATATAAAGACTTCTAGATGTAGATGATGTTAATCAAGCGCTCTGTCTGTCTGAAACATCATCTACCGTCTCATTTCACAGAAAGAACTGTAATTTAATTCCTCACTTGTCTGGGGGATTTCAAACCAGTTTTTATATAAAGCTCCTCATTTGCATTTAGCCGTATTATATTGAAAATCATCTCAGGGCAAATGCTTTAAACACACCTGTGCATAAAAACACAGCATTAAAGAAGAGAACAAGATCTGCGCTCAGCACACTTACAATGTGAACAAAACACACTGTGACAGATTAACTTGATATTGAACATGATTATGCCTCATGCCAGTCCATTCAGCAAAATCATGCGTTACATCTCGGCCTTAACTCTCTCCACACCAGCGTTTCGGATCATTTTCACAAAAATGGAAATGGCCACCAGAATATTTTGTTTGTATGAATATCTGAGCGTGCAATTTATCAAAAGAAAGAACTCTGCTTTAAAAAAATAAATAATGTTTTATTCTAGCTTCATGCATTCTTTCTTTTATCAACACTTGAATGCAGGTTTCATAAAAAAAAGCAACATTTTGAACAAAAAGCTGAGAACATTTTGTTTTTCCAAAGTGCGTCTGTCACGTGACAAATGAACGAAAGACTCAGAAGGTAAAGTCATTATATATGTTCCCTGTAAATTATTTTTGACTGCATTATAACGATTTCTTAATTCAGAATATGATAAAGATTGCGTAGGTGGACGTGTTCGGGGAATTTGCCTGTTAAAAGAATAACATTTAAAGCCCCTTAAATGAACGAAATGACCCGAAAAAAGATTCGTTCATTTTGATGAATGAGATTGAACAAGAGCGCCACCTACAGTATGAGAGTGGAAACGGAAAATTACATCAATTGCGGGAAAGGAAAAGGAAAAGTGTATTTTTTATGTTAAAACACTCTTCTTATCCCAGCTTTATGCAATCGTTGGTTGATTTCCTTGAAAAGTGTAAAAAAGTCAAATGCAGATTTTTTTTATTTATGTTTTAGGGCCGCACGATAATGACAAAAATCATAATTGTCGATTATTCCCTTGAAATTGTAATAATGATTTTCACAATTTACATTGAATGATGTTTTTAATAGCTTTATAATATTGTTTAAAGTGA